>NW_024412391.1:23882107-23918032 GCF_014898765.1 Herpailurus yagouaroundi
CCCTCCCTCCCACCCCCCATCAACCCTCAGTTTATTCTCACTTTTTAGAGTCTCTTATGGTTTGGCTCTCTCCCTCTCTAATTTTTTTTTTCTTCCCCTCCCCCATGGTCTTTTGTTAAGTTTCTCAGGATCAGTTTCTTTTTATACATATAAGAAAGAGACCGTAGAGAATGGGCTAGAAGTTTCTTTCAAACAATGTGGCCACATGTAATTTAACAACTTAATATTTAGGAATACAGTGTTGCCGTGTTAGTACTACCATACAAACACACCAAATATTTTATATATTTGTCAAAAGTTACTTTGTGAGCTTTTCTAGGACTTTAAGTGGCCTTGGTGGAGTTGCTAAGGAATGAAATAATGTTCACACTTTGACCATTTCTAAGCAATGTCCTTAAACTTTATTCACAGCGTCAGATAAATAATGGGTGAGCACACACAAACACACAAGTCTTTTTCAAAAATAAGTCAGATCATGCTATGCCTGTTTTCAAAATTATCCAATGCCTTCCCATCTCCTCCTCCCGCCAACCCCCAAAGTAAATTAAGTCTTTAGCATGGTCTACAAGGCTTCCATTTCCCTGTGCCCACCTCATCCTCTTTCTCTCTCCTCCTCACACCTATTGCTGGAGCCACACGGCCCCCTTATTCCCTGTTCTTCAAACCACCAAGCATGTGCTCACCTCAGGGCCTTTGCACTTGCTGTTCCTTCTGCCTGAGATGGTCTTTTGAGAAAGTAAGGCTCTCTTTCTCACTTCATTCAGGTCTCTGCTCAAATGCTACTGCATCATAAGAATTTCTCTGTCCAACTATTAAAATAACACCCTTTTCACTTTCTGCCCTTTTACTGTGCTTGATCTTTCTTCATAGCACTTATCACTACCTGATAAACTGTATTTTTATTTGTTAAAATTTTAAAATATCTTTTCAACCCAAATGTAAATTTCCTGAAGGCAGGGATCTTATCTGTTTTTGTATACTGCCTGGTTCTTGTCCACTGTTACTGGATGATATCTGTAATAGTGCCTGATATTTAATAGGCACTCAACAAATACTTGTTGATTTACTTACAGAATGAATAAATACATCTTTACATCTCTAGCCTAAGTCTGCATAGAGTTAAGATGGTAAGGAAGGCAATAGTATATACAACTTATATGAAAAAAAAGAAAAACTTAAGAAAGTAGAATAAGAGTATGGCTAGAAACAATCTTATCTCTTTTCCAAAAAATGTGAGAACCTAAAAAATCACCCATGGATAAGCTCTTTATTTTTTCATAAATTGTAAGGCATTATGACTACATCATTTTTGCTATTTCTTTGATTTTATGGAACTTCTTCATACTGACATCAAAAATATCCTCCATAAATAAAAGGGAAAAAAAAAGCTCTCTTGGAACATGGAAGATGTTGGCATTGAAGATAGAATTGAACATTAGTATGTGACAATATATTGAGGATTGAGGAATGCCTGAATCTTGCCATGAGATGCAGCATGAATGATGTAACTCTTCTAGAAATTCCTGAGGTACAATACAAGGCATGATGGCAAATGGGAACCAAAGTTACCTGTGCTCACATCTGTGTCCCAGTTTTCTTTAGTAGACCTGTCAGCTCACATACTCAAGTGCCAAGAGCAATGTCTCCTTGCTCCAAGACCAATACCAATCTCATCATCTTTCCACTCTTTGTTTTGTTTAATTTTTTTTTTGAGTGGGGGGAGAGAGAGAGAGAGAAAGAGAGAGAGGAAGCAGGGGAGGGGCAGAGAGAAAGGGAGACAGAGGTTCCAAAGCCAACTCCACACTGACAAAAGAGCCCAATGTGGGGCTCGAACTCAGGAACTGGGAGATCATGACCAGAGCCAAAGTCGAACGCTTAACCAACTCAGCCACCCAGGCACCCTTCATTTCTTAGTCTTACAAAAGACTTTGCTTCTTTAATAAACCACTAAGCACCGATAGCATTTGACATTTTGATCATTTTTTCTAGATATATGTATGATATCCTATGTGTTGTGAGTTTCCTAAGAATTATATGTTATTTTGGTGTTCAGTGTTTCAGGCACCAGGAAAAAAAAAAATCATACTGACCTAAGGACAACATTTTGGTGGAGGCATAAAATATCAGGGATTCCAAATAGAACCATAATGACTCTTTTATAATAAGCCGATAGAAGATAAGTGCTGGTGTCTCATCCACAACATTCAAACATCTCACAGACTTGCAAGTTGATGAAAAAAGAAGCTTACTACAAATTCCTACACATATAATTTTTAGGTAATTTCCAAGTCTTGACGTAAAATTTGAAGCATATTTTTACCAAAGCGGAGAAAGAATAAAGAGCTGTAACAAGAATTTGGACAGCATTTGCAAATCTGTTTTCCCTGTCTGCTCAAAATTATAAATAACCAGATCTTGAATACAGAATAATGTTTTGGGCAGGAAAGCAAATAAAAATAAATGAAACTAAATGCCTTTCTTATCCTGGGTCTATTTTCTTAATGATGCTATGGAAAGGCAGCCAGTGTTACTACCAAAAATATAAAATATATGTTCCATAATAATCAGTGTGGTATCCAGTTCATTGGATGTAATTTTCAACACTTTAATGCATTATCACACATGACTAATTAATTGTTTGCAAAGCATTTGAAATGTCCAGCGTCAGATTACTACCTGCCCACTGCAACTTTCCCAGCACATTGCTTCCTTCCTTCTTGCTGAAATGGGACTTATGGATTTTTCGAGCACAGAATCTCAGTTAGCAGCAGCATGCTGTGGGTCTAAAAATCCATTAGGAAACTGTGATAATTGGACACATGTCAGCAGTAGCAAGTCATCATAAGAGCCCCCAGTAAATGCACAGTTTGCCCACGTGCACCAAATGCAGTTGCTTGCTGAGTTTTGCACTCCCAGATTATGGTGCTTTGTAGAGACGGGGAATGAAATGCAGGAGGTTGTCACATTGAACTTCATCTTTTTCTATACAGTTTCTACCAACCCTCTACAATTACTGAGATATTGATTCCACAACCAGAGCCTATATTCTTAATTATTGGCAATAAAACATATTTTATTTTTAGCTCTAGCTATGATATGTTACCAATCCTTGTATATTACATATTTATTTACTGTATATCTTGTGATTTAAGAGAGATTTTAGAATTAACATTCAAACCTGTTTGAGGTAAAAACAGATACTTTGAAATAATGCTACAATGAGTGTTTTCCTATGCCATTGTCGTATTCATTTATGAAATGTATAATTACTGAAGAGTAAGAGAACAGATTTTCTGGTATCTAATCCTATCTCTGTAATAGAGATACATCACTTGTTACTTTTTTGGTCTAGTAAGTCTTTATATCTGTATATGCCACTTAAAAATTTCCAGGGACGGTACGCTCTTCCTCATACAGAATATATAGGATCATACAAAATCGATGCTGTTGACCTAGAGAACTTTTATTCTGCTTTGGGTCTCAGGTGGAGTGACAGGGTTGCAGGGACCCAGGTCTATTCTTGCACACACCATGCAATCGTTTATGATGAACAGCATCTATTTTTGAAGGGTTTGCTTGCAGGCTGGTGGGTAGTTTAATGGCAAAGCAGAGTGAGGTTAATCTCCTAAAGGAATCCCTGGCTGTTCTCCACACTTCATCTAACCATAGGAATTAACTAGTTCCACATATAGCAACATTTACTTTTATGCTTTCAACTGTATTCTTAATTGAATACTGTTCCCTTCTCCAGGCTTTGCAATGGCCCCTTTGTTAAAGAAATGCCACTGTCTTCAGAGAGAAGTTGTGTATCTGTTACTTAAAACTCATTTATCCTTCCTCCCTTATCCATTTACTACCAGTGAGAACTGAGCAGGCTTCCAGCGCATGCATTTTGCGATGGTTTTCTGTTCATCCACTTCCACTTCTTACTCCAAGACATTTGCCAAGTTTTGATGAAGCCAATTGTTAAGTGTACTCAGTATAACAAAGTATAACTCAGAAAACACTTACAATTATCTTCAATATTGTTAACGTTGGAAGAAATGGAAAACCCACCCACTAGTCTTCTGTGTGAAACACAATGCAAAACTTATTAAGATAAAATATGAATCTCCTTAAAAGTTTTACAAGAAAGGTTAAGCATTGTACACATTTTGACGGGTGTAGTAAAACGCAGAAATAATGAAAAGCAGCTTTAGGATTAAATTAAAATAATAACAGTATTTATTTTATATTTATCTGAAAGTGGACTAGAATCTCAACTGTGTTTACATTTCCACTGTTCACGTTTTATCTGTTCACAAAAACTGTTGGTTTGCCCTTAGTTTTTCTGTAGCCTTAAGGAACTCTCTTCCCTTTCTACAATGTCAATTTATCATTTAAATAATAAGAAAAATAGCTGTATCTAAACTCTGCAACATCCAAATAGAGAATCCAACTGTGGTTCTCCTTCCTTCTTCCTGGAAGAAAAGAGCCACACAAAGAAATCATTTTTAAAGAAGTGTGGAGGGGCGCCTGGGTGGCGCAGTCGGTTAAGCGTCCGACTTCAGCTCAGGTCACGATCTCACGGTCTGTGAGTTCGAGCCCCGCGTCGGGCTCTGGGCTGATGGCTCAGAGCCTGGAGCCTGTTTCCGATTCTGTGTCTCCCTCTCTCTCTGCCCCTCGCCCGTTCATGCTCTGTCTCTCTCTGTCCCAAAAATAAATAAACGTTGAAAAAAAAATTAAAAAAAAAAATAAATAAAGAAGTGTGGAAAACAACTGGTTTTCATTCGAGTGAGTTGCATGAATCTTCTTAAAAATTTTTTTCTTGGTTTTTATCTATTTTTGTGAAAGACAGAGGGCAAGCAGGGGAGGAGCAGAATGAGAGGCAGACACAGAATCTGAAGCAGACTCCAGGCTCCGAACTGTCAGCAGAGCCCCACGCGGGGATCCAACTCACGACCCTGCAAGATCATGACCTGAGCCGAAGTCGGATGCTTAACTGACTGAGCCACCCAGGCGCCCCTCAGTTAATTGTTTTTTTAAGCAGTTTGCTACACGTATTCATCCACTTCTCCGGTGCCTACTATTTCATCTATGAGGTATAAAGATCTGCGAAGGAACATGAAGACAAATATCACCCCTTATGTAACTTACAGAAGACCCCCAGGCTTCTGAGACACTCTGCAGATACCTAGAACCCCTTCCCTTGGGAAGCTTTGAGGGTGAGGGCCCCTTTATGTTCTCAAATCTATGTCCAAATTAATATTCAGTAAACATCTCTCGGCTGACAACGGTTACCGTGTCTACTTTTGAACAGTTTTAAAAACTTGGAAGCAAATATTACTTAAATTTTATTTAATTTAATTTTTAAAAAAATTTTTTTAACGTTTATTTATTTTTGAGACAGAGAGAGACAGAGCATGAACAGGGGAGGGGCAGAGAGAGAGGGAGACACAGAATCGGAAGCAGGCTCCAGGCTCCGAGCCATCAGCCCAGAGCCCGACGCAGGGCTCGAACTCATGGACCGCGAGATCGTGACCTGAGCTGAAGTCGGACGCTTAACTGACTGAGCCACCCAGGCGCCCCATTACTTAAATTTTAAAATTTACATTGCCATGTGCTCCTCATTTCCTACTGACAGCTATAAAAATCAGAATTTCAAAACTGAATGGAATAAGGAACGGCTAGAAACCTTGATCGAAAAAACTACTGGACCACCATAAGCCAAATGATTTCTCAGCCCACAAAGTCGAGATAAGCCCTTGGCATTTAGGGAAAGCTTGCGGGTTCTACTGCACATAATTACTATGAATTATCTATGACTATTAATAATTATAATTTTTGGCAGTTTCTTACATTTTTGAAAAGCTTTGTAGAAAAACCAAATGCGATGATTTTTTCTTCAAAAGGACAAAGGTTGAAGCTTAGAATGATAAATAGGAAAAATTTCTTGAAGAAAAAAAAGTGCTAGTAAAAAGGGGAGTGAGGTAAAAGGAAGGGACTAATATATTTCAATCATCTTCCAGGTACCAGGCACAGTGGTCTTCAGGCTACATGTGTTGTGTTATTTAATTAAGTAATGCTCACAACACAGTGAAGTAGGTACTAGAATCCCCATCTTAGACATGAGGTCAAGTAACTTGACGGAAGTAACTCCAACAGCAAGAGGGA
Organism: Herpailurus yagouaroundi; assembly: GCF_014898765.1. Classification (NCBI taxonomy): domain Eukaryota; kingdom Metazoa; phylum Chordata; class Mammalia; order Carnivora; family Felidae; genus Herpailurus; species Herpailurus yagouaroundi. Next base: position 23,888,261 of record NW_024412391.1, read on the forward strand.
AACTGGGATTCGAACCCAGGGCCGTCTGACTTTAGAATCTGTGGTCTGACCAGAGGTGGTTCTCTGCACTTGCTGCTTCCAGTTACACTGAACATCAGGTGAGTCAGAGGGGAAGTCTCAGGCTTAGAAACCTAATGATGCTCAATAACCAGAAAACAAATATGGAAAGGAAAAAAGGCAGGTGGATGGGAGGAAAGGAGGGAAGGAGGAGGGGAGGAATTATAGAGAAAGGAGAGAAGGAAGGAGGGAAGGAAGGAAGGAAGAAGGAGGGAGGGAGGAAGGAGGGAGAAAAGGAGGAAGGAAGAAGAGAGGAAGTGAGGGAGGAAGGAAGGAGGGAAGGAGGGAGGGACAGAAGGAGGAAAGGGAGTAGAAAAAGGAGGGAGGATGGAGGAGGTAGGGAGGGAAGGAAGGAAGGAGGGAAGGAAAGAAGGCAGGAAGGAAGGAAGGAAGGAAGGCAGGCGGGAGGGACGGGAGGAGGGAGGAAGAGAGGGAGGGAAATGATTTACTGAGCTGTTAAGCAGTTACTCCATTAAGTGGTTTTCTTTCATTCTGATAAAGACTGATCTGCTTTTAGGGAAGTAGTAAATACTTTAACATGGTCTACCTAACTCTTCTGGTATTATTTGCATGCATTTTATATGAATTTTTATTTCAGGAAATGTAACATCATTAAAACTAAAAATAAAAGGCTCTCATTTAAGTGTTTAGCATGGGCTGACAGGTTTAATTCCACTGTTGCTTTTATAGTGGTTTTTATTGTTTCTTATTGTCTAAAAGATCAGAAATATTTTAATATGTTGGATGCCCAGTGCAGAATATTTTTATGAGGGAAGTACACATGTGTGACACAGCTGAGGTAGATAGACATAAATGGCTTCTAAATACTTTCCCATGTTTATTTTGGAATAGATACAACTTTAGAATTTCCATATATCAGCTTTGTTTAGAAATATCTAATTCAGAACTATATTAAGAGTTGTGAGAGAAATATACTCAGTTAATATGTGTCCAATATTCTTGTATGTACTGTGTTTTAGAGCCTGACAATTATATCTCTGATTTGCCACAAACTAGCTGTGTGACCTTTGGAAAGTGACTCAACCACTCTGTGTTTTAGTTTCCCCATCTGTAAAATGGACCTAATAATAAAATCTTATTTTTTCTTGAAATTCAATTTTATTTAAAAAAAGTTTTTAATTTTTTTTTTTGAGAGAGAGAGTGTGTGTGAGAGAGAGAGAGAGAGAGAGAGACAGAGAGACAGAGAGAATATGAACAGGGAAGGGGCAGAGAGAGAGAGAGGGAGACACAGAATCTGAAGCAGGTTCCAGGCTCTGAGCTGTCAGCACAGAGCCCGAGGTGGGGCTCAAACCCACGAACCATGAGATCATGACCGGAGCTGAAGTCAGAAGCACCCAGGTGCCCCTTAACAATCTTATTAAGATTTTCAAAAATATTATAAATGTATTCATGCAAGCAACAATACTTGAAAAATTTTAATATTAGCCAAGTCGCCATTTTAGTTAAGAATTGACTAATGTCTCTTGGTTAGTGATGAAATTAGAAAGTACTTTCTATGGACTTTTTCTGATACAGAATATAAAAAATGTTTTAAATCTTGTGATTGCCCTTCATAATCAGTAATGTACTCATGTATGAATCATAGCAATACTGTGTGAGAAATGTATTTCAAATTAATATCTTGAATTCCATCCAAGGAAACATACAGATTCCACCATAATGCAGTCATTGCTGAGGCTTGGAGACCGTGGATCTTTACCAAGCAATATGTAGACATTTCAATAATTGAACAACTGGGAACTTCAGTTTTCCTGCTTTAGTTTTCATACTGTTCCCATTGTGTGGAATACCCTTTTCCTCATTGACGATGAGTGAAATGCTCGTAAACCTTCAGGGATACCCGAAGAATACACATCCGTGTCAAGCAAGCTGGGGAAATGATTCACCTTTTTTAAAAAAATTCAATTAGCTGAAAACAGTTGTCTCTTCTACAGTGTGATAATCACTCATATGAAAACAGTAAATCACTTTAAGAATCATCACACACAATCTCATCCAGTTTGCCTGATAGGAACAGAAACTTTACTATTGGTATTTCTTGAAAATGATGAAAAAGCAGTAGTTTGAAAAATTATTTTGTGGAAAGAAGTCAAGTTAGTTGGAAATAACTAAATGCCAAGACACGTCCCTACTAATCACCACATTAATTTTTTAAATGACTAAGAAAGTATTAGAGATGAAGTATTAATTTTAAAAAAATACTGGTTTTTACTTATTGATCATTTAATGATAGTATCCTGTTCCTACCAAAAAACAGATTTAATGCTTTTCTTTTTTCTCTTCACTTTTTTCCTGCTGTAAAGAAATATCTATTGTACAGACATTACAGACAATAGGAATCATTGGTAGATGTAAGTGGTACTGTGTGAATCAAGGTAAATTCACTGAGGGAAGTGACAGTAAGGCAGGAAATACTGGGAGAATAAGAGTGTACAGAAAACATACCGTGTGATTCTATATTTTTGTCATGAATGTCGTGTAGTATATTAAAATAATTTTTAAGCATATGACTGCCATTGGCTTGAAAACACTAAAATAAAAATTTCTATCCTCATCTAAAGGACTGCTTACTTTGTTATTTTTGACTTCTCTGAAGTCTAACTTCTGTTAGATCTTTAAAAACATTAAAATTAGATAGATGGTGAGTCAAACTACCAATTAAAGTGATAAAAATATAGAATCTAGGTTTTAAAAGAAAATCAAACAAAAGAGATATATTCAGACTGAAAAGAAAAATAGTACCTCTTTGTGCATGAATAATGGAGAAAAACAAATTAAAAACCTCAGAAGTCTTGAAAGAATATCAGATTTGCTGCCCCATTAAAAGTCTATTTCCGTTTTAGTGTTGATATTTTCCCAGAGAAATATAGTTCTCAAAATCTGGGGAAACTATTTATGTATTGGCTTTAAAAAAAACCAAAACACTGAAATAGGCCCTAGCTGAAAAAAAAAAAAATGAAAATTGGCCAATAGTTGTTTGTCCTGCAGTGTTATAATCACCTCATATGAAGACCTAATGAGTTCAAGAAGCATCACACACATCTCTCACAGTTTGCCCAAGTGCAGTGGGGCCCTTACTGCTGAGAAATCGCCAGGAAGAAAGCTAGACATCATCTAGGCCCCATCAGATACTCTTCCAGGATTCTGGAAATACAAGAGACCTAATTCATTGACAGAATAGCAGTGATGGGGACTTTGACAAAGTCATACAATAAACAGAAAGGCACACCTGCAAATCTGTTCTATGCCATAAATGTGATGATTTTTATTCCAATATGTATCATAAACAAAGCACAAGCACTGTTAGCATCTTTTTTTTCCTTCACAAAGTCTGAATAATTTATTTACTTTTATTAAAAAAATGTTTTTAATGTTTTTTTCATTTTTGAGAGACAGAGCATGAGCAGGGGTGGGGCAGAAAGAGAGAGACACAGAATCCGAAGCAGGCTCCAGGCCCTGAGCTGTCAGCACAGAGCCTGACGTGGGGCTCAAACCCACGAACCGTGAGATCATGAGCTGAGCTGAAGTGGGACGCTTAAACGACTGAGCCACCCAGGCGCCCCTAATCACTCCTTTCTGAAATACCTTTCACTCTTGATTTTCCAGGCACAGTACTGCTTGGTTCCCCTCCCATATCTCCAACTTTGCTTTTCTATTGCATCTGGGGGCTCCTCCCTTTCTCCTAGGCTCTAAATATAGGGCCCTCTCCTAATTCTCTCCTTGAACATCTTTGCTCTACTCTTCTCCTTGGATAATTCCTCTGGCTTCCCCTGTTATACCAATGACATACACATCTCCAAACCTCATCTCATCCTTCTTGAAATTTCTATTCAGTGTCCTGATGTCTTTGTTTCATGACCCACTTGTGTCTTCACCTCAATGTGCCCAGTGAACACCCTTATGTGCTCCACAAACTCAGCTCATCCTCTTCCCTGATGGATTTACTGGGTCACCAGTAAATCTTGTCTTCTTCTTTTTTTAAAAGCTATTGAGAGAGAGAGAGAAAGACAGACAGAGAGAGAATTCGAGCAGGGGAGGAGCAGAGAGAGAGGGAGAGAGAGAGAACCCCAACCAGGCTCCACACTGTCAGAATGGAGCCCAACATGGGGCTCAAACCCACCAACTGTGAGATCATGACCTGAGCTGAGATCAAGAGTCAGACACCTAACTGACTGAGCCACCCAGGCACCCTGTAAACCTTGTATCTCCTAAGATCAGGTCCTTCTATCACATTTCGCTGCTTTCTCTCCTTCACTCCCTGCATTCATACCTTCACCCCTTCATCAGTTCAGTCCTATTCATTGCCACTACAGTTTAGGCCACGGCATTTCCTACAGTCCCGCTCGCCCGTCTGCACAACTTTGTGTTTTTCATTTGTAATAGGCATCTTCAAATACACTTTAGGGGGGTCTTTCAGACCAAGTGGTCCCCCACTCCCTCTCTGCCCTGACATTACAGCATGAGAGTAATGGTCTTCAGCAGAACCAAGAAAACAGCTGCGAGTTCCATTTCTCCAGGACATCAGAGGATGGGAAGCTTCCAGATGCATTTGCATTTGGGGCCATAAGACATGTGGTGCGGTGTCTCAGAGGCTATCTCTTGAATATTCTCAGCAGTCATCTCTCCTGCTGTCACAAGGAGCCGGCCCCACCTGCCCCCTCCTCACAGGCTTCCTTCGGAAAAGTGAGGGGGAGATCCTCTCTGCTGAGGGGATCCCAACCTCTCTGTGGCTCTGGGGACACAAAGGATCTGTTTCCAGGGCCTCTTCTCAGGGACACTTTCCAGCACCCGGTGCTCTCTCTTCCCTGCTGCCTTTTCCTTCTGCTCTGCAGTCCAGAGAACTGTAATATCTTGGGGGTGGTTACCAGGGACGGGTTCCTAGAACTTTTCCGCAGGGCCGGCTTCAGCTCACTGAATTTACTTGTCTTCCTACTTGGGTTTATGCTATGACAGCCTTACCACCTGGGGGCGTAAGCGTATTCTTGCCTGGAAGGCAGGTGGGGGGAGCAGGAGAAAGGGAGGAGCGTGGCTAATATTACAAAATATCATCTCGTTACATTTTAAGTAGCAGAACTTAAAACCCATTGGCAAACCTATCCCCCAAGACAGACAATCGCTCAGCTGCAGTGTAGCATTTCCCTCCGGCAGCTCCTCAGAAGGAACTGCCCAATACACTTCTTTCCTTTAAACTTTGTTCATTTGCGTTTGATGATTGTTTCTCTTTTCTAAAAGTTTTTTATTTATAGTATGTTTGAAGACGTCAGCTCACCCTATACCTCAACCACAGCATGTCCAAAACTCTTTATGGAAGAAATCATTTAAGTCTATATTTGTATTTTTTTGGAAGGGGAAGGGTATACAAGGTTTTAAAACTTTTTTTGGAATTTTTTTTGTGACTTGAGAGTTTTCAAATAAAATCAGCTTTTCTGCTTCTCTAGAAAAATATTTGAAATGGGCAATTCCAGGAATTTGTACAGATTTAGTTTCAGTAGAGGTTTCAAGGTGCCAAGGAGAGAGAACTAATATGAACTAATACGCCCTTCCATGAGCTGGACAACTCAACACTCACCACATAGTCCATTTAATCCTTGCGTTAGGAAGGTACAATTTTATTGTTTCCATTTATTTTATTTTACTTTATTTTATTTTTATTTTAAGAGAGAGAAAGAGAAGGGGAGAGGGGCAAAGGGAGAAAGGTGGGTGGGGGGAGAGAGAGAGAGAGAGAGAGAGAGAGAGAGAGAGAGAGTCTTTAAGCAGGCTCCACGCTCAGCATGGAGCCCAATGCGGGGCTCGATTCCACACCCCCTGGGACCATGACCTGACCCGAAATCAAGAGTCTGACACTCAACCACCCAGGTTCCCCTGTTCCCATTTTAAGGCACAAGTGACAGAGCCAAGAGAGGAACCTGTATCTCTCTCACTGGGAAGCCATTCTACTAAAGAGAAAACATCTAGAAAATAACTTGGTCCTGATGCTTCTATATCCCAGTGGCGCTTTCCATGAAAACCAGCAAACCGGCCGGAATAGAAAAACATAAGCCGGCCCCATTCCTTGCTAGTCCTAAGCAACACTTTGTTGCCAGAATCCTCTCACTTCCTAGATAGTAACTTGAAGTTGCTAGAGATCAAAACATGACAGATTTACTCTAAAGCTATCAATCCTTCTGTTCTTTGGAACACTGCTATTCACTATAATCACATGCTTCCTTTCCAAGGATTTCAAAAATTCCCATGACCAAAGTAATATATAAGTCACTTGAATTTTACTTCAGATCACCCTTGTCTTTTTCAAAATTGGGAGCATATCTGCTGAAAGAGTGTACAATGAGGTGCAATAAGGTACAATAAGTGTACAATAAGGTACAGCAGAGTCGTTCTTTCCACTGGCCCTGTAAATGCACAGAGTAGCAATCTTTTCTTTCTAACCCAACTCTGCTTGACAAGATATACTTGCTGTTGTGTAGATAAAAAAATGTGTCTCCTTCCAGGAGCTGTTGCATGTCTCGGATATCTGTGCACTGCCGTCATGCCCCTTGCCTCTCCTTCTGGACATATTTGGTTCCTTTAATCATGGCAAATAAATCAGGGTTTCCATTCTCTTAACAGTTTTTCCTGCTTTTCTCTGAACTCCCTCCAGTTGGTTTATGTTTTTAGTAATGAGCAAACCAAAACTAAATGTGATATTCCAACTGGTTCTCTTTTTTTTGGGGGGGGAGGGGTAATATTCCAAATGTGATATTACAAAAGCTATCGGTCCCCTGTAAAACAGTTAAAAAAAAAAGAACGATAAAAACAAGCAAACCACGAGAAAGGTAGTGGTGGCAGCTGTGAAATATTTGTTAGACATTCCCTTTTCTTGCGGTGTTATTTGGTCGGCTTTGTTCGTTGTCTTTTCATTTTTGTTTGTTATCTTTGCTAGTGTTTGGAGCACTAGAAAGTTTCTTTCAGTGAAAACGTCCTGTTATTACTTTAACCCAACCCTGTGGACAGGGTCCTTTAAGTGCTTCGACCTGCCTGTCCTAAATCGCCAAGTGTCACTCATAGGAGGCGACTCACCAAGGGTCAGCTGGCTGCTTCCCGTAGCCCTGCTGCCCACATTTCTCAGAAAGAAGATACACCATATCCCAAGGTCTAGCTGCCTCGCCCAACAAATCTATTGTTACCAAGCACGGCTTCCCAGCTTCTGTTTCACTTTGTTGGCTCATTCTGGCCCCAGCTTCAGCCTTCCTCTACCACTCTTCCTACGCTGGTAAGCAGCTATGTTGTGCTGACGAGTCCCAAAATATGATAGCCGTTAACTCAAAATATATTTTAACTTAAAAATCAGGCCTTCATTTTAAAGATAATCTATCTTTAATGTTGCACCTTTCTTGAAATATTCATGTTGGAATCCAAAAAACAAAAATGTCGGTGCAGTAATAACCCCGATGGCTTTTAGCTAAGGCAGAATGGAAGAGTAGTTGAGGACACAAGACTCTGGAACCAAACTGCATTTGAATCCCATCTCCACTATTGCATGTAATCTCAGCGAGATACTTAACTGCCCTTGTGCCTCCGTTTTCATAACTATAAAATGGGGGCATGAATGATAACATCTATTTCACGAGGCTGCTGTGATGATTAAATCAGTATCAGCATGTAACACACTACTATTTTGTGAGTTGTTACAAGCCCCTCTGAAGAACTGCATGTCATTGAGCTAAATGATAAAAGGAGATCTAAAGTTCCTTCGGGCCCCTGCCCCCATAAGTGATCTCTGTCTCACAGACATTGGTTTCTAGTTGGAAATTCAAAATATGTACACACACAAAGAAAAAGGACAATCATAGGACTATGTGTATGTATACATATTTATATTTAATCTAGACCCATATTCATTTGTATAAAGTTTAAAGTTATTAATCACTAGAGACTTGTAAATGCTTCAGTAATAAATCTAGATGATTCTTCTTAGCCTGATAGTTAGAGCCAGCTGGATCTTTCCATATATTGAGTAATAGATTACATGCATTTACTCCAATTTATCATAGATTATATTCTGTTCTGGACCTGCTTTGAACAAACTGAGACATAGTATAAAATCCTAAACTATTCAGGCATTTAGACTAACCAATCTCTTTCTCAATCTCTCTCTCTCTCTCTCTCTCTCTCTCTCTCTCTCTCTCTCATCTATCTATCTTTATTTTAAACAGACAGGCACATAAATCAAAATTCTGAAAGGACATATATCATATTTGTTAAAATATTTTATTGACATGGGCCGCCTGGGTGGCTCAGTCGGTTAAGTGTCTGACTTCGGCTCAGGTCATGATCTCAAGTTTCATGAGTTCAAGCCCCGCATTGGGCTCTGTGCTGACAGCTCAGAGCCTGGAGCCTGCTTCGGATTCTGTGTCTCCCCCTCTCTCTGCCCCTCCCCTGCTTGTGCTCTCTGTCTCTCGAAAAATTAATAAATGTTAAAAAAAATTTTAAAAATATTTTATTGACACCAATATCACTATATCTTTTTGTGAGAAAGCAGCTTTTTATAATCTTTAAGTTTCATAGGAGACCTATTAACTATATTAAAGCAAAAGAAGAAAAAAATCTCCAGTATAGTTACACCTTGAAATAGAGAAAAAAAAAAAAAGAAAAAGAAAAAAAAAACATTAGGAGTATTCCAGTCTTAAGAGAATTGACAAAACTGTGAGATAAAAGAAAAATATCCTTGGTTTTTAATACTTGCCTAGTGTTGTGAATTAAGCACTAGATTTATAGTTATTTGTAAATCTGCAAATATATGTCTCCAAACATTCAATCCGTAAGATACTGACTTTTACCCATCCAGGGTGGAGGCCAGGGATTGTGCCTATTTTAATCCACACTATATCTGATACATTGCAATGGTAATAGTAACAATAATAAGTGTTAATTTTTATTGAGTGCTTATTATTTTGTCAGGCTCTGTTTCAAGCATTTTGTATATATTACTGTAAAGTTTATTTAATTGTAATTGCTAAGGTAGTAGGTATGTAAATTTATAATGAATCAAAAAATGTAAATTTATATAGAGAAGCACAAAAGACTTTTTAATGCCAAGCAGAATGAGGCTGGCGGTAAGGGGGCCTGTGAAGGTTGCCCACACCACATAAATGATAAAAACAGGGCTCAGAGAGGTACAGCTACCTGCTTAAAGTCATAGCGGAATATCAAACATGTAGATTTTCTGATGATGTGTCTGATGTTCCTGAATGTAGGGCATCCCATCAACTTTGATGCATTAAGTTAATCACTCTGAAAACTATATGTATTTCCTGTATGAATATACTCTGTGTCATTCATACAGTCACTCAACAAACATTTGCTGGACATTGACCTTGTGCCACAGTGTTTCTCAGGGTAGCAGTGATAATCAAGACAAGGAAGAAATGGGACTGGGGAGAGAGAGATGCTGTAAACAACAGTGTCACTAAGGGGTGGTCAGTGTAAAATTTAGAAGTGTAAATTATGATGGGGGTCAACGGGAGAAGTGGTAATTCCCACAGGCACTGATAAAATCATTTGCTTTAGTGGAATCCTCCCTAATGGGGGAAAAAAGAAATTTCGAGCACAACTCTTTTAATGTAGTAAGAAAAAAATGTGAATCTATCTTGGATATTAACCCAGAATCAGTTTATCACTGTCCTAGAGAAATCACATTGTAGCACTATTATCCTGAACAGAGTGAAAAGAATGGCTTTGGCTGTCACTCTTCCTTTCTGGACATATTCATCACAGGAGGATGAGCTCATTCATTCATTCAACAAATACTTATTGGATGTCCATCATGTGTCAGGCACTCTGTCAGGCATTGGGATATAAAAGTGATGAATTTAGAAGATCAACCATTAATTTTCTCAGGGCCCTACTTATATTTGATATTCTTGTTTAAATGAAAAATACTAAAAAAAAAAAAAAAAAAAAGGGGCGCCTGGGTGGCGCAGTCGGTTAAGCGTCCGACTTCAGCCAGGTCACGATCTCGCGCTCCGTGAGTTCGAGCCCCGCGTCGGGCTCTGGGCTGATGGCTCAGAGCCTGGAGCCTGTTTCCGATTCTGTGTCTCCCTCTCTCTCTGCCTCTCCCCTGTTCATGCTCTGTCTCTCTCTGTCCCAAAAATAAATAAATGTTGAAAAAAAAATTTTTTATAAAAAAAATAAATAAATGAAAAATACTATGAAAATTATTATTATTATTATTATTATTATTATTGCCATGTGGCCACTATGTAGCCTCGTTTATTGGAGGATCTATTTTTCCTTCAATCAGTAATTGTTTATTAAGCACATACTCAGGCACTGGATTCAGCAGTGAACAAACACAACAGGCAAGAACCCCTGTCCTTACAGAGTTTTACATGAGAAGTCATCACAGGGAGATGAGCATAATGGGATAGATGATTATTTAATTTGGAAACATGGAAACAAATGATTGGAAAGAAATCAATTGCCTCCATCAAACTGACTTGGTTAATTCCAAAATCTGGGCCCCTTTCTGATAACTGCCCGGTCAGACGCTCACCTGGAATGCTCACAGGTATGGTATATAAATGGGAGAGTATAAAATGGTCCAGGTTATAACTCAGTGGAGAGTAAATCAGGTGACAGTAATAGCTGTCATCTGGGAAAATAGCCCTGGGATAGCCAGATCTTCATCAGGAACTAAAATTCAGATTTTCATGTGAATCTTTTATTGTTTAAATTCTGGCAGCTACGTAAAAAATGAAAAGGATATTTTGATCAAACATTTTATCAAAGCTTTATGAAAACAAAGACGTTTTGATTATTTGCTACCTTCTAATAAAACTAAACCTAATTCAATGCCATGCTGTTCTTAATATAAAATAAAAAACTCTATTTAAAAACAAAAATACAGGGGCGCCTGGGTGGCGCAGTCAGTTAAGCGTCCGGCTTCAACCAGGTCACGATCTCGCGGTCCGTGAGTTCGAGCCCCGCGTCGGGCTCTGGGCTGATGGCTCAGGGCCTGGAGCCTGTTTCCGATTCTGTGTCTCCCTCTTTCTCTGCCCCTCCCCCCGTTCATGCTCTGTCTCTCTCTGTCCCAAAAATAAATAAATGTTGAAAAAAAATAAATAAAAATAAAAACAAAAATACATTTAAAAAGGGAAATAAGCAGGACTAAAACTTTAAAAAGTATAAATAATAAAGTTTTTTCTTAATTAAAGTTAATTTTTTTCTAATTACCTTCTTTATAGAACTTAATAATTTATTTTAATTTTACAATCATTTTAATACTCTCTTAGGAATATTATTTAAGCTAGTTTAACTTATTTGTGAAAGCTAGAGGCAGCCTGTTAAATTTCTTTGACAGTTTTATAAAACATGATGACCTGAAATCTATTTAGCGTTGAAATGTGTAAACATATTCATTCATATGTGCATTTTGACCTGTATCTCAATTGCATTTCACATTTTTTTAAAAAACCTTGTCATTTTATTTTTTTAAATTTTTTAATGTTTTATTTATTTTTTGAGAGTGAGAGACAGAATGTGAGTGGGGGAGGGGCAGAGAGAGAGGAGACAGAATTCGAAGCAGGCTCCAGGCTCTGAGCTGTCAGCACAGAGCCCGATGAGGGGCTTGAATCCACAAACTGTGAGATCATGACCTGAGCCAAAGTCGGATGCTTAACTGACAAGCCACCCAGGGGCCCCAAACCTTGTAATTTTTAAAGCTGTGTCACCAGAACATTTTGCAAGATGCTCTATTTGATATCAATTTCAATTGCTATCAGTCATGAATTTAGAAAATAAAAGACCTAGTTAAGGTTTTAAAATTCAGTTTAATTTTCCCTTTTCTTATGACCATGACGGTTGTAAAGTTGTCATATTAAAATGTCTAGCTTAACAAATACTCTTGTTTCTGAAAAATTATATAGGAACATGTTTTGTCAATTAAAATCATGTATTAAATGGGATAAGAGAATCCAGAATTTTGATCGTTTGGATGGGGAAGACTACGTTTGAAACGGTCTTCTCACTAATATTTTAAGAACTATAAATTTTAAAAATTCACTTCAGATTTTCATAAAGTGAAAGTTTAAATATCCATCTGGTAAAGGGGTCAGCTGATGTGTAGCTTTTATTCGAGCAACTCTCTCTACACATTAAAACTCTGACTAGCAATAAATACTTATGCTATTATGGTGTCTAAAAAGTATGCCAGTAATGATGTACTCTGCACACACCGGGAAGCTGAATCGAGCAAGGATCTCAGGAACTGAACTCAGCCCTTGCAACTTTAAAAGCAGTAGACTCTTGAGATAAACTAAAACTAATAGGTTCCAGTAGGTTCTTTCATGCCTTAAAACCCACCCCAAATTGTTTAACTTCTATATTAGATCCCAGATACGTTAAGACTCTGACTCAAATAGCTATAGGATGCAGATAACGCATCTGTTATCTGCATTAAGTTTCCCAATTAGACTCTAGGCCGTGATTCTTTTCAACAATCCCATGATCTTAAATCTGATGTCTCACCTTGCTAGAATATGATGCCTATATTAAATAAACAGGCTGAAACTAGTGGAGAGTGAAGGATTCACTCTTGGTTGCATGCCAGAGAACTCCTTTTTCCATAGAGAAATGCATTCCTTTGACAGCCCTTTACTCTTAAGGTTCTTCCTCTTTCCTATGGGGACAGAGCAAAGTTTCTTATGCTCTTTTGCCATCATCATCCTGGCTGTGCTCTGATTTCATGACCTCTGAGTTAATCCTTCTTTTTTTCCTATTAGCAAGTGTAAGCAGGCCGACTTCAAACGAAATGCAATAGGTCACAAGGTTTAATGGGCACTGAGATAATCATCTAAATTACATTTCTAGGCCTGATGGGCTAGACAGACTTAGAGGGTGACTTTACCAGCATATTTGCTGTTAATCACAGCAAGATTGGTGGGTCTCCGAGTGTAGCTGCCTGGGCCTTCCTCCCTGAGAGGCTGGGTCATATTGACTGATTAGCAAAGGCAGCTGCGTTAACTTTAGTCTCCCACAAAATGTGTCGTGTCCCCAAAGGACATGAAAGTCAAATGTGGCCACACCTCAAACACCAGACGCACTCTTTTCATCTCGGTGGAATTATCTGCCCTCTCCTTGCAGATCATGGACTGCGGCACAACAGTTGTTGTTGATTTTCACGATCTGTTAACACTTAGGAATTTTTACATTAAAGAAATTTTTTCTACATTTATTTCCTGTAGCATTTAGGGCAATATCATAGCCTATTGTATATATATATATTTTAGTACATGATTCTTAACTTTACAAGGAAGCAGAAACATGGAATTAGTCTACAGATAAAAGGACCCAAAATAATTTTTCACTCTTCAAATTCAAAGAAACACATCTCCTTGGAATGGGCAGAGGGAGAACCACCATGAGTTGTTTTACAATTACAGGCTGGTCCAATTTGGTTTCCTATTTCAGCTCATTATCAATGAAAACAGTGTTTCCTCTGATAGAGTATGATATTAGAATATAATGTTTAACTGAAACTCCCCCAAAGAATGAATGGAATCATTAAAAATCAATCAATATGCCTAATATATAGGGGCTCCTGGGTGGCACAGTGGGTTAAGTATTTAGCTCTTGATTTTGGGTCAGGTCATGATCTCATGGCTTGTGAGATGGAGCCCTGCTTCGGGCTCTGCACTGACAATGCAGAGCCTGCTTGGGATTCTCTGCCTACCCCCCCCTCCCCCGCTCCTCTACTGCTCGTGCTCTCTCTCAAAATAAATAAATTAATTAAAAAAAATAAAAATCAATCAATATGCCTAATATATGAATATAATACAGTATCTTTCATTTCTATAACACCTTCTAATTTCAATAACCTTTTATATCCATTGTCATTTTACTCTTAATAACAACCCAGTGAAATAGGTTGGGACAGATATTATTATTTCCATTTTATGGATCATAGGAATTTCCTGAGAAGTTAAACTGTGGCATCTCAATGTCACTGCATAAAAATCCAGATCTTCTGATGCCACACCTAATCCCTGTGTGTAGCTGAATAACATTTTGAGGGGCGCCTGGGTGGCTCAGTTGATTGGGCGACCAACTTCAGCTCAGGTCATGATCTCACAGTTCATGAGTTCAAGAGCCCCATGTTGGACTCTGTGCTGACAGCTCAGAGCCTGGAGCCTGCTTCAGATTTTGTGTCTTCCTCTCTCTGCTCCTCCCCAGCTCACTCTCTCTCTCTCTCTCTCTCTCTCTCTTTCTTTAAGATATATAAACATTAAAAAATATTTTTAATAAAAAAATTTTATTTTATTTTATTTAATAAAAAGAAAAGCATTTTGAAAAATGTGGTCTTCTGGTGGAATGCATTAATGGTTTAAAAAAATATCACTCACTCAAGGAGGACCTATTGGTAAGGGTGGTAGGTAAACTGTGTTTACTCAATGAGCATTCTAAAGTGACAAAGTCAGATACACTCAACTGATTTAATAAGAAGGATGTTGATTTGTGAAAATAGCTACATACATTAGAGTGTTTCTAAAAACTTGGATGACTCTGTATAGCGTGGAGTTTATAAAAGCCACAAGTACATGAAATCATAGTTTGGTTTGATTCTGAAGAGACCATGTAGACGTTTAACAAACAAATGAAATACAAATGATTTTAGTGAAAGCCAGAATCAAAAGAAATGTTGGGCTTTATAAATCCCAATCTTAAAATATTTTAAGACTTTTTCTGAATTGTAAAAATTTTATTTCCTCCCAAACCACATACTATAAAAGGAGAAACAGAAAGAAAAAACAATTTAGAAACCTTAGACTCAGTGGTGGTTAATCCTACAGAGGACAGAAGGAGGCAGTGGATGTATTATAAACTCCGTGGTGAAGGCTCTTGAGATTGGGGACAGAAGAAAAGAGAAGGAAATTAGAGTGTCGGGGAATGAATTTCTAAGAAAAGGACTTTTGAATGACGTACAGATTGGTCAAATGATTGCTAAACATATCATCACTCTTTCACGACTGAGGAGTAGGAGGAACAGGATAAGATTATTGGAATATATTCACACAGTAATGGGTCATCACACATGAAATCTGGTCCATTAAGGAGCACAGCCTGTATTTTCATTACTGAACAATTTAGAAGTTTCAAATTTTTAAAATTTTAAAATTTTGTTTTTAGAAATCGACTTTACCAAAACAGACAAAATCAACAGAACAAAATAAGAAACAACACTGGATCCTCAAATAAAGTCTTATCCAAAATATACTACTCTTTATGATATGTCTTTTATCTGGTATTTGGAGAAGTTTTCTTTTTTGTTTTGTTTTGTTCCATTTTGTTTTCACAGATTTGAATTATGTTTAACATGGGCAAATAAAACTAAAATACATAATAACTGATATTATCAAAATAATAATATTTTTTAATGTTTATTTATTTTTGACAGAGAGAGAGAGAGACAGAGAGTGAGCAGTCAAGGGGAAGAGAGGCAGGGAGGCAATCTGAAGTAGGTTCCAGGCTCTGAGCTGTCAACACAGAGCCCAACTTGGAGCTTGAACTCAGGAACTGTGAGATCATGATCTGAGCCAAAGTTGGACCCTTACCAACTGATCCACCCAGGCAGCCCTAAAATAATTATTGAAATATTCAGTCTGATATAATATGTTACATGCACAAAACATGAATGCTTTTCACAATACTGGATAATTCAAGAAAAAATACAGAAATGCATCTTTGTTGTTCAGAATCACTTACAGGAAAGGTTAGTAAATATTAAGAAAAGGAATAAAAACACATTTGTGCCATAGAGAATACTGAATGATCAATATAGGATTGAAAGTCAGAAGAAAGAAAGAAGGAAGAGAGAAAAAAAGGAAGGAAGGAAGGAAGGAAGGAAGGAAGGAAGGAAGGAAGAAAATCACGCTATGGGAAGCACCATAGAAAGGATTTATTTTGTTTCCTGGGAAACTATCTCCCTGGTGACATTACCTAGAAATCTGTTTTTTTCTCACACAGCAATAGAGTTTTTTGAAAAGTAAAGAAACAAGCTTTCCTATCATGCAAATAAATGGACTACAGAACTGTGTTGGAAAGTGTGCACCTGGGCTACATAATTCTCAAAGCAGATACTACTGAGAAAGAAAAGGCATAAACTCAGGGATGGTAACAAGTGATGGTTCTCAAAGTGCGGACCAGAAGCCAGGGATTAGCATCACCAGGAAACTGGTTAGACATGCAAATTCCCGGCCCACCTCAGGTCCTCCTGAGTCAGCAAGGGGCTGGAGCCAGCAACCTGTGCTTTCACAAGGCTTCCAGGACATTTCAACATACATTCAAGTTTGAGAATCACTAGTGTAAAGAAAAGTAGTGACAGGGGAGGAGTGAAAGTGAAGTGAAGGTGGCTGAGGGTAGCAAGGGCAGTGAGCCCTGGAAAAATGGGAGAGGGTATCAAAAGCTCCTACAATGTGCACAAGCAATCAGTGACACATAAAGAAACTAAGATCTAGGTCAAAGTGACCTAAAGAGGTGTAATAGACTGGACAGGAGTTGGATGGCAAGCTGTGGATCTAATCCTGCAGATCTGCTTTGTCTCACAGCTCCTTTAAACCCTGGGCCATGTAGCCAGAAGTAGGGCAGGCCATATGTCATGTGGAAGAGGGAGGGATAACAGGGTTTTATGCTCTTCAGATCACACTTGTAATGTCCTGAACTTTTGCTCTTCAGTATTTGTAAAGACACCAACAGTGAAAGTAAGAGCACAGCATTTAGCAGTAACACAGACTGGGATATCCTTGTAATTTTTCATTTATTTAAAATGTATAGATTAGTAAGGTTTTAAAAAGTCATTTGGTCCACCCAAGCTTGTGGTGCCTGAGTTCTTTCTTTAATTTTGCCACCAAGTGGTCAACGGGTCTATGCTTTGGACACTTTAAAGGGAAATGTATTGCCTTTGGAGGGGGCCATTTTAATTTTGTCTTTGGAGAGTTATAGGTAGAACACACTTATATTGAATTGATAGCTGTCTTCCTATTGTGAGGTTCAATAAAATACAAGAATTGGAGACATTTGTCATTTTTTTCACCACTTATTACTCAATGTTTTCTTGATTATCGGGAATCTTCTACAATGAAAAGCAGATACTCCTGTTCCATCTATTTGACAAACTGAACATGGACATATGACCTAAATTGTCCAACTGCAAATCCCATCCCCAGACTTTGATTTTGGAGCAAATGATACAAATAAGAAGGGACAGTTTTGAATTCATTTATTGGAAGGAAGCAGTGGCAGAAGCAGCAGCCTATAGCTTCTGGAAGAGGGAGTATCTGGAACAGAGAGTGTGTCCAGAGGCAGCAGGAGGAATGGGGCCAGGAGTGGCATCCAGACCAGATGTTTCTCATGGTGTGATATTGTCTGTGGTTTCTTCAACTTCCTTTGATTCCTATTTTCTGGTTTTTTAGTCTTCCCTCAATAGCTCAATTCTGTAAGTTACCAGATATGTTTTGAGTAAGTCCATTTCCTGCTTAGGTTAGCCAGAGTTGATTTCAATTTCTTGCACTCAAGATCCTTGACTAATGGATGGAAGATTGTAGGAAGTTGAGAGGGGGGAAGAAATAATGAATTTGACATTAAATATGTTGAATGTGACAGAGAATTACCTAAGTAAAAGTGGTTCATATATAACTAGAGAAGTGGATGGAATCCATGACGAGGATTCAGACAGGAGGTAGGCATTTCGTAGCCATCTTAGATTTAAAGTCCTAGGACATGGAAGAAGTATTCACAGAAGAAGATGAACTTTATTTGGAATCTGTTCTTTGCTTCCTAGCATCCATCTTCTCTGGAAAGACTATTCCTAATTTCTTTTGGTGATTGATTCTTGTCCATAGCTAGCTATGAGCTTTGGAAGATTGACCTCTTACCAGCTGTAGAGACAGACTGGCTTAATTCAATAAAAAGTAAATAATAGGGCAGAAAATCTGATCAGAGATGAGATTTGTGCAGATTTTTCAAGAACTCCTAGGAATGTGATCTGAGGATATAAAGTCTAGTATGGTCATAGCCAAGTGCAGACATGGAAGAGGACCCACACTGCCCAAAGGTTCCCAGGTGGAGTCTGAGAGAAAAGCAACAACTAGAATGCACAGCAGTGAGATGGAGAGGAAACAAAGGACATCATTTAAGTACTAAATCAAACTCCAACTAAAGCCAAACAAAAATCTCAATTTTTCAGTTACACCAGCTAGCAAATCCCCTTTATTTTAAAATCCACATCAAGTTGGGTTTTTAACACAAGTAATATAAATTGTTCTAATTAAGTTTATCATTTATAATGTGACTGAATTGGGTGACATCAGAATACACACAAACTAATGGACTGTGAGTTGAATCTGATCACAAACATTTTATTTACTTGTTTGGCTGACAGAAGGTTGGTTCCTTTTTAAAAATTATTACCAGTATAGGGGCGCCTGGGTGGCGCAGTCGGTTAAGCGTCCGACTTCAGCCAGGTCACGATCTCGCGGTCCGTGAGTTCGAGCCCCGCGTCGGGCTCTGGGCTGATGGCTCGGAGCCTGGAGCCTGTTTCCGATTCTGTGTCTCCCTCTCTCTCTGCCCCTCCCCCGTTCATGCTCTGTCTCTCTCTGTCCCAAAAATAAATAAAAAACGTTGAAAAAAAATTAAAAAAAAATTATTACCAGTATATAAAATTTGGGAGGTATCCCATTAAAATCCATACATTTGATGGCTTTTGAAGACTCAGAAGATCTGACACTACTCAGCCAGAATTCCAAAAAGGCAACAATCATCTTGAGCTGCACAGCTACTCCTCACTTAACAAGGCATATGTCTTCCATTTGCCACAGTCCATGCCACTTCCTATTGCCTCACTTTTGGCCTAATTCTATCAGATATTTTACCCACCTCTGGAAGGATTTGTGTTTGCAACCCAAATCAGTGGTCAGTGAGGTCTGTCCCAGGTCTCTGAAATTATTCCATTTAAGTAAAAAGCAAACAAAGGAATGTAAACAAAATGCAGTGAAACTGCTAATCTTGGAAAAAGAACTAACAGACACTTGGAATCCTAATCATACTCTGTATATTAGGCTTACTGGAATTTATTGGGGGGCAGAACATGATTTGATTATGAAAGATACCCAAAGCTCTGATAGCAGGCATTTTACTTTATGGTTAAGCAGGTTTCCTCATTTGTCATCTGGGGTAAAAGTAACTTAGTAGTTTAAGAGTGGCTTATTGCATAAGAATTAATACCATGAGCTTTAAAACCAGATATGGGGCGCCTGGGTGGCGCAGTCGGTTAAGCGTCCGACTTCAGCCAGGTCACGATCTCGCGCTCCGTGAGTTCGAGCCCCACGTCAGGCTCTGGGCTGATGGCTCAGAGCCTGGAGCCTGTTTCCGATTCTGTGTCTCCCTCTCTCTCTGCGCCTCCCCCGTTCATGCTCTGTCTCTCTCTGTCCCAAAAATAAATAAAAAACGTTGAAAAAAAAATTTAAAACCAGATAGACATGAAGTCCCAGGTCCTCCCTTGTTTGCTGTGATGATAGTGTCTATTATTTATGGTTATCATGTACATTAAGTGATAAGGTGTGCCAAGAATAGTATGTGGCATATGGACATTTATTATGATAGACCACTTTACGGCATGAGCTTATTCCAATCACGCATAATAGCTCTGATTGAAGAGCCTCAACTTGGAAGTTACAAATAAGTAGTAATTTTATTTTTTGCATTAACTACTACTCTCACACTCCATTGACTGAACTACCCTTTTTCTTAATGGGCCTGACTCCCTTAATGATATTAAAGCCCTATATCATTACACTTTAGTTATTGCCAGTTATAAAAAGTCTCATTTTCATTATAAAGACTTGGGTTTATTCACTAAAAGTTTAATTTCATATTGGATCCACAGCTTTCCGCAGGAAAGTGATTTGTAGCCTCTACAGTTTATGACGTGTAGAGAGAGTGATGGATTTAATTCTAAGATTGCTCTTACAATTCTCATCCTCTGGAGTATATACATTTCCTCTACTTATTCAAACACTACTCTAGGGGCACCCGGGTGGCTCAGTCGGTTAAGCATCCCACTTTGGCTCAGGTCATGATCTCATGGTTCGTGAGTTCAAGCCCCGAGTCGGGCTCTGTGCTGACAGCTTAGAGCCTGGAGCTGCTTCAGATTCTGTGTCTCCTCTCTCTCTGCCCCTCCTCAACTCACGCTCTGTCTCTCTCTCAAAAATAAACATTAAAAATGTTTTTTAAAAATGTTAAACAAACACTACTCTAGGTGTTACTATGGAGGGATTTTGCAGATGTCATTAATGTCCAAAATCAGTTGACCCTAAATTAGGGAAATTAAATGCAGGTCTAGGGAAGACAGAGAGACAAAACCTGAGAGTGATTCAAGGTGTGAGAGATTCTTCCATTGCTGGCTCAGGAGACAGAAGGAACCACATGGCAAGGAATGTGCGCAGCCTCTGGGAACAGAGAGCAGCCCTTGGCTGACCCTTAGCAAGGAAATGGAAACATCAGTCCTACAGCCACAAGGAACTGCATTCTGTGACAGTCTGAATGAGCTTGGAAACCTATGCTTCCCCAGAACCCCCAGATAGAAATTCAGCCTGACCAATCCCTTGATTTCAGCTTTGAGCCCCTGTGCAGAGAACCAAGTCATACTCTCCCTGGCATTCTGAGCTACCAAACTGTGAACTAGCTAATGGGTATTGTTTTAAGCTGCTAAATCTGTGCTAATTCATCATACAGCAATAGAAACCTAATATTGGAAGGTTGGAGGTAGTGGGTGCGCCCTACTCTCTCACAGTCTCCCTAAACTCACGCCTCTTGATTTGTGATAGGACGAAGGAGAGGGGAAAAGAGATCTCCTTTTCAGTGGTCATCACTGTTGATCTAGCTCATTGTTTACCTTTGATGTAGATGGGGGCCTCCTCAAATAAGCCCTGATGATGAAGCAGCTGTCTGGAGACTTGAGGGTCTCAGCTACCTTTTCCAGTGTATCCTGACATACTTATAGTCTCAGGAACATTTTTTGCCCCATGCTGGGTCCCTACTAGGCCTTCTGAACCTAGTTTCTTAGACATTTTACAGCTTGGATTCTAGAGGCTGTGGCCTTCACCAATGGCAGTATCTCAGAGAGATTTTCTCCCTCTCTGGTAGTACAAGGCCATTCTACAAGCCCTGCAAACTAAGCAGACATCCAAACAGGTAATCAAGCATCTTTCTCTCCTTCTTAAAGTCATGTCCAAATGTCACAGGTGATTATCTCAGAGAGGAGAAACTGGGGACTCCTCTTCCTTCACCCCTTGGGAGCAGAGGGAAGGAGGTAGCCTTTCCTCACAAGGAATACAAGCTCCAAAGGTCAGCTCTTCTCTCTCAATGCCCTCATACCTCTCTTGCTGCTGAGTTTGTGAAAGTCTGAGGCTAACAAGGAGGCTTTCTTTCTACTAAAACATGAAGAATTTAGATACTGAATTATTTGGCAAACTTCAGGGACAGGAATGATGCCATCATTATACAATGATGCTACCAATGTAACAATGCATTTTAACATTTTTGAAAGAGTCTTATTCATATGATCTAGAGCATAATAGCTTTAAAAATAGAACATATATTTAATTTTGTATCTAGCTTGGAAGTGCCACTTAATTTTGTAAATATTAATTAAGAATCTTCTAGGCATTGTGCTAAGAGAAGTGAGCAAAGATCTACGTTTTGGCCTGGAGAAACTGTGTGTGTGTGTGTGTGTGTGTGTGTGTGAGAGAGAGAGAGAGAGAGAGAGAGAGAGAGAGAGAGAGAGGCAAAGAGGTAGCAGAGAGAGAGTAAGCCCCAGGACAACTATAGTGTCATAATAAATATATCCACAATGATTTCACTATTTCGAACAATACTGTGCCAATGGGTAGAGGAATCCACTCTATTTAAAATAGGATTTGGGGTGCTTGGGTGGGTCAGTTGGTTGAGCGCCAGACTCTTGATTTTGCCTCCCAGGATCGTGGGGTTGAGCATGGAGCCTGCTTAAGATTCTCTCTCTCTCTCTCTCTCTCTCTCTCTCTCTCTCCCTTCCCACCTTCTCAAATGAAAATAAATAAATAAATAAATAAATAAATAAATAAATAAAGGATATGAATGATGCTGTGAGTGCTTCTTCTGGTAAAAAATAAAAATAAGAAGTAGTTTTATGTAAAAATATATTTAAGCTTAAACATTTTAAGATTTAAACATGGATGTTACTTCAGATGTTTCCTTGGCATAATGAATCCATGTACTTTGTTTTTGAAAAAGCAAAATACAACAAAACAAAAAGTGAAAAACACACACAAACTTTTGATCAAGTCAGAGGCCTCTCTGATCTCTCAAGAAGCGGGATCTCGCTGAAAAGAGATCATCACTCTCTACTCTTGGATCTTTGGGGCAGTTTTGAAGAATCTGACTTTTACAAATTAGAAAGATGAATTGCAGCAATGTCTTTTCCTCTATTTTTAATGTGAAATTTAAACTTTATAGCATTTGTTATTATACCCAATAAAAAGTGAAATCTTTATTCTGTGCATCTGCAAAAGCAACTTTTGAAGTAGGATATGTCTATCAACATACTTATTAAAAGCATTTTTCCCCCCTACAGTTTTGGAGAGTCTGAAAATCAGAGCTAGTATGGTTTAGATATTCATAATTGTTTACACATGTCTCAATAACAAATATATTTGGGGGGTTGGTGCTTTACTTTTAGGATTTGGGACAGCTGGAAATTATTATTATTATGGTTAAAAGTGTTCTTACTGGATAATGGTGTTAAAAAGAATATAATCTTTCAGACGCTTCCTCTTAACATGGAATGCATATTATTTTATTAAGTTGAGTTAAATATGGATTGGCTATTGTCTGGTCAGTTACACATGAAGGTGACTGAGGAAATAGATTCTCAGAAAAAGCATCGAATAAAAATGACTGTGGTTTATTATTATCAATATTATTATTGTTATACAGAGAAACCTTAGTACTCCTCCTAAGGGCTAGATAGCTAATATTGCACATATTGCAGTGACAGATTCTAATTAAATGTTTAAGAAATGGGACACCGTTTCTTTCCAATCATGATACACGTATCAAATACCTTGGAGATGTGTAAGAATTCTTTTGGTATTTGCTTATCCAGAAAAAAAATAGTGATTAGTAAGGGAATCTGTGGCTCCCAGAACCCAGAGTGTTTCTTGTAAAGAGCCAGACTATATTAAGAGCCAAGAGGAAGCCAGGTTCAAAGGAAATTCATCTAATATTTGTGCTCTGGTTATGAAAGGGGTGAGAGGCTGTTCATCAGCAGCATGTGGCCAGTTGGCAAGGAGGGCTGTGGGCCAGGCCGAGGGGTTAGCGTGATCACAGATGGACTTAGCATGGGAAAGAGGATGCCAGAGAGTCGTAGGCAGTGCATGCTATTTTGGGGGCTTTGCATGAATCATTTTTTTCATTCAGTGCCAGCACTGACGTAGACAAATGTATATGTTGATTGGCTATTGAAGATCTGCAGATTACCAAAGTAAGTCCCATCTTTGGAGACATCACTCAAAAAGGATTGTTTTTTAAATGACAATTTATAACTACCTCTAAATATAATGTCTTTTTTTAAATATTTTTTTCAACGTTTATTTATTTTTGGGACAGAGAGAGACAGAGCATGAACGGGGGAGGGGCAGAGAGAGAGGGAGACACAGAATCGGAAACAGGCTCCAGGCTCTGAGCCATCAGCCCAGAGCCTGACGCGGGGCTCGAACTCACGGAGCGCGAGATCGTGACCTGGCTGAAGTCGGACGCTTAACCGACTGCACCACCCAGGCGCCCCTATAATGTCTTTTTTAATAAAAACTTTTTTACTTACAGTTTTTATATTTTGTTACATGAAGAGGATGCTACTACGACTTAACAAATAAGGGTATGGAATAACTGACTACATATTCTGAAGAAGAAATAGGGATCTCTTTAGTCAAGCAGAGTGGTCAGCAAATTTGCAACTGATGGTTCATTTAATACATGTAGAAAGAGAAATTTTGCATTGGAGACTTAAGGATATGGAGCTGGCTCAATAACTCGGGAAACATGTCTGGGTCTGGATTCCAATAATTCTTTTACATGAGGTACAATGACTAACTGCCAGAAGTTTTGATAACCAGCCCATAGGTTTTCATCCTTACTCTGCCACTCACTGGCAATGAAACTTGGTAAATTATTAAGGATGGATGTTGGCAAGTTATTGAAGTTTATTCTTATGCAGGATGAGGGGTTGGATATTTAAGATCTCCCCAACTCTGAAGTTTAGCGCAACATTGAAATACAAGATTCACGAATAACCTTAAAATGAATATACCTGCTGCCCACAGAGCTATTGGTCCATCCTTCCGCTAGAGACATACCAGCTACTCATATTCTCCTCTACTAGAATCTTCCCCATTAATGGCCTGGGCCATGGAGCCCTTCATCCACACAAAATCCAGCATAATTGTCCCTTTCCTCAGGACCCTTCTCGCTGTATTAAATATCATACATTAGGAGAATTTTTGGAGGTCCCCTGTAACCTAGCCTCACTTGTAAATTTTCTTCTAAAGAAAAAAAAAATGACAAGTTCTAAACAATAACCTACAAATTAACTTTTGAGGCCAAAGTCTTTTGGAAACCATATACTTATTTCAGCAATCTAGTTTTGGACTGGAATATAGCGGCTAACAGCAGAGCTTATGAGTAGTAAAACCCATTGCTCGTAGGTTGCAAAGCTCTGGGACCAGGCTGCCTGGGTTCCAAAACGGGCTCTGCTACTTGTAATTGTGCCTGTGGGCATTTCTCCATCTGTGAAATGATTGGGCATTATCAAAGTATCTGTCTTGTCAGTGTTTTACGTTGTGCTGAGAACAGAGCTAATGAATGTAAAGCAATTAGAATAGGACCTGGCACACAGTAAGGCCTACAAAAATGTTAGATACTACGCATTTTAAATAATCTCAAAAGTGACAAATCTCTAATCTGTGAAGATGTATTAGCATTTGGAGCAAACTCTGATTTTAAACAAGTCGGGGAGAGTTTCGCAGTTTGGGTTGAAATTATGATGTGGATTTACATGATGGGACATATTTTCTCATTTAGGTTATTATCAGGTGTGAATACGTTTATTGTCGTTTGAAGTGATGGCTTTCAAAAGTGACAGTGCTTTTTAAAAAAAATTATACACACTAAAAAATTAAATTACATTATAGTTATACCTTCCGTCTGATGACATTTAGGTATCATACATCTTTGTCCTTGGCTGCTCATTATAAAAATGGCGCAGGAACACTGATCTTCTCACCTTTAAAGTAATCCACCAAATAATATCTGTGAAGGATGTCCCAGCATTTGGCAAAGAAATACTTCTCCTCTTTTTGTGAAGTAACTCTCTAGTTCTCAGTCTATGAGACTGCCAATATGATGGCATACAAAATTAGTTGTGCAACTATCAATTTTAAAACACGTTCAGGACGAATTCTACATTGAATTCTGGAAGTTTCATTTTATTACATTTACCACAAAATTTATTGTATAATTTAGCACAGGTGGTTGCTCTGCAAAGCCCTTCATGTTTTTATATCTTATTAAATCTAAACTTAAATATAAGGAATTTAAAAATCTCCAATTCAGTTTATTAGACCTCAGTTTTTTAAAAAGCCTATTTTAAACTTTCCTCTTATACCAACCTGAAGACATTTTATTTGTCTATTTATGTTTGGCAAACTTGTATTTTGAGCTCTGTCTGTAGCACCAGCATTATTCCAAATTCTAATTATATTAACTCAGTTTTTCCTTAAAACCACTCTATGGGATCAGTAGTATTATATCCCTACCTGACAGATGAGAAACTGGTCCAAGTTCTCCAACACATAAGTGGTGAGCTGTGAATCAAATTCAGACAGCACAAATAATATTTTGATCAAAGTATTTAAGAGAAGTTACTCCACTTCAAAGAAAAATTTTCCCTTCCTTGGTGATTCTTAAACCTTTGAAATCTGGGTCTCTTAACTTTATCAGTAATTTAACTTTAAAATAACCTATGAGGTCTGGAAAAATCATTCTCAAGCATTTGGGTCAGGGGAGGGGGTGGTTGGACGAGGTAAAAACCCAGGAATGTCAGTGAAAGTCTGCCCCACATTGCTGAAGAATGAGATCCTAAAGAGATGGGGGGCCACTGGGGTGGAGAGACCTGGTCTGCTTTGAAGAATGAGGTCATGTTCAATGTTTTAAACTCATTAGTCCTGCCTAAAAAAAGGATGTGGATGAAAAAGGAAAAAAAAAGACAAATTAGCATCATTTTCCAAAGAAGTTAAATATGTCAGGCTGTAGAGTGTCCTAATTCTGCCTTCAGGGAACATATGTCAAACTAACTTGTAGTTCTGCAATCGGTGAAACTGTCTGCAAGGAATACCCCATCCCTCATTCTTGTTCCTACAACACATACCTACTGAAGGAAATGTTACAGTTGGTCAGACGCATGTAGAAATTTTGTTTGCATTACCTAATTAAGCCTTTGGGCCAACCTTTCTTTGAACAAAAAACAATTTGTTATAGCTTGATGAGAGAAAGCACATCAATGGCTTTGACTAATGAGGACAGTATAAAGAGTCCAAGTGACATATTATTAATTTTCCCCATGTTTCCAGGACCACCATTACCTACAACTTATAACCACTTTCTGAGAGAAGAAGAGGGAGAAAGAGAATCTCAAGCAGGATCCATGCCCAGATTGGAGCCCAACACGGGCCCCATCCCATGACGACCCTGAGATCATGACCCGAGCCGAAATCAAGAGTCAGACGCTTAGCCGACTGAGCCACCCTGGTGCCCTTAAGTTGTCTTATACGTAGCCAAACTCTGTTGTTTGATGGGGCCAAAAAAAAATTTTTTTTTTAATGTAAGTCATATTCTAGGCCTGGTTTGGTAGGGACAGAAGAACCTATTAAGTGCCTAATCCAGGACCCAAGCTCTCTCCCCTCTCTTGCCACCATCCTCACTATCTTGCTGTGTACCTTTGCTACAGTTAGTTTGGACTTCAGAAATGGGGAAGAAATGGAGAAACAGATAAAAGCTCAAGGGGCCCTTTGGAGCAATGAAAGCCCACAAAGAAGTGGGTATTAGGATTCGGAGTTATCAAAAAAGAAACCCCATTTATCTGCTTCGCTTTTAGCCACAGCTTCCTTCAAAGTTTCAAATGTCACATTTGAAATCTGGTTACTCTAACAGAATATTTTATTTAAAGACCTGCCAGCGTTCTTTTCTGTTTCCCTGTGAAGTTTTGAAATCAGAAGACTAATTTGTTAACTTCAAACAAAAATGAGTGTACGTATACAGAAGATTGTACTCAGAGAAACTTCTGGATGCTGAAGCCAAGAAGATCTCATTCTCTTCCACACTGTATTGGTGCGGCTGCACTAATGATAGTAGAAGTTTGTTTCTTCTTGCAACGGAAGCAGATGTGACTTGGAGAAAGGAACATGGAGAACAGATGTGCTGAGCAAAAGTTTTTATTTAAGTGGTAATTTATCTGACCATAAGTTATATTAACTCATGAGGTGAGTGTTTAACATAGCTCTTTTTCACCAACTCAGAAAGGTAATTTATATAAGCACTCAAACAGATCATGAACTAAAGAACACAGCCCTCTCCATCTTCACTTGCTTTTTAAAAAAGCTGAATGCTAAATAAAAACTCCCAAGCCTAGGATGTATGTGAATGCTTACTGGCCACTGAGGGGGCTACTGCAGTAAAAATGTCTGGATGTGTGCGAACGGCTCATGGAAATAACATTTCACTCCCCTTGCTGCTACATAGGCTCTTGAAGAATCCTGGTAAAGGTGTTCTCAGTCCCTGCACAGAACCTAAAACACCTGCAAAGGGCTAAGTTTAAGTCAAGAGCATTTAACTTGAAAGAATGACTACAGCCCGGGTCATTGATAATGCTATGGATGCCTCTGCTATACATCTTTTAGAGTGAAGAAGGAAAGTGGGGCCAACTTCTCTATTATGCATAATGGGAACCATGCCTACAGCACATAGTACTAATTTTAGGAGCCCAAGAAAATATTTTAATATCCTGTCTAATTAGAAGAAAAAACAACTCTTCAAAGTGTGTATGTATGTATTCATGTGAGTATACCAACACAGTTGAAAAATATAATTTTAAGTATTTTTTTCATGAGAGAAGGGGTCCATGAAGGCAAAGGTGCCTAGGACTCATGAACGTCTGGAATACAACTGTGTGGATCAGCCCAGGTAACTCATTCTCCTCTCTACTTCCCAAACAGTTCTTCCTGATTCCTTTCAAATTCCAGTATCCTCGCTATTATTGGCTTCTACTTCTTTTGCTATTCTCTATCTTTCTTTCTTCTCCTTCTCTATATAACTGCAGGTAAGTCCTAGAGGTGCTTCTGAGCAAAAAGAGTTTTCATGATGATGATGATGCTAGTCACGATCATGATGAAGATGCTAATTCAATGCTGACTGAGTACTTAATCATGTACGAGGCTTGTGATAAAACTTTGCATTTGTCATCTAGTTGAATACTTTGAACTGTTCTATAAGATAGGTTCCATTACTAGTTTTATTCTTAAAAATAAGGACACTGAGGTTTAGAAAGCTTATATGCTTTGCACTAGGAGATACAGCAAATTAGGCTAGTTAGAAGCAGAGGTGGAACTGAAACCCAGGCTTCCCTGATAGCAATTATGGTCATAAGCCTTGGAGTCCATGGCTTTTAACTTATGATTTTTTTAAAGTAGGCTCCATGCTCAGCACAGGGCTTGAACTCATGACCCTGAGATGAAGAGTCACATGCTCTACTGACTGAGCCAGCCAGGTGCCCCTATGGCTTTTAACCACTAGGTTAGGAAAATGGCCTGACATAATTTGCTAAGATGCAAAATTTGCTCTATAAAATAATTTTGACGGACAAAATGGACTTTCATCCTGTTCATAGCACAAGAGAAAACTCTGACATTTACAATGAAGACATTCTCTTCTACATGTGTGAGTACTAAATGTAGTATTTATTCACGGATTCAGGAACCTATTAATTTTCACTCATTAAATAAGGCAGAGAGCTATCATGACAAATCACTGAAGGTGGAAACTGACCCTTGAAGGGCCTGTTCTTAATACCTTTGAGACATATCACCAAAATAGAAAACCCTTAAAATTAAATATAAATATATAAATTAATTAATATAAATATAAATACATAACTTTATAAATGAATATAAAAATATAAAAATAGCCTAAGACTTAATTTTTCTCTTAGAAGGAGTGGGGTGAGGTAGATAATAAAAATCACTTATAGAATCTTATCTGTTTGTGTGAGGTTTGTGTAAGTAAGAGTATGAAAGTAAGGTCCTTTCACACTGGTGAATGTATCATTGAAGTATTGTCAAATTGTCAGCTCCACAATACATTCTTCTCACTAGGATAAAGTTTATGTGGACAAAGGGCTTTTTAAGTGCTGCAAAAATGTATTGTGGATGTTTTAAATAGAAACAATAAAGTAGTGAGTTGTGTCAAATAGTAAAAATGATTAACTGTTAACTGCTTTAATGTGTAATCAGGCATTTTATATATATATATATATATATATATATATATATATATATATATATATATATATATATATATATA
>NW_024412391.1:23918042-24067776 GCF_014898765.1 Herpailurus yagouaroundi
ATATATATATATATATATATATATATATATATATATATATATATATAAAGCCTATGAATTGGAAAGCATTTTAGCAATTAGTAGAAATAATAGGAGTCTGACTAATTCCAATATGTAAAATATTAGACCTGATTTAAATACTGGGACCAATAAAGATAGACTGATACTGATACTAGGATATATATGGTGTCTGGTAAAATATTAGGTGTTAGCTCTAAAATGTTTCCAATAGATACTCTATGGAAGGGAAGATTCTGATTCCATAACATTTCTCATCAAAATAGAGATTATGAAGACCTCAGAATTTTGCAGTGATTCTAGAATATCATAAAAATTATCATTGTATATGACCATGAAAACAAATTTTAGCTAACTAAATTTTAACAGGTTACATTCTGGCCAAATGAGTTTCCTAAAGAGGTTAATTAGATTATAAGTATAATAAAAGCTTCAGATTCTGCATTCCAGAGTAATGATTAAGGGGATCAGTTTGAAGTCTGTCAGACCTGTATTCAAACACCGCCTTTGCTACTAATTACATGTTTTATTTATTTATTTAAACTTTTTTTTAATGTTTATTTTTGAAAGACAGAGCGTGAGTGGGGGAGGGGCAGAGAGAGAGAGAGAGAGAGAGAGAGAGAGAGAGAGAGTCTGAAGCAGGCTCCAGGCTGTCAGCACAGAGCCCTACGTGGGGCTTGAACTCACAAGCCATGAGATCATGACTTGAGCCGAAGTCAGATGCTTAACCAACTGAGCCACCCATGTACCCTGTATGTTTTAAAGTCTTATGTTCTCCATCTGTCAAAGGCTGGGGCAATTGTCACCTGCATTTAAGGTTGTGGAAAACATTAAATAACATAAAAAGGTAAAGTGCTTAGCATCGTGTCTGGCATATAATAAAAGTTCTATAAATATTGCATTGTTCCCACCTCTGCTGCTATTGTATCTCCTACAGTACATGACACATTTGTAAGAACAAAGAGCATAGCAGAAAAATTATTAAACAGTTGCTAGTTGGGAGTCTTTTACTACAACACAGGCTCTATTGTTGAAAAACTGAATCACTTTTTTCTGGTGTCCTGGGGTAGGCAAGGTAACTAAAAATCACTAAAATGAGTATTTAATAGGCATTACAACTTTGGAAATGAACAAAGGCATTTTAAGTAGTCACTGATAAATGCTCTTCTATTCTTTTATTATGGGTATTTGCTAAAATATTAGACAATTATCACATGAGCTGTTTTGTAACCGTTGTGTCGAGAATAAGTGCAAATATAGATGGGAAAATTATAAAGTATTTCCAAATGCTGTAACTGGAGTCATTTACACATCATTTAATAGTTCAGCATATAGATCACTAATTAATTTTTTCAATAAGGCAGCAAATGTCAGTTTTAAATCTATAGCTAAATACTGGACAAATCCTTTTCAAAAGCTGAAATTTTTTCTTTCCTTGGTATTTTCCCTTTATTAATTGTAATTTATTTTAAAATGAAAGCTGTTTCTAACAAATGGATCCTTGAAATGTAGTCTCCTACACTTCTGCTCTATGGCCTTTCTGTAGATTTTATTTATGGCTCTATTCTGGCACAACACTTTGGGGGCAAAATGTGTATGAGCCCATAGATCATTTATACAAATCAATTTCTGTGGATGCTGTATTGTTATCCATGTCAAAAATTTTTGATTTGGAAAGAGATATTAAAAGAAATATTTCCCCATATGTGTTTTAATTTCCTTAGAACATAAATATATTTTATTAATTCCAAAGCATGACATATTCCAGCCATAATAACAGTTTATTACTTTCTAAATCCTTCTTCCTAACAGCAAAACATTATGCTATTTATGGGTAAATCAAAATGAAATAACAGTCTAGGTATGTTATATGACTTTTTTATGTTTCATTAAGAATCATGTTTTCTATAATTGAATGCATATTTCTGATTATAATTACATTAGGCAGGAAAGATGGCAAATTAATGAGAAGAATAAAGAGCTGTCACAGTATTACCAACTACAGAAATAATTAAAAATACAAGGATGAAAAAAGATAAGAGTGAGTCTTCAACATTCAACGTTGAAGGATTACCTCTAACCTATTCATTCTTGGAGTAAATCCACTACAGATTTACTAGATTTATAAGTGGAAAGTAGAAAAGTAGGCCTGTTATTGGTATATATCAGTGGTTCTCAACTGGGGTCAATTTTGTCCCCTAGGGGACATTTGGCAATGTCTGGAGACATTTTTGGTTGTCACAGCTTGGAGAGGGTTATGCTTCCGAAATGTAATGGATAGAGGTCAAGGATGCTGCTAAACATTCTACTGTGCTCAAGATAGCTCCCCAAAATGAAACATTACCTGGCCACAATATTGGCAAGGTTGAGAAACTTCAGACCAAATCTAGTTGTTTTCCATCAGTTGTGTAAATTAGCCCTTTCTCCTTCACTGGTAATAACTAAACTATGAGTTGCCTCTATGGCAACCATATACAAATTCCAACTGGCAATATAATTAGAAATAGACACTAAACTCAAGCAGTTAATTATGGCCAAGCAGGTATTTAACAGTATTTGATCATATAAATGATTTAAAATATCTATTAACAAATTAATTAAATTATCTTATTATTCACCAAAATGTCAAAGTGATTGATTTTTTAATTGACTAGTATGCCTTCTATTTGCCTTCTCCTCACTTTTAGTCTTTTGGTGAAACGCTAAAATGAATAGTCGAGATCCAGAAGGTGAGAGAGTGTTAGAAGGAGAAATTAGGAGGCTTGATTAACCACAAACTGGATACTCTTTTTTGGATACTTTAAGGTAGATCACCTCTTATGCTTATTTAAAATTTCATAATGGCACCCATTAGGACAGAATCTAATTTGAAATATAAAGAAGAAATGTAATTTTTCCCCTTAACCAACAAAATATAATTGAAGTTTAGCTCATTTCCTTTCTTTTGGTACCTGCAAGCTTTTAGGGATTCAAACACAACGGTCTACCATTTCATATGCAATAGTTTGGACTCTAGACTTCAACATGAGAATATAGAGAAGGCACTATGGTTCTTGATAAAAAAGAAAAAGAACAATTTAGAATAACAAAAGTTCATGAGTCTCATAATGTATATGTGTTTATTAATTTGGAAACTCTGGAATAGCTGAGAATTAATAGGAGTTCAGAAATTGTATCCCTTACTCTTTGTGTTCTAAACATCATTATGGTGCCAGTTTGCAGTGAAAGTTCAAGACTCTAATGAGATTAAGCATAAAGTAGAAATAAGGGAAAGGTCTCTGGATTAGAACTATCACTGGAGCCTAGGGTGAGAAAATCTTACCTCTGCCATTGACTTCTCCAAGTTCCTGAGGCCACACGTGCCTCAATAAATGTCTAAATCAATCCTTATTATTCATTCATTATCTCTCTAGTCGTTTGACAGTTTGTAAAAGGAAGGCTAAAAAAATACTAGTGCTTATTAGACACTTTTCCATGTTATAAAATATAGTACTGCTATGGGACCACACATAAACTTTAAATTAAAACCTTCTGGAAAGGATTCTTATAAATGACTAAAATACTTTTCTGCAATCATCTGGAGGAGACATCCCACAAGAATTTTCTAATATTTTTCTTCCTATCATAGTAAAAAATTCCTAATATAATCCATTGTCTAAGGAAGCTGCATGGTAATTAACTTATTTTTGATGAATATAATATTTGAAAAGAGATGCATGTCTTGGAAGATAATACATACTTCCCCACTAATGCTTCGCTCTTAGAAGTATAACTTACATTCAGCATACGTAATTTATGTATAGCAAGATACATTTAGATATACTTTATATACAACAAATTGCACCGATCTTAAGTTCATAGTTAGATTTTTTATTTATTTATGTACCACCTGGTTATATATGTGACCACCATCTAGATTTGGAAGCATGTTTGGGGATGAGTGGGCAGGCCAGATGAGCGGAAGCATAAAATACACTCTGACAAAGAATGGGTAGAGGGGGAGAGAACACTTATCTGGCCACTACATTTAAGGCAACATGGTACTCATCCAACTCACTGAGTCTCAGTCAGCTACTTCTCTCCTTTGTTAATCCTCTGTGCTTCAGTGGACCCAACAGGCTGTCAGTCATTGAGACATGACATATTTGCAATTATACTTTCTAAGTGAATTAGGAGATCTGATAAGAGTATCAATTACTACTTCTCCGGAAGGATCTCCAGTGAGGGTATATGATGCGAGGAAATGTGGTAGGTTATACCTAGAATCCTAACAAAAGGAAGAAACAGAGGAAAGAACCACCAAAATAGATAAAGTCTCTGGATAGAAGTCACCTTCCAACATCAACAGGGCTACATAACGGTATGTGCTGCTCACAAGAGAAACTACGGCCTTTAGGAATGATTAAGATGCAGGACGTGCAGGAAAAATATATATACTCAAGCAAACTTAATTTCATTCATCTGGTATCCCTTCCATAAAATAGCTTCACAGATTTTCCTCTAATTCTTTAAAATAAACTCCACTGAATCTAGTTTAAAATTTCAGAGTAGGTTCAGGTACAAATCCAAGAAACACAGCACAATTTAAAATGGAAATGTAAAAGCAATTTTATAACTAAGTGTGAGCACTCAGACATTTTTTTTCAATATTAACCACAACGATTCCACTGAACACAGTACATGTAGGGAGAAGCCACCACACTAGAAAGAAAACCACTGGCAGCAAGGTATCTTAAATACCTGGCTGGGGCCCTTTCTCTTTTAAAATGAGACCAGTTTGGATTTGAAAAGCATACATTTTTTCCTAACAATTTTCACTTGGCATTTTGCACCTGGGTTAACAGATCACTCCCAATTCAACCCAAGTGCAAATGTAGAATTCACTTACCTGCACAAACCCGCATGCTGAGAAGTCCTCAAACAAGGGCAGACTTGGACGATCTTCTCTGTAGATGGTGAGCTTGTACGTGATCAGGGTCTCACCCTGTGCTGGAGACTCATCTGCCACAAACATTGAGATTTTGTTCATTCCCAAGCCCAGAGGGTAGTTGGCAAAGCTGGAGAGAGACAGAGAGAGTAACATTTATTCAGCCCAAATGGATTTATATATCAATATTCATTACATGCCTAGTTTGCATACAAAAGTAGATAAGGTCTATACAACTTCATAAGAAACTTAAAATATGAAAAAAGTTTTCATTATGTTTCATAGTACTTTGGTATGCCAACAGTTATCTTGTAGAGCAATTCAGGTCCTCTGTCAACCACAGAGAAGGAAACTCATATTTATTAACCACTTCTCAGGGTCATACATTATCTGATTTAATACTCAAAACAACTCTATGCCCAAAGTCCCATGGTAGGGTCAGGGCTGGAACCCAGGTTGGTCTGACTTGAATCCTCTTTTCTTGCTACTGGACTCTCTTAGCTCCCAGGATGCCAAGTGTATTTCTTTCCCTACAGCACGGGAACATGAGTATCTTCCTTGCCTTGGACATGGCATGTAACAAAGTTCTACCTGCTGTTCAAAATTGTAAACAAAAGAGTCAGTGACTCTCAAGAGGGTCGATAGAAAAAAATTCCACAAGACTGGGAAAGTTAGTGTTAGCATGTTCATAAATTGTCATGAAAATGCTTATTCAATCCCTGAATATTCAAAATCTTGAGGAGTTGGGTTAGGGTAGAAGGAAGCTACCCTTGATGAGTCTCTTTAATATTTCACATAACAAGATCCTCTCTTGCTCAACATTGTTACAAAGATTAGGTACAAATATTGCTAAAAGATCAGTAGAGCACTGATGTGTTCTTTTTAACCACATGACACCTGAATGGTAAAGGATTTCACACCCTGGTGATCTCTCCAACTGATCTTACGCTTCAGATTTTCTAAATCTTCAAAGGATGCTTCAAATATCTGCTTCCCATTATTATGTCTCCACTCAGCCCTGGTCAACATCCCCCCATACCTTGTTCCTGCCCGATCGTGCAGGTACACCTTGCACTGACAATTAGAAGTCTCTGCTCCAATTGTCACTGTTACCACGTCAAATGGAACTTCAGAGTAATAATCTTTGATCTTCGGGTTAAATTCAGGATTCAGTTCCAAATGTGGATGTGTGAGGATCTGTTTGATATAACATTGTGTGTCATCTGTTAAAAGAAAAAATAACAGCAAAACAAAAAAACAAAAAAAAAGACAACTGTGAAATGGATAAATGTTGAAAACTCATATATGATTATCCTTTGAACAACCTTAGTCATTCACTTAGTGATCACTGCTGATTTTCTGCTTGGCACTCTGGTCATATTTGATTTGTGGCTTCAGCTGAATTTTCTATTTGTCAGATTTTGTACAATTTGCCTTATACACAGCTGTTGACTTTAGCTGGCATTAGACAGTTGCTAGTTTTTGCTCAGTCCTTATATGTTTGAAGGCACAGAGGAGGCGGGAAAATGTCTCACCAGTGGATTGATAACACGTTCATGACATTTACTGCATGTATCAAGCAACTGGTGAATGGGGATGAGGACTCTGAGGTGGTAACAGAAGGGCGTCAGCAGGGAATGAGGAAAATTTAATAGGGAGAGTCATTAAACTGCCATTGAACTGGTATAGTAGCTTACAGGCAGTAGGGTGGAGTGAAGAATGTGAAATCCAATATTACAGAAAACATTTAGATACAAAAACATCAGCAGGACATCCTGAGACCCCCCTCCCTACTCCACCCAGGTCACCTCAGCGTAAGGAAGTACCCTCAAATATGAGAAGGAAATGGCATACTCTGTTCAATCTTGTCATGGAACCTAGCATATTACTTCATACCACTGATTCTAAGTCATTTGAAAAATATGTTTCCATGCGATAGCCTGATTTTTTACAAAAGGATCTTGACGAGTAAAAGAAAAGTACATTTGTAGGCACACACACCAGCCGCTGCTAAATTATATTGCATCATGTTTGGGATAAGTAAATTACTCAAAAGAAGTTTAGCAAACGTTTTTCAAAGAAATATTAATAAGTATTTTGCTCCATAAATACTTTTCAGTAGTTCACAAAATTCCAGTAAATGAGAAATTTTATAGAAATCGGTAAAATGAAAGTATCTTTTGTCTTTTAAATAAGATGTTCAATGACGGTTAACAACATGGCAACAGAAAAAGGGAACACGGAATTCGTTGCAGGAAGCTATCCACCGAACTT
The DNA here is from genome assembly GCF_014898765.1 of Herpailurus yagouaroundi. Taxonomy (NCBI): domain Eukaryota; kingdom Metazoa; phylum Chordata; class Mammalia; order Carnivora; family Felidae; genus Herpailurus; species Herpailurus yagouaroundi. Next base: position 23,925,262 of record NW_024412391.1, read on the forward strand.
GAAGCAAGTAGATTATCTCATCAGCTGTGCCTCTTCCCCTCTCTGTATACAGTTATCACAATGATTTTTCTACAATCAGTTCTGGGTCAGCTTCAATTCTTTAATGGTTTCTCATTATCTCCCAAATTTAGTCCAAGCTCCTAATAAAGCAGACAAGGCATTTCACAATCTCTTCCTTGTCTTCCTCTCTCGTTACATCCCCATTATATCCTGCACTTTGTGACTTAACGATGCCGAATTTTTTTATATTTCTTTGGCAGACACGGGGATGCACCACCAAATCCGTGGCAGTGGAAACCACCAGCCTTCTGGGTGTCTGGACTCCAGTTCTGAGGCCTGTGTCTCAGTACAACTTCCATCAGGCACTAATGAGAATGAAAACGAAAAATGAAATTGAAAAAAAAAAAAAAACCCTACGTACTTCTGACCCACATTGTATAGTTTTCTCAGATTTTGAAAGAAAAAAACTCCTCAGGGGGCGCCTGGGTGGCGCAGTCGGTTAAGCGTCCGACTTCAGCCAGGTCACGATCTCGCGGTCCGTGAGTTCGAGCCCCGCGTCGGGCTCTGGGCTGATGGCTCAGAGCCTGGACCCTGTTTCTGATTCTGTGTCTCCCTCTCTCTCTGCCCCTCCCCCGTTCATGCTCTGTCTCTCTCTGTCCCAAAAAAATAAATAAACGTTAAAAAAAAAAATTAAAAAAAAAAAAGAAAAAAACTCCTCAGGTACAAATTAGGAATAAATAATAATATAATAGATACATTGTAATTTCATTGTAGGGAAAAGTCTTAATAAAAAATAAATGACTAGTCAATTTGGTTAAATAATTGGGGAAACTACCGACTTTATTGATTTTACTTGTTACCAAATATTTGATCTGGCTGAAAAACGTAGGTGGATTGCATCTATAATTTTGATGATCATGTCAACTTTTGAAATATCTATAACAAAAGAGAAACCAATGGAAGAATGAGGGCAAGATTATATTATTAGATCTCATCCTAAAAAGGACCATAAGTTTTTATTTGAATTCAACCACTTATTAATAATGCATTCATTTTTTTTCAAAGATTCCCCCCCCCCCCCCCAGCACATTCCGTGTTCAAGGCACTGAGATAAGCACAGTAAAAAACAGGCTATTGTTGGTCGTGAGATCTGACACAAATGGAGACTGTGAACCTAACATAACACTTTAAGCAGGCTGGAGTCCAGAGATATAAAACGTGCTTTTGGGAGGATCATTTCCTAAGTAGAAAAGGGAATACATAAACACTGGCATTACTCTTTTATGTTCAAAACCAGCTAAATGAATAACCAAGTAGAAGCTTTATTTTTTCAAAACAGTAACCACAGAGGACGTACTTTAACTTCAGATGATATATTTTTATAAATCAGTCACTGAGAGTTGATTTCCCTGCAGTTCACACTTTCACTTAACAGTGAAAGTTTCCAGTGGGGCTTGCCCATTATAACACCGCAACTCAGCCCTACACGAGACCAAATGTGTAAGGAATTCTCTTAAGCAGGATTCTAGCAAGTGCTTGTTTTTGGTTTCATCAGAATCTCTCCACCTCCGGCTGAAGTGCTCCATCCTAAACCCCTGCTTAAAGGCTGGTTTATCTCGACATGATCTTCACCTGAATCATCAGTGCTGCTGATCCACCTGGAGTTTCACTGGCATCCTTCCCAGCCCGGGGCCAGCACGCCTCAGGCCAGCTCACCTAGATCCACGGAGAACCCAGTGCCAGCTATGGCGGTAGCAGGCTGCTTAGCCTCTTTGGCAAGCATATTTGGGAAAGCTGTTTGAAGTTTTGGTTGTTTTTAATGAATCCTTTTAACCACAGAGTTTTATTGCCCTCTTGAGGGATAATCATAACTCATATTAAACACGAGAACAGCCTAGACTCTGAAGGATAATCCCACCTGTTCTGAGGCATCATCAAGTTATTTTTTAAACCTTAAATTATACCATAAAAGTGGGAAGATTAATTATGCGGACCCAGGTAGGACTAGTTTTTATCAACATAAAAACATGAACTAAGCTGAAGAGCTTATCTAACACGTTCACCTCCTCCAGAACACGTTACTTGGGAACTGGAAAAAAAAAAAAAAAGAGATTATCCCCATACAGTTGTTTCATTTTATAAATTATAAAATAGAATACCAAAGAGGTGAAGTGGTTTTCCTGATGCTGCATCTACCCCAGAACCTAGCACTTGACGAATATGCATTCCTAATTTTTTAATGTTTATTCATTTTTGAGAGAGAGCGAAAGAGAGGGAGAGCAAATGGGAGAGGGGCAGAGAGGGGGTTGCAGGGACAGAGGATTCGAGGATGGCTCCATGCTGACAACAGAGAGCCCGATGAGGGGCTCGAACTCGTGAACCATGAGATCATAACCTGAGCTGAAGCCGGAAGCTTAACCTACTGAGCCACCCAGCCACCCCCAAATGTGCATTCTAATCTTGCTCCTGGTTTTCTCCCTAGTACTCTACCCACTATAGCTAGGCACCAGTCTCCCAAAGTTGCATGTATTTTTCTAGAAGAGATTGGATGGCAAGTGCAGGGAGGGAAGGGCATAAGTGATATCTGTTCTTTTTTCCTGATCAGCAAAACTTTATTTAAAATGTTGCTTTTTTAATTGAATGTATTTGTTGATTCTATTATGCCATACTATTATATAACCTCTCAGTCTACCCCAATTTTAATGATAGTGTTAAAACATAATGAATTAAATTGTATTATAGAAGATACAAATTAGATTTTATTAAATTGGAAGACTTTTATTTATAATAAATTAAACTTTAATCTATAAATTTTATTTTTTTCCAGATTTTATGTTTTCCTGGAATAGATTTTTTATTTGTGAAAGGCTAAATTTTCTAAGTGCATGTTTTAGCACTATATATATATATATATATATATTCAAATAGCAATATATATATTCAAAAAGCAAACCTGCTAAGTAAACTCTTATTATTCTATCATATTATTATAAAGTATTAAGATAACTCATGAGCTTTAAACAAAGAATTGGAAGACCCAGCTTTGATCCAGCTCAGGTATTTAACAGTCCTGTGATCCTGGAAAGATCAATTAGATTCATTCTCTCTCTCTATATTCTATTCTATATATATCCTATTCTCTGTATATTCTCTCTTTCTATATTTCTCTCTATATTCTCTAGATATATATTGGCAAGGTCACTGGAATAATGCTGACCAGAGTGAACAAAATTATTTTTACATCCTAAAATCTATATAACACTTGAAATGTATTACTATAATATATATACTATTTTTCTTGATTATACTTTGGTTTAAAAAAATCATGAATTTTAAGAAAATAAGTTAAAAAGCAGCTTAAAAATTCTCAATTCTAATAAAGAAAATTCAACTCAAGTATTATCCATTATGTCAATAATCTGACAGAAAAGGAATCCCTGTGGGGTGGTGAGAGCCCTAAAAATCAATGTATAAAGCAGATAAGCTTAAGTGTTTCCACTTGAACAGTCTCCAAGGCAAAGCCTTAATACCCTAAGGACTCCTCAAAATGAGTTTGAAAGTCACTGTCATTAAACACATGAGCATAATATTTCATGTTCAAAAACAGAGATATAAAAATGTTCTTCTTATGCAAAAGTGACAGATAACAACTTATTCAGAAACTTCTAAAAATGTACTTAATATTTTATTATTTATTTATTTATTTGTTTATTTATTTATTTATTTTACTGCAATATTAATATTGTAGTCTATAAGTGTCCAACTATGAGAAAATGACGATTTCTTCAACGCAGGGCTGTGCCTCACTATTGGTTCTGCCACTGAAAGACTTTAATTGGAACTCACCATTACTACAATGAACTTCTTTGGTTTCACTCATAATTCGTGGAACAGAAGCTAAAAAAAGAGAAGTTAATTTAAAATGAAAACTATTAATCAAAACAAAAAGAATACATATTCATTAATCTCAAACAGCACAACTTAGTAAAACACATATTTTATTACTTAACTTATTACATCAGAAAGCACTTCTTAGTTAAACTGAAAGTTATGTAAAATAAAAGAAGTTACTCGGTTCAAATCTCAGAAGAATGAGTTTTCCAAATAGGAAAATATTAGGGGAGAAAAATAAATGGTCTAAATGTCTCCATTGCCTGAAGGTGATCTACTGAGATTCCTTCTAGTTCTATGATTTTATGACTTTAATATCCCAAATCATTAGAATTACAGAAATTCTATCCAGTTGATTCCACTGACATTTACTCTTAAGTTTCTGAATCGAACCAAACATCTCTATAAAAAACTCCTTAGTAAATACTGATGGAACAACGGAATGAATAAACGTACTCAGAATGCTTAAATCATTCATTTAAAGAGAAAAAATGGTGGGAACCAGAAAGAGAGTAGCAGTTTATAATCAGTTCTTCACTGGGCTTACCACTTCATTCTATCGACTCAGTCTTTCTCAAACTTTAGCATGCCTCAGAATCAACTGAAGGGCCTCTTAAAATACAGAGTGCTGGGGTGCCTGGGTGGCTCTATGGGTTAAGCACCTGAACTCAGGCATGATCTCGTGGTTTGCAAGTTAGAGCGGAACCTGCTTTTGATCCTCTGTCCTCCTCTCATTCTGTCCCTCCCCTCGGCTTGGATTCCCTCTCCCTCAAAAAATAAAATAACACTCAAAAATAAATAAACACTTAAGAAAAATACAGAGTGCTGGGTCTCATACCCAGAAAAGTAGGATTCTGATTCAGCAGATATGAATCATCTAAATTTCCCAGGCGATGTTGATGTTTCTTCTGGTCTAGGGGCCACACATGTTGAGAACCACTGTATTGTATTAAACCTTGATTTGTACCAGGAAAATTTTGATTTCTAAAAAATTGTAGAAACGTAGTACTTCTTTTCATCTTTTATTCTTAAAGTTAGAAACATTTTCTTTTTGTATGACAAAAAGCTCAGATGTTCTTTAGAAGGAAAAAATTAGAACATAAAGATAAGTCCAGGAGAGAAAATTACAATCACCGTTAGTTTTCCCTGAGGCCCAAGTTGCTTGTAGCCAATTCTTTCATTTAATGATATACCATAAACATCTTTCATGTCATAAATAACTCTTCTGCAATATTGGAATGGCTTTATCATATTTTGTTGGAAATCTATGACTTATTTATCCAATCCAGTATTATTACAGTAGAAGTAATTGTATTATAAGTAATTTTAGAAGTAACTGTAGAAAATGGAAGTTTCTAATTTTTTTTATTTATTAATAACTCATGTAACTAAACTTCTGTGTACATTCTTAATTATTTGCTTAAATTGAATATCTAGGAGTGAAATTTCTGTGATGCAAGAATAACTTCTAAGGATTTTCTTATATATTGTTATGGTCCTTAAGGGAGGTTGCTCAGTTTAACTAGCACACGTAGCATGAGAATGCTTACTTCCCTACACTTTCCTGAGCTCTATTATCTTTAAGAGGCAAAATCGTTTCAAATTTGAAGGAAAATCGTATTTCCTAGTTTAACTTCCATTTTTTATTGCTAATGAAGCGAAACACTTTCTTATGTATTTTTTGAGCCACGCAATACTTATTTTCATGTTGGAATCAGCGAGACCATATCTTTTTACCTTTTTTATTTTCAATTGCATCAAATGGCACTTGTGGTTTTTCAATGTTCTCATCCTCTGTGAAAGAAGCCCTGCAAATGCAATGCCAAACAAATCTAGATCAATGAAATGAACACAATTCATGGAAATTACATTGAACACACTATTTTTTTTTTTTTTTTTTTTTTTTTTTTTGTCCTGTGTGGGCACAGATATTTTGATGAACACAAAGAAACACTTTCTGGATTTCACTCCTCAAAGCTGGCAATCTCGCCTCAAGTGAGGTGGGTGGAAATCTCATCATCTCCAATCAGCAGAAGTACATTTGAAGAAAACCAGGGCAAAAAGTCACTCTTCAGTCCAAAAGTGAGCGATCTCTGATAGCCTGGGTCCAACAGAAGTGAATTTGGGAACACACATTCTTACTGGAATTTGTTTGGAAAAAATTACACAGTCTTGAAGTGAGAAGCTTGGAGCCCTGAGACATAGACTCAGGAGAACATGCATATAACCTAAGAAACAGAAGCGTACTATGCAGAAAATGACCTATGTCTTCCTGCATCTTCTATCCTTAAACACTAACTACGCTTAACAGTAAGGGTTAGTTCTATCTAGTGTGTTTGCCTCAGTTTTCTGTTGTATAACTAGATGCCTAGCCAGATACCCCTCTAAATCCTCAAGTTTGGTACCAAATAATCTAAACTGCAGCAGAAAAATTGCTGGTCCTGATGATGGAGACTACTTTCCCGGGCTGAGCTGTGATTCTCCATTTCTCCTGCAGTAGAACATAGATAACAGCCCTGGCCTTACTTCACAGGGATGAGAATGAAATCAAATGCCCTGTGTTAAGTTACATTTTATAAATATTTATTGTCCCAGATATTGTGCTGGGCACTGTGGTAGAGAAGAGATGAATAAGGCATATTCAGTTCCTTCAAAATACAAACATCAGCAAATTACGAAGAATCAGGGAATTAAAAGTATTGCAAATGTTGGAAGGTGTGCTAATTTTATTTCAGTTTACTTTGTAAAGGTGTTTTTTTTTTCCTTGATACATACAGTGAAGTAATTAGGGGTGAAAAATAATAATGTCTAGGACTTACTTTAAAATATTTCCTTCCTCCCAAGGAATGAAGAAACATAAAGCAAGCATGGGGTTAGATATGTTTAGTTGAAGGTTGACTGAGTGCCAGGCCAAATTAAAAAAAAAAATAGCTCTGAATTCATAGAAGCAAAAACTCTAAGTGAAGCTCATAAAAGATACAACCCTGAAATGCACGTACACTGAATTAGTATCTTAATGGGATGAGATGCTTTGTATGTTAAAGCATCCTGCAGTGATTCCTTATGCAATTTTGTGAATAAATTATTTGTTTTAAAAATGTGGATTTTTCATGGAAAGCATATGATGAGAGCAAAGCAACTGTATTTCTAGTAAAGTGAGAATTAACAGATAGTACACAAATATTGATAGTAAGCAACATTTTCATTTTGCTCAGATTTACACTAATTCTGTTGGGACCTCTGGATTCTAAGCCTCAGGGCGCACACATAAATAATTATCACTTTTTCTAACTCTTGCTTTTCTGACTTTATCTCTTCTCACCTTGTTGCTCTAAGCAAATGATCTTTATTTGAAAGGAAGCGTGAGGGGTGCCTGGGTGGCTTAGTCGCTCAAGCATCCGACTCTTGATTTTGGCTCAGGTCATAATCTCATGGTTTGTGAGATCAAGCCCCACACCAGCCCTGCACTGATAGCGTGGAGCCTGCTTGGGATTCTCTCTCTTCCCCTCTCTGCCCCTCCCCTGCTGGCGCATGTATGTGCTCTCTGTTCTCTCTCTCTCTTTCAAAATAATAAATAATCTTTAAAAAAAGGAATCATGAAGTCATTAATCCCTACAGGTAGCATAGGTATGTAAAATTGGCTAGAAGTAGAAAAAGCTGGAGGTGACTATTGTGAAGATAAGGACAATGACAAATGACTACACCTGACCTCCCTTCTGCAGGATGAACTGGAATAAAGACTGGACCGTGGACATGAGGCCAGGGTCCTAATCTCTCCTCTATTTCTCTTACCTGTGTGGCTTGAGCAAACGATCCACCTTTGCATCCTGGTTTCCTTGTCTGGAAAATATGTATAATATGCATCCTCCTTGTAATACAGCATGGATGATAATTAAATATACATATGCTCCCAGGTAAATTTGAAGATAATTCGAATTGAGTTTTATTTCTTGAAATGTTCTCAGGTGATTTACCTAATTGCTTTTTGATAAAGATCTGAAGTTTAATTTTCTGTGTTAAGTTAGATAAATCTTTTGAACTTGTCTTACTTTTCCTATAAAAGAAAGAAAAATATCTCCTCCACTGTAGATCCTAAAGTGACCTTTGGATAGCAGAGAAACATGAAAAGTCAATATTAATATTTATTACCTACTTGCCCTGCAGCATACCAGACACCATGTGGTACGTGGAAATTATCTTATTCAATTCTTGTAAAATAATATGTGGTAGGTAGTATAATCCATATTTTATAGATGTGGAGATTGAGTCTCAGAGGGGTCAAAACTTTAGCTGCTGTAATTAATAAACTCTAGTGTTGGGATATTTGAATCCATGTCTGTCTGATTCAAAAAAGTCCTGACTCTTTCTACACTGATCACTTTCAACACTGAGCACTAATACATTCCTTTATTTAAAGGGAATCAGGGTTAGGGTTAGGGTTAAGGTTAGGGTTAGGGTTAGCGTTAGGGTTACAGTTAAATTTAAGATAAGCCCCTTACTTAACCTTACACTACATGTGACTCTTGAGAAAAACTTGCTGAGAAACAAACTTTCCAATGCTTGCATATCTCAAGGGAATTTACTCAAAGTTAAAAACAGTAGCTAAATCAAGTTTGCTCCTCCCAACTGATAATGATGAATGAGACAGACTCGGATTCCTTGAGTGAGTGCAAAGAACAGAGAAACAGGCACTGAGCTCTATTATTTAAAACCTACTTTTCAAACAAACGAATAAACTTTCTGTTTGGCTTACTACTTCGGGCATTTAGGGAATAAGGCCAACTTCATAACGTTATGACAATTAAGGTGAGTTCTGATCCTGAGTAATGTGCTAAGAATTCATCAAATACATGTATTTACATTTTTTAATTAAGAAAAAATTATTGTGGATCTGCTTTCATTATCTCCTGAGGTAGAGGGAAAGGAAGCAGCACTCAGGAGAACCAAAGCCATTCCTTCCTGAGGGTAATTGCAAGAGACATAAGTGGTTATAGCCTGGCCATTTCCTCTTTCATCTCCCTAGGAGGTTTTAGGTTTGCTTCTGTTTTCCTGGCCGTAGAAAAGTCAAATATTCCCTGAATTCCATCCTATAAAAGAAAAGCAGTCTTAGCCAGTGTGTTAGGCACTGTCCATTTTCAACAATTACAGGAGATGTTAACGTGTTCACCTGGCCTATCCTTTCTTCCATCTGCTCATTACTACCTTTCATTAGAATGAAAGTGGAAGGGGGAGGCCAAATGTTTCCCTCTGAGATTCTACCTTCTTTTTTTTCTTTAATTTTTCCATGGTTATTTATTTTTGAGAGAGAGAGAGAGAGCGCGCAGTGGAGGCGCAGAGAGAAAGGGAGACGCAGAACTAGAGCAAGCTCCAGGCTCTGCACTGTCAGCACAGAGCCTGACGCGGGGGTGTGAGTATGTGACCTGAGCCGACGTCGGATACTCAACCGACTGAGGCACCCAGGCCTCCCGAGATTCGACCTCCTAAAAAAAAAGAAAAGTTCCATTCTTCTGGCAGGGACAGGCATATTTACCAATTTGGATACATTCTGCCCACTTTAAAGCCGTGCCTCAAAAACTCTTTAAATAAATGTTCACACCATCTTGGGCTCCACGCTGACTGATGGGTCATTAAAAAAAAAAAAAAAAAAGAAAAAAGTCACCCAAGTCTTTCCGTCTGATACGCCTGTAATTCAAGGATCTATATCACAGAATGAAACAAGTTTGAAGGTTTTCATTTTAAACATTACTCTTTAGAGTCAAGTCCTGTTGGTTTGAAAAACTGTTGGATGTGTTCTTATTACAGTGTTTGAAGACCACTAGAATCGTTATGGTTTCAATGCTTTACAGAAGCTTATTTTCCAGAGCACAAATTTTTGGACACATTTCTTTTTGTTGCTTTCTTTAATGCAGGCAAAATCTTTTGAAATCAATCTTTAGAGAATTTTTGGATTGCACAATTCAAATTTGTGGCTATCTTACCATTCCAGTGGGTGTAGCTGTGCGTTTTTATTCAGGAGCCGAAATTGTTCAAATACATTTAAAAGAGACCAGTACCGAGTCAGGACTGAACCAGGTTTTCCTATAGGATTTGCCATATCATAAAATTCACGCATCAAAGACTGAATCCCAGGAGCAGTAGATGGGAAGAGCTGAAAAGAAACAGTCAAAATGAGAATATCTGAATAAGTTATGGAAAATAATTTAAAAGGTGTTATTACTAGAAAAGTCTTTGTATTTTATTCAGCTGTTTTTAAAAATCAGATATTTATTTAAAATCCATTGGTCAGTATCATAATATAATTTTCGGTGCAGTTGTCAAGGTAAATGTCACTTTTTATAAGGAACAAATTTTGTTGATCATATTTCTAAATAGGATGAGTTTTCTTTCTCTTTTCATTGAATGGAAATGGACGTCTCCTTCCTAAAGATATCTGAGAACAGGTGAATGACAGACTGAGTCAGGCAGTAGGAAGAATGAGGAGAAATTGCTTTGGATTACAAGTGAACTTTGTCAGGGTGAGAGATATTAATCCTACAAAAAAAAATCTAGTCATCCTCTTTTGACACAGAGAGTCAGGAAATTAGGATTTGCTCTTTCTCTTGCGAAATAATTCTGTAGTCTGTGTCGAGTGATGTTCACTACATTCACAATATCTTAAATTATGAATTCCTGAAGAATGAGACCTCTTTCTTTATATTTGTAGAGTTTTGATCCAACTGTCACAAGTGTAATATGGGTATGTTTAAATTAATTAAAATAATCTACCAATTAAATTATCTTTGGGGCAAAAGCTTACTTTGAATCCTCTAAAATATGAGTCTATTTTGATGAGCAATGATTGTTGTATGTAAGTGATGAATCATTAAATTCTACTCCTGAAACTAATATTACACTGTATGTTAACTAAATTAGAATTTAAAGAAAAATTTGGAAAAAATAAAATAAAATGAGTCTAAATTATAAAAACAAGTGCCAAACATTCACTAATTAACTTAGTAAATTAGTTATAACTCAGATAAGTATAATGTGAATACATGGTTTTTTAAGTAAAAAATAAATGTTGATCCATACAGATTAATAACAAACTATCAGTGGACTTTTAAAAATGCTGTTTTAAAAAGATGTTTTGTATAAACAAACCTTAGGTAGAAAAATATAAATCCATTGTAGTCTACCTAGACAAGTGACAGAACTAGAGAAAAAGCAAGTACTGAATGTATATGTACTAAATTATCTTGATATTGACCAATACATTAACAGAACCCAAAGAAATACACAGAAAAGACAATAAAATGTCATTGATTTTTTTAGGCTGAAACCAGTAATGGTTATCATAACTATTTACATTTTCTTTCTTTGAGGTTTGCTATAGAGTTTGCTCTATATTTAGGTTTGCTACCTAAATTAAGATTTAGGTAGTTTTCTAAGATGTGTTCATATTCAGTAATATTTGATTTTACACAAACAAAAAGGGCACAATGAGCAGAAAGAAATTTTTGTCAAACATAAATGTCCCAAAGCTAAAAGCAAAACTTCTCGAGAAAAACGTGGACATTTTTCCTTAAGAACTGCCATACACTGGCAGCCCTACTGATCTCATATCCTTTAGCTTGAATAAGCCATGTATTATTTGCAAAGTCCTAAAGAAAATGGATTCTGCTCATTTTAATATTTAGATCTCTGAAAAGAAGAAAGAAGCTTACAAAGGTTTCTAGTTCTTAACGAAATATCTTCATCAAGTGAAAATCAAATAGCTTATGGCTGATCTACTATAATCTCAGTGATCATGAGGAATCAAATGTCACTTTTGTTTTACCAGTTGGAATGGCCCCAAACTCCCAAGTTCCTTTATGAAAGTCATAATTGAGTGCATCTCCTCTAAAGACAGGCATTGATTTGGTTCCTTTTGATAGTTTTCGCCCTATAATGGGGGAGGGGAACAAATCTTAAGCAATTGTTACCAAGTCAAACCATGTTTAGCCCAATTGCTTCCCACTTTATACACCAAAGTTCGAACTCTACAAACAGCTGAGCTAATTAATGCTAAATAATACATAGTAGCTTCAGCTTGTCACAACAGTGTCTGACTCTAAGAAAATTTCATATTTGACAAAGAGATGCTGAATGAAATTGCTCAATAGTGCTTTGGTAGTAATCCTGGGGAGATGAGCCCTATAGGGTAGACGGTGTGTGACAATTTGGGAACGCAGGAAGAGTCTTCTTCAGCCCTCAAAGTACCAGAGATCAGAGCAGCAAATGAACATGTGAATCTCTTCCAAATTACAGTTTTGGAGTTTGTGGATTCTGATAAACGGTCCCCCTGCCCCATTTTCCCTTCACATCTATTTTTTTTCCTGATGCATCCCAGAGAGGAGAAGTTGCAAATATTTTCCATTCCTTCTGGGTGAAGTGGTTCTAATGGTTTTAATGACAATCTACTCACTAGTGAAGGAAAATAGGGAACTAGAAGGAGAATTAATAACATCTCAGGGAAACAGCAGTCTATAAAGTTATGTTCTATCTCTCACAAACAACTCTCCACAGAGCAAGAACGTTGTTTGTGAGAACTTCCATGTTCTACTCTTCCGAGTTCTCTGAACACGGGTTTTAAAACAGAAAGACGTATAGAGAATAATGCTGTACTTAGTAATCTGTACAGATTTTTTGATCCATCAAGAAAAGTTATATCAACATGTCATTAAAAAATTAACCAATGCGGGGCGCCTGGGTGGCTCAGTCGGTTGAGCGTCCGACTTCAGCTCAGGTCACGATCTCGCGGTCTGCGAGTTTGAGCCCCGCGTCGGGCTCTGGGCTGATGGCTCAGAGCCTGGAGCCTGCTTCCAATTCTGTGTCTCCCTCTCTCTCTCTGCCCCTCCCCCGTTCATGCCGTGTCTCTCTCTGTCTCAAAAATAAATACAACGTTAAAATTTTTTTTTTAGGGGCGCCTGGTTGGCGCAGTCGGTTGAGCATCCGACTTCAGCCAGGTCACGATCTCGCGGTCCGTGAGTTCGAGCCCCGCGTCAGCCTCTGGGCTGATGGCTCGGAGCCTGGAGCCTGTTTCCGATTCTGTGTCTCCCTCTCTCTCTGCCCCTCCCCCGTTCATGCTCTGTCTCTCTCTGTCGCAAAAATAAATAAACGTTGAAAAAAAAATTTAAAAAAAAATTTTTTTTTAAATAAAAAAAAAATTAACCAATGCTACTACGAAGCACTACATCCTAATCATCAGAAATCTAAGCAAAGATGTTAACCAGATGTGAATTCTTTAAAAATTAGTATTGTAACTCCAGTGCCTTGGTGTCAATCTAGAGCACTTACTGCTATTCTAGACTGGCTCCAAAAAGTTCTCTTATTCTCTCTATTCCTCTTAAAGAATTCTAAATAACATAGAATATGTATTATTCATAATATCCACAAACATTCCTTAGGAATTAGGAATTGCCTTATTTTAACCCATAACTGCATCAGAATCAGTCACTCATATTTAGTTGACGTAAAATAATATTAGTGTTTAGGCCAGAAAAATATAAGAGATGTAATATAATGGATACCAATTAGTTTCAAATGAATTATCAATTTGCTTAACTGCACAATAAAGAAAATGGCACCTTCCAAAGAATGACTTGAAAGAAATATTTGTCACTACAAGAATATGCACTTACCTTAAAAACACCTGATATATAAAGTCCCTGAAATATCTCAGAAAACATGGCAAGTGAAGATTCATTAGAGAAGAGAAAATTGAAAGTATCTTGTAAAAGGAATTCTTCTGTGTTTTGGTCCTCAAAATCCATATTATCACTATCTTGAAAATTTAAATGCTCATGCACCTGTGAAAGAGTAAAAGCACGGCAAATATTTTTCATTGACTTTTATATTAATGCAGTGGAATCACTTGTAAGACATGATTCATTCCTGTTGGATTGTAGATCAGAACTGACATCTAGTGGCCTTTTTGGAGGTCAACAGTTTTATAAAATATAAGAAATGTTCTTTTGAAGATACAATTTTTGTAAGAAAATTAATGGATTATAAAGTCACTTAAGTTTATCTTGAAACTCTTTACTGTTAGAATTCGTGTCCATGAAAGATAATAAGTAACAATTCTGAACAATAAATTTTAAAGAACACACTAAGATGGGTGCAAGATAATGAATAATTTAAAATGTAGATTCATGAAGTTTCAAAATTTTATGAATGAGTCTTTGAGCTATTAAACTAAATGTCAGAGCCACATATAATATAATCTCTCCCCTTGTACAATAGTTTGAAACGCAGTCAATGCAATATGAAGTTGAAATCTGATTGCTCATAATTTTATTTTGCTCCTCTTCCCTTCTTCCTACTCCATACCCCAAAATAAAGCTTTCTGTAGACTTATTCAATGTTTTTAAATCTTCTTGCCACAAAGGGATATTTTAGATGAGAAATATGTAGGAGATGATCTGAATGAGTTCATTTAATTTGAAAGGAGGCAAAAGAATCAGGGTATATAAAAAAACACTCTTCGATTTACAAATATTTTATACTAGGAAAAAAACCATGTATCTGAAAAATTCCCATGGCTCTTTAATTAAAATATAGGCCAATTTAAAACTAAATACCTAGGAGCACCTGGGTGGCTCAGTCCGTTGAGCATCTGACTTCCACTCAGGTTATGATCTCAGGGTTCATGACTTGGAGCCCTTCACTGGGCTCTGTATTGACAGCACAGAGTCTTCTCTGTCTCCTTCTTTCTCTGCCCCCTCCCACTCACTCACTCTCCTTCTCAAAAATAAACATTAAAAAAATAAAACTAAATATCTATATGTAAAGAATAAGATATATATATATATCATATATATATATATATATATATATATATATATATATATATATATGATATATATAAACCTAAGGTAATAAGCTGGGTAACTGCTATTTTCTATTACCCAAATGTCTACCACTTTATTTCATAAACAGTGACTGAACCATAGAAAAATCTGTGCCTGTTCCACAGTGAGGCATAGTAGGGACTGGACCTCAAATCATAGATTCTCCATACATTAGTTAATTTTCTGAACTACAGTAAAATATAAGCCTGTAGTGACTTTAATACAAGTTGCTATTTATTGGTTGGTTACTATGAATGCAAACAACACGTGCACACACATACACACACACACACGCACATAGATCATTCAGCATAAGGCGGGAAGCTCACAGAAAGCCTTTGGCATACGCACCTGGAGCACAACAGGGTACCTGAAATTGTAGTAACCAATATCAAAAGTTAAAAGTTGAAAACATAATCTGCATCTGAAATAAAAACACAAGGTAATATAAAAATATATTCTATTTGCTACATTTACTCTATCATTTGATGCATTATTAACAGTTACTACAGTTAAATTTCAAGGTATGTATTAATTAAAGAGAGCAGTGGCTTGGATAATATGGAATTACATGCAGCCTATTTTTAAATTGGAATTTGTTTTGTTCCTTATAGAAAATACAAATATAACGCATTAAACAATGAGTTTAATAATGCATTAAACATATGAGTTTACTTCATGAAAATGCAAATATGGAGAAGGAAACTCTCCTACATGCTGGGCATTCTTATTCACATAGGAAGCATGATAAAGCTTAATTGAGCCACCTCCTTTTTGTTGACATTGTAAATTTAACTTTTTTTTTTCTAGAAAAAGGGCATTAAATTACATTGAAGTAGGCTGTAACATGAAAATAGTAGCTATTGACTATTGCTAATAAGGGCCATAAGTAAAATTACACCTAGTCATTGCAAAGTGCATGTGATAGAAATACCTAAGCTTAAAAAGGAGATACAATTAAAATCCACTTAAATAATGTGTGCTTTATTTCTTGTCACTATTATCTAGACACTAACAAGTCTGTAACATGCTTTGAAGTGTAGGATCTACAAATATGGAAAGATGCTTGCAAGTCCATATTTATATACTGACATAACATTTTCCAAATAGCACCTACTTGTAATAATTAAGGTATATTTTCACTAATAATTTTTAGATTGGGGTTTTTTAATTTTTTTTAATGTTAAATTTTGTTTTTACCTATTGAAGGCCTTTGGTCCCAGAGTAGATGTTTCACTGAATACTTCAGCTGCTAGGAGGAGTTTGCTAATTGCTTCCTTCATATTATCAAAAGCCTGAAGAGGTGAACTGGCTGTCAGGAATGTCTCAAAAAATGTTTGCAACTGTGAACAAAGTAAAGGGTTAACTATTGAGTCAATAATCTCAGTTTGTCTATCATTTCCAAGGTGACCAGTTTGAAAGATTCTGTTAGGTTATATCTTCCTGTCATGTTCAAAAAAACTCCTTAAATAGGAAAGTTTGGTAACCTATATATAATATATATGTATAGGGTGTGTATATACATACGCATATATCTTACATATAATATACTGAAAGTGTATATAATATACTAAAAGTATGTTATAAATGAATATTATGTATATAATATTCAATGTCTATTATGTGCATAATATGCAATATGTATAGATTATACACATTAAAAAAAATTTTTTAAGGGGAGCCTGGCTGGCTCAGTCGGTTGAGCGTCTGACTTAGGCTCAGGTCATGATCTCGCAGTCTATGAGTTCGGGCCCCGCATCGGGCTCTGTGCTGACAGCTCAGAGCCTGGAGCCTGCTTCGGATTCTGTGTCTCCCTCTCTCTCTGCCCCTCCCCCGCTCATGCTCTGTCTCTCTCTCTCTCTCTCTCTCTCTCTCAAAAAATTTAATTATTAAGCCTTTCAACTGAATATAGGGTGCACTACATCTTATAATTTAAATTACTTTAGCATTTTTGCTTCCCTTTCCCTCATTTCACAGCATCTAATCATGGAAAGTGAAAAGGAATTATTAACAAGAACTTGTGATCAGAACTTACAGGTTTAATTTGTGACTCTACAAACTAGATGACCTTGGACCGACAACTCACTTTGGATTTCTGTGTTCTCTTTAAAATGGGTGAATACTACCAACAAGAGAGCTGTCAATACAAATCAGAAGAACGTGTACTTGAAAGCCACTGTAAGGTATGAAATCCAAATCCAAGCTTTTTAGTATTGTCACTTTTCTGTATATATTGGAACAAAAATAACTGCATGAAAGTTGCTTTTTCACAGCATCTTGCTATGGGAGACCTAGCCAACTAATGAAGAATCTAAGAGAGTCTCAGTCTCCTCTTAACGTTTTCGTTTAAGGAACGTTTCATGTGGATAGAAAACATAGGGAAGTATTACAAAAAGGAGAATAAAGCTCAGGCTTATGTTTTCTTAGAAATACCATCGTTCATGTTGTAAACAGCCATTTTTATTTGCTTAAGTATTAAAACAATCACAACAACAAAACTACCTCTTGAAGATGCTTAACATCAAATTTCAAGTCAAAATTTTTAAAAAGCATAAAACAAACTTCATATTGGGTTGTACACTTTCTTTGGATAAACATAATCTCTCAAAGATGAAGAACAAAAAATATTTTTTGAAAAAACATGCAGCAGGTAGCCTCTTCATGTTTTTGGAAGAACAGACTAGATCGCTCTGAGCTGCGTAAGACTACAAAGTGAAAAACTTTTGTTGCTATGATAATGAAGGACAGATAAGCAACCTGAGGGAAATGGTAAATGTATCTTTAAAAATACACAAGTAAAATCCCCGAAGTGAAACAAATCCTGACTTCATAAACTTTTACCAGCTGAAACACAGAAACCTAATGAGATGTGCATTTTCAGACTCTATGGACACAACATTAGCATTTGGCAATTGGGATGTTTTGCCATTTCACTAAGGAAAATAAATGTAATAATTGTATGATCAAAAGAAAACAAATTAATACGAACACTAAAAATGTTAACACCCTTGAGTCAAAACAGAGTAATATTGTTTTTCCAAATAAAAAGAACTCCTATTTCACTCAGTTCAGCATGATTATGTAGAGAGGGTTACTGATTGTATTATTGCATTTTTTATTTTAATGTTTCCCGAATATCACAAAGGTCAAGGTTAATAATTTAAGAAAGTTGGAAATGTTTGTGTAGCATATAAGATGTATAAGTTTGATATCACATTATATCTTCCATGGCAAAAAAACATTAGAAATTAATGTCTTAGGGTTGTATTTATTCTCCCACTGTGGAAATGATTATTTCTTAATTTCTGTCTGTAACAGTGAGCATTGAATATGGGCTGCCAGTATATGGATTCAGTTCCATTCAATTCACATTTTTTAGTGAGAATTTTACTATGTGGAAAGTACTATACTGTTAGGAGTCATGGCACATAGCACAGTGGTCACACTATAGATACTAGAGGCAAAAAGTCCTGGGTTTAACTTTGGCTCTATGCCTGTTACTATTAAATTGTGAGAACTGGGATTAATGACAGTATCTATTTTGCAGAGGTATCGCCCAGATTAAATGACAGAATTTACATAAGGTACACCACCTCCCAGCACATCAATACTCAGCACATGTTTGCTCCTTGTATCAATTAAAATGAGAGAAGTCCGCAGCCATTTAAAGGAGTGGCTGTTGAAGCCAGATTCTCATAATGCGATGCATTTGTGGAAATTCAAAACTGCCTCTGAGAATTTGAACACATGTGACACCAATCAAAATAGAACATTTCAAAAATATATGATAAACTTTTAATAGAAATGTTTTAAAAGGGAGAATAGGGGCGCCTGGGTGGCGCAGTCGGTTAAGCGTCCGACTTCAGCCAGGTCACGATCTCGCGGTCCGTGAGTTCGAGCCCCGCGTCAGGCTCTGGGCTGATGGCTCGGAGCCTGGAGCCTGTTTCCGATTCTGTGTCTCCCTCTCTCTCTGCCCCTCCCCCGTTCATGCTCTGTCTCTCTCTGTCCCAAAAAATAAATAAACGTTGAAAAAATAAATAAATTAAAAAAAAAATAAAAGGGAGAATAAAGAGGTATGATGGTTGAATGGCCCCCTCCAGTGGGATGCCTCCCAACAAAAGTGAGAGAGCAGAACTGAAGGATCCAAATAATTGGCTGTCCCCCCAATTCCCCAAGACCTCAGTCTGCTCAGAGAAGGACCAACATCAGCCACCAACAATGAAAACAGGGGGCCAGAACATAGCGGCCTTCGTGAAGTATGAGGACAGGAGAGAGAAGCGGGGCTCGGAAAGCATGTTTCGAAATGGAGCAACTTGTTTTATTTTTGTGTTAGCTCGGTTCCAAATTGTTGTCTCTGTATGCATTTCCTTCTGTCTCGCTGCACGAATTTTAAATGATCTAAGCCCTTCAGTTCAAAGGAAATTCTAGATGAGTGACCTGTTTATTTAGTACAGTGGCAAACTACATATGCCAGAAATGAAAATAGAATTGTGCAAGTGTTTAATAGGTATCTAAAAAAAAATCAACTTTCAGTGAGTGACCCTGAGAGGGCACAATACTTGTATCAGTTCTTGTAACTAACTAATCCACGCAGGCTAAGTGGAGGACTTCTTTGTGTATCTGGTCCTACTGTAATTTGTTATACTTACTGTATTTCCTTGGTCAAATTACTTGAATTCTGTGCATCTCAGTGTGTTCAGATATAGAAAGAGAATTGTGCTCAATGGTCTCATTAGACAATGGCAAATCTGAAATTATTTGATATTAATACCACTTACAGCCACCAGAGCTTGAAAAACCCACTTCACCCAGGAGCTTTCTTAACTCAAGAACAAATACCCGAAGAAGCACTTTCACTTTTGTTGCTAGTTTAAAATAATGAAGCCATAAACTCAAATATCAACTTATCCCTCTCTACATCAAGATTTTTAATGGATGTTTTTGAGTTACATAAATATGAGAATAAGATCCCAAAGAAATCACTGCCTTGGCAGTAAGGTAAAAATAATTAAAAGAGCGTCTTAAAACTTTTAACATGACATGAAACTATTTTATAAATTCTACATTTTCCTCCTTCATTGTAAAACTGAAATACAAATTTTGTGCAAAATAAAGTTTATAGAAAATGACCTAGTAGGATCGTGGTTGCGGGGCACCTGGGTGGCTCTGTCAGTTAAGCATCCCACTCTTGCTTTCAGCTCAGGTCATGATCTCTGGTTTGTGGGTTTGAGGCCACGTCGGGCTCCACACATGGAGCCTGCTTGGAGTTCTCTCTCTCCCTCTCTCTCTACCCCTCCCCTGTGCTCTCTCTCTTTCCTTCTCTCTCTCAACATAAATAAATAAGCTTTGAAAAAGATCATTTTTTTAATATATGAAATTTATTGTCAAGTTGGTTTCCATACAACACCCAGTGCTCATCCCAAAAGGTGCCCTCCTCAATACCCATCACCCACCCTCCCCTCCCTCCCACCCCCCATCAACCCTCAGTTTGTTCTCAGTTTTTAACAGTCTCTTATGTTTTGGCTCTCTCCCACTCTAACCTCTTTTTTTTTTTTTCCTTCCCTTCCCCCATGGGTTTCTGTTAAGTTTCTTAGGATCCACATAAGAGTGAAACCATATGGTATCTGTCTTTCTCTGTATGGCTTATTTCACTTAGCATCACACTCTCCAGTTCCATCCACGTTGCTACAAAAGGCCATATTTCATTTTTTCTCATTGCCATGTAGTATTCCATTGTGTATATAAACCACAATTTCTTTATCCATTCATCAGTGGATGGACATTTAGGTTCTTTCCATAATTTGGCTATTGTTGAGAGTGCTGCTATAAACATTGGGGTACAAGTGCCCCTATGCATCAGTACTCCTGTATCCCTTGGATAAATTCCTAGCAGTGCTATTGCTGGGTGATAGGGTAGGTCTATTTTTAATTTTCTGAGGAACCTCCACACTGCTTTCCAGAGCGGCTGCACCAATTTGCATTCCCACCAACAGTGCAAGAGGGTTCCCGTTTCTCCACATCCTCTCCAGCATCTAGAGTCTCCTGATTTGTTCATTTTGGCCACTCTGACTGGCGTGAGGTGATATCTGAGGGTGGTTTTGATTTGTATTTCCCTGATAAGGAGCGACGTTGAGCATCTTTTCATGTGCCTGTTGGCCATCCGGATGTCTTCTTTAGAGAAGTGTCTTTTCATGTTTTCTCCCCATTTCTTCACTGGGTTATTTGTTTTTCGGGTGTGGAGTTTGGTGAGCTCTTTATAGATTTTGGATACTAGCCCTTTGTCCGATATGTCATTTGCAAATATAGAAAAAGATCATTTAAATATACACAGATGGATCAAAATTATTTATTAAAAATGGAAGGACAAGAGGAACTGAAAATCAACTTGAAAATATTTGTAGGAAAACTTCCATCATATCTTTGATATCTTGAAATACTTCTAAGGAGTCCTATTCACTTCATTCCCTTTCCCCATGTCTGACAACCCTTCTCATGCAAATTCTGGGCTTCACTTGATTAATTAATTCCCTTTATCTTCCCGCAAGACCTTGGGCAAATTGTTCTCAATGGCAATACATTGAGAGCAAACTTGCTGACTTTCTTGTCTGTTCTTACCACTAGACTGTGAAATCTTTTAGGGAAGAAGCTGAACCATTTTATCTTTGGGTGGCTAGTACCTAATGCAGAGTAGATATTGAGTGAATAAAGCTAAGTATAGCATTACAGAAACCACAGAGACTTTGATAAGGGAAATAATTTACTGGAGTTTCTGGATAAAGTAATTTTTCTCCTTAGGACCTGTTTATCTCTTATTTCCATCTCATGAGAGAGGGAGGATATGCATTTTTCTGGTGGCTTGTAATAAAACCTTTGAAAAATTGAAGCTTACAGCAGTTCAAGAGGATTTTTGAGATAAGAAAATTTAATCTAAGAGTTAAAACAAAAGATGAAAGATTAACCAATATTAGAGTTTTGTTTTTTTTTTAAGACATGTTCTCGACTAGCTGGGAAACTATAGCAGAATACAGTTATTTTAGTATCTTGAACTTTGAGTCGTGTTTAATAGCATTGTACTTTACTAAAGTTTCCTAGAATTTCTCTCAATATTATTGCATAAAAGAGAAATTTTCATTGTTTCAGTATGAAGAAGAATATTTCTACTTCAAATCATTTTGCACCAAAAAGCATATGAAAAGATGTTCAAAGTCACTAATCTTTGGGGAAGTACAAACCAAAACCACAACAAAATATTACTTCATATCCATTAGGATGGCTACTACCAAAAAACAAAACAAAACAACAAAACAAAACAAAATAAAACAACATAAAATAATAACTGTGGGGAAGAATGTGAAGAAGCCAGAACCCTTGGACACTGTTGGTGGGAATGTTAAATGATGCAGTATGGAGGTTCCTCATAAAATAAAAAAGTAAAAGTACCATATGATCCAGTGATTCAACTTCCAGGAATATAGTCTAAAGAATTGAAAACAGAGTCTCGAAGAGAGATTTGGACACCCATTTTCATTGCAGCATTATTCACAATAGCCAAAACGTGGAAGCAGCTCTAGTTTCCACCAATGGATGAATGGATAAACAAAATACATAGTGGAATATTATTCGGCCTTAAAGAGGAAGAACATTCTGACACGTACTATGGCTTGAAGAACCTTGAGGATATGCTAAGTGAAATAATCTAGTCCCAAAAGACACTGTCTGATCCCCCTTACATGAGGTATCTAGAGTAATCAAATTCATAGAAACAGAAAAGTTGCCAGCGCCTGGGGGGAGGGGCAAATTCAGGGTTGTTTAACGGGTATATAATTTCAGTTTTGCAAAAGGTTCTAGAGATTGGTTGCACAACAATGTAAATGTGTTTAATACTACCGAACTGTACACTTAAAAATGGTTAAGATGGTAAATTTTGTTATGTATATATTACCACAATTAACATTTTTTAAGTAATTTTGTAGTTTTTACAGCCTCACTCCCTCTAACAACTATGTTTAAGTACTTGCTTAAACAACTTAAACAACTATGTTTAAGGACTTACTAGTTTTGTGCCACCAAAGTCCAAGAGACCACTTCTTCAGTGGTTAAAAAATTTGCAAAAGAAACAAAACAAAAATAACCCTTCCCTTGTTCCATTTCTCAGCTCCTGCAAAGAGTGGAAATAGTGTCCAGCTCTACTCCACCTCTTGCTAGTCACTGCTTTATCCATGAACACTCTTTCATTCTTGAGCTTTTTTGTTCATTTGTTTAGGATAGGAAATAATCACACAGCAAGCTTGAATGTTGACAGGAATGATCCGGAAGAGAGGGCAAATTAATATGGAACACAAAGTGAGTCTAGAGGATGATCGTTACAGGTTATATAATCAATGCTTAAAAGGAAATAGCACAGAAGAGCTCAGACCCCGTTCCATCCAAGGGTAGAACTAAGTGCACCCTTAGTTCTAAATATATGAAATCCAAGATTCTATGTTCTTTGTCCCAATTAAAAGGGGAATAAGTATAGATTCAAATCCACCTATTTGTAATGTCCTTGGAATTTCAGTCTATTGTTTTTGACTGATACTATTATTCTTTCTGTCTTTTACCGACTGGACTAAGATCTCCCTGCCTGACACTAACCTAACCAGCCTGTCTCCCAGGCACTTGCAAAATATTCACAATGTATCCAGAGAAATACAAATACCTCAGCATTTTATCCCAATGTAATATATTTTATAAATAAAAGGGTTTTTTGATAACCCTATAATTCTCAATAAGAAAAATGTATTTATAAATTTAAGTTTCTAAAATTACAGTTACCATATAGCTCTAAATTTAAAAATGTTTTTTCTTCCCCAGAGTTATGATTACAGTTATTGCTTGTACACAATTGGTCAGGACAATAGAAATATGTTATAAATCTTATTAATGAATCTCTGAAATAAAAAAATAAAATTGTCACGAAAATGCATCTCTTAGATGGATATAATTTCATGAATTTTTTTTTATTCAATGAAAACACATATCCATTAAGAGAATATTACTTATGACTAGAGTGATAAGGGTTTGGCATCAGTATTAATATTACTTTTAATGTAAGCATGGAGAAAGCTTGTCCACAGAAATATATATGTATGAAATATATGGATGGAAGGGCGTGTGTGTGTGTGTGTGTGTGTGTGTGTGGAGAGAGAGAGAGAGAGAGAGAGAGAGAGAGAGAGAAATGGGAAATGGAAGAGTTTAGTTACAGCAACATGACTTAATTCCTTGAACTCCTTCCAAAGTACATGGGAAAAAACGCCACGTAGTGATTTATCATGAAATATTTAATTTTGTTAAAAACTGAAAACAATCTGAGTTGTGCAGGATTTGTTACACAGTGTTATGTAGTGTTTGTTATGTAATTACTATTGGCATCCTTCACTTTCTCAAGTTTTGTTTCAGGGGAGTTGCTTTGTTTTGCAGAATTTTTTCGCCATGAACCAATCATCACCATAATATTAAGGAGAGGTGAAAGTTCGGTCTTTTTTTTTTTTTGAGGAGCAGAAGAGTATCTGTGAAAGAGACAGGGAAAGAAGATTCTCTTGAAACCATCCATGTGCCTGCAAAGCCCCTGGAGAGGCTTTATGGATCCCCAGAAACACAGGACACCCTGCTTGAGAATCACAGCTCTGGAAGTGTCTGGCCCTCAGGAGCACATCCACCACTCATCAGGGGGCTGCTGCAGTGCCAGAGAAGTGCCAGTGAGCAGTCTGGACCCAAGGAAAAACTCTCCTTCGTGTTTTAAAGGGATATGATTTAGAGGGAAAATCAGATATTTGCAACAGAATAAAAAGAAGAAAAAACGATTTGAGAAAGGGAGAAAAAAGAGACTAAATTATGAACCCAAGTACTGGTGCAATTTTTCATTTAGTGCACGTGTGATATTTCAATATAATTCTATGTTGCATTTAATAATCGTTCACCTTAGCCAAGCTGACACCACGTGCCAGACACTGTGCATTTCTCATGCACTTTTTTGTTAATATTCATAACAATGCGATGAGGTTGACACTCATTTCCCCCATTTTACAGATGAAGAAACTGAGGGACGCGAACACAAGTAATTTGCCTAAGGTTACATAGCCAAGAAGTCACCCATAAGGGTGTTAAAACTAGTCTGCTTCATTGCAAAGACACAGCATTACCTCTGTCACTGTGGTTTTGATTATACTAGATTTAGAAATGTGGATGGACCCTGAAATACAGAAGAATGAATCATCTGTGTTTTTACTTTCATGGAAAATGTGTTTGAAACTGTCAGAATTCTCAAGCACATGACCTTACATCCACACATCTAAAATACCAATTCAATAACTCGAGCATTTATGTAGCCTAATCACCTTTTGGAAAAATTAACAATATTTCTTTGTAACTTAAATTGCTTGGATCGAGAGCAAATTTTGTGTTAAGTTAAATGATTTAAGAACATAAATATTCTCATTATTTGTTTTAGCTCATTGAAAATTGGCTTGCTTTAGGGTTTACCATGGAAAAACTGAATTAATTAGCTGAATCTAAATTAGGATAGTTTTACTCATTCTCTGGAATTAGATCAAAACTCCAATATTTAAATAAGTTTCATGCTTCCCGTGACATGAATAATTTTATTCATTTGTACTTCTTAACAGCCCTAAGCTTTAAAGCATACATTAAATTTGGAAACTCAGAAGATTCAATGTGATTTAATCAGTTTCATAGTTGGAAATTTTAAATTCTCCCACATGTATATCAGAGAATTGATCAGAAGCAAGGTGCAGAAATACAAAAGGCTGTGAATAGCATAAAATTTAATTATTTGCTTTGAATGGTAGAACCCTGATTGCATTATATTCAACCTTCTCAGAGAACTGGCAGGTTATTTTTATTGCCCCTTCTGGAATCTCTCAGTGGGATATAAAGGAGCAGAGAGATTGAACAGTAAAGAGCAAAAGTTAAAGTTGTAAAAATTTTATCATTGGATTTTGTATGTATATGTCTACTAATTTTCTTTATGTGAATGCCATTGTTCAGGTAGGTCACAACTCTTTCCATTAAAATTAAAACACAGGCCTTCTTTCAACCTTCAGTAAAATAAGGTCTGACAGTTGTTTGGAAAACCCTCCATCTTTTATTAATTGTCTTGAGTAGAAAATGACATTGAAATCAGGTAACAGGAAATATTTGTAACAGGCAGTACAAAAATTTGCAAACAAGGATGCATTTGGTCATTTGGTAGAAAGATACCCATCTCATATCTATAAATACTCTCAGAAGAGTAAGAAAGTAAAAGGCAAAATATTTTTCATTTATGTTCTGGATATTTTATGCAGCGTATCTGTTTTAGTTCTTATCAAGTTTCATGGTCAATCACAAAAAAAAGGAAATGTATTTATTATAAAAATAATGACTTCTGGTTGTACAATAAAGAAAATGATAGACCAATTTGCCCTAACGTATGAGAGCTGGAGTGTTAAAGTCTGTTGAATCCATAGATTTACTACAATCCTCCACTATTTTCTTACACTTCTCTTATATCAGGTACCTTACACATCTCTCTTACCAGTGTTCAAACAAAACTCCTTCTTTTACATGGGATATTTTAAATGAACATTTAAATATTATGCACAATTTAAAAGTTCATGATTTAGTACTCTAATTAAATACACTGCTATCTAGCCCAAATCAATGTCTTCTCACTGGGGTCCAACTACTGACTTTTGATTTCTCTGCCCCCAACCTCTTTCTCTTTCATTGCTGCCGGAGTCATTTTTATGAAGCACAGTTCAAACATAAAGGACAGAAGTCCCAATGTTCACAGAAGGAGGCGATATAATAAACAATAGAGGCCCTTTTATCTTTTTTGCTACAAAGGGATAGCAATTTTTATAGGAGTATTCAAAAGAAAAAGCAATGCATGAAAATTTTAAACATCTTATTTTAATTTAAAAAACATATATGTTATTCCTTTGTCAACTTTGTAACACACAGCCAAAGTATTTTATTTGCATGAAGGTGAACTAGTTGGAGTTGTTACTCATCTACTTTATGGAAACCTCACCCATAATGCATTGGTTATAGCCACAATTATGCAAGAACATAAAGACACTTGCAAAGAAATCTCAGGGAAGACAGAATACTAGGTTTCACAATTCTCCCTGACCCCACGAAAGCTGTTACACCACATAGAATTCACCTGCAATGTTTCCAAGAAATTTTCCCAGATAGATTCCTTTATAAACATTCCTTTGCTTTTAGAGAACTAAGTCTATCCCTTTTTGCACCGATAGTTCATCAGTGCATGATGAGGTAAGCATACAAATGCTTGCCTCAGACACTGAGTTCTTGGGCTCAGCAGTCAATATGCTTTATGGAGGGCATACAGAGCATTGCTTAAAACTACAAGTAGTTAAGTGGGAATTAAGAGAGATTTTATTCACTGAAGATCTGAGTCCTAATCCTAATCACGTTTGTTAGTTCTGTCATCTCTTTAAATCATAAATCTTGATTTCCTTATCTATAGAATGGATATAAACATATCACCCTATCCCTAAGGATTCTTAAAAATATCAAATGAGATCATATATGAGAATACATTCAGAAATGATCCCACTGTCATTTTATATTTTACAGTGCATGAAATCCCAGCTCTTCCAGATCTGACTCTAACATACCTTTGCTGGTTTCCCCTACTCCACAAACCCGATGTCTTCTTCCCTTTCTTTCTCTCCAACCCTCCCACTGTAGGCTACTCTAGGATTTTTCCCACCCTGAAATATATACACATTCTAGCCAAGTAAATAAGGCAGCTCATACTTCTGAGACTATAACCTATGTTCTTATGCTTCATGATGTCTGTCCAAAGAAAATGCAAATATCCCTTCTCCATTTCTAAAGACACACTACTCATTTTTCCAAGCTCAGCTAAAATGCCACCTATTTTATGAAACCTACCTCACTTTCCTACAGCTGAGTAATATTCTCCTACTCTTGACTGTCCCAGCAACTCAGCCATTTATTGCACTCCGCTCCGTATTAAAGTTATTTATAAATGTCTTTCTCCCTCCCTCTCCCCAACTGGAGGGTTCCCTGAAAGCAACAACCAACATTTCTCTTTTGAGTCCTTCTCCACATTGCCCAGCACACAGGTATCCTTTAAACAACTGTGGAATATAAGTGAGCTGAATTGAGTATGAACAATTATTAAATACTCAACACTGCTTCTCCTTTGAGTTGTTTTTGACTCCATGATTAAACATGAAAATATAACATATACAATGAGATACAAATTAAACACATTGATTCCCCACCAATTTTTTTTATGGGGAGAGATATTGTTTTTCCATGTTACTCGATGAGGAACATACAACTATTAGAAGCTTTGTTCTCATCAAGGAGTAGAGAAGTCATCGGATTAAATACTCTTCCCTTTCTCTCTTTTGCTGTTTTCTGTCCCTAATTTTTTTTAAAAAGTTTATTTACTTATTTTGGGGGGGGAAGGTGGAGTGAGCAGGGGAGGGGCAGAGAGAGAGAGAGAGAGAGAGAGAGAGAGAATCCCAAGCAGGCTCTGCACTGACAGTACAGAGCCCGACGCAGGACTCAAACTCATAAACCGCAAGGGCTAAAATCAACAGTCAGACACTTAACCAACTGAGCCACCCAGGTGCCCCTCTCCTGCCCCTAATTTAAAAACTTCCTTGTTCTCTAGTCTAAATAAATCCCATCCCATGAAACCTGCTGACAATCTGCTCCAATGTGACAATCCTTCTTTACAGTGGTGTGGCAATTTGGAAAAACTGGCCACAAATTCTTCCAACCTCTGTATTCAACCCCTCCACCACACCTCCTCCCATTCAGAGGTGGAATCTCTTTCCTCATTTCTTGAGTCTTGGTTTAGCCCTGTGAAGCTCTTTTGTCAATGAAACATCAGTAAATGCAATGCAAACTGTTTTAATTTCCTGAGGCTACTGTAATAAACTACTTCAAACCTGGTGATTTAAAACAGTAGAAATTTATTATCTCATGGCTATGGAGGCCAAAAGTCTAAAATCAAGGTGTTAGCAGAGCCACATTCCTTCTTAGGGATCTGGAGGACAATGCATCCCTTGTTCCTTCCACCTTCTGGTGGCTGTAGGCTTTCCTTGGCCTGATGGTGTATAACTATAATCTTTGCTCCATTTTCACATGACTCTCTCCTCTTCTGCCTGTACCAAATATCCTTTTGCCTTTCTCATATAAGGACACGTGTCATTGGATTTAAGGCCCACTTGGATAATCCAGGATGATCTCATCCTGAAATCCTTAATTATATCTGCCAAGAACCTTTTTTCCAAATCAGGTCACATTCACGGGTTCTTGGGGTTAGGACATAGATATATCTTTCGGGGAGCAACTCTTCAGCCCACTACACAAACAAAAGCTTGAAGAGAACTTGGCCTTCGGGGATTGCTCACTGGCTATTCTTGGGGACCCTGACACTCCCACCATATGAAAGAACACTGGGTAGCCTGGTGATGAGAAACACATGGCCACGTCATCTCCATGATCCTAGCTAATGCCAGGCCAACAGCCAGGCATGTGAGTGAGACCAAGCTAGACCATCCAGCCTCAACCGAGCCACAAAAATTGGCAGGGCTTGCCCAGCTAACCAAACAGGATAAGGAGAATAATAAATAAATATTTTTCATTTGAAGTCACTAAGTTTGGGAGTGGTTTATGGTGCAAAAGCTAACTACTTAAATTTGCTTTTTTGCTTGTTTATTTGTTCACACTGTGTCTTACTTTCCTCTCATTTTGGCATGGATTCTGCATCCCTCCTAAATCTCCCACATGAGAAATAAGGGGATCTAAGAACTTCATGTTGCTTTATTTTCAGTGCTTAGAGTGTAGTGTAATGCCTGCTGCTTCTGGTTTGGCTTCTCCACTTCAAATGCCTCCAACTTCACTCTGACTTCCATCCCCAACACTGAATAAATTTCACCCTTTTGGCGGACAGATTCCTAAGCCTTCTCTTCTCACCTTCTTGCCTGAATATACCAGAGTTGACAACCCTGTGAACCTCAAGGGCATCATTTGAGGATTCTACTTATGATTTGAGGCCCCATCTATTTGAAAATAACCCTTGAACCTATGGTGTCGAGAGCAGGCACTTCTGCCCAGGCTGTTTTTACAATGATGGGAATCTGGACACGGGGGACGTGCCTTGTCACATTAGGAAGTGCAAGCAACAAGTGATAGGATACCTCTGTTGGAAATAGCAGGAGGGAGAAGGGAATGGCGAGAAAAAAACAAGAGGAGGAAGTGAATGAGTAAAGAAACACCAAATTCCCAAGGCGAGAATTTTTCTGTGTAGGGCCCTCAGGCAGGGTATGGAGCCAAGGAGACCTAAGAACCAGGCAGATGGGTGGAACCCCCACATGGGTAAGCAGCTGTGAGATCAGGATCCCATCTCCCTCTCCACTTCCTCACACTTCCTCACTCCTCCATCCTTTCCATCTGATCTAGCTCAGGAAATGACACCACCATTCAAATATTGCTTACAGCGTGATCTTTGAGCCATCTCTATCCTCTTTCTCAACTCATCACCAACGTTTGTTTCTACCTCGAACAGGTAGAGACTTCTCTCCTTCTGTAGACCACAATCTCACCAACTAGTCCAAGTCACCAAACTTTTTACTCTGACACCCAAATAGGCTTGCAATTGATTTCTCCACCTGTGCTCATAATCCTCTTCAATGTGATCCCCACACAGCAGCAGAGCGGGCTTGAAAAGGTAAATGAGAGTATGACATTCCCCTGCTCACCATTTTTCAGTGGCATCCCTTTGCCCCTAGGAAAAAAGTTCAAATTCTTTACTTTGCCTATAAGTCTTGCATGATTTGGCTCTTACCTTTCTCTCCTACCTCCTCACTACCACTCTTCTTTTGTTCAACATAACACACTTTCAGTGCCTGTGATGTTCTGTGCCTGTGCCAAGATCTTCCTATCTCAAGACATTGGAATTCTCCACTTGCCAGCAACGTTTCATCACCAGTTCTTCAAATGCCACTTAGTCTTTTTAAAAAAATTTTTTAACACTTATTTATTTTTGAGAGACAGAGAGAAACAAGGACAAGCAGGAGAGGGGCAGAGAGAGAAGGAGACACAGAATCCAAAGCAGGCTTTAGGCTCTGAGCTGTCAGCAAAGAGCACAATGCAGGGCTCAAACCTACGAACCATGAGATCATGACCTGAGCCAAAGTCGGACGCTTCACTGACTTAGTCTTATCAATGAATTACAGCCCACATGTCACCTAGTCAGGGAAATCTTTCTACCATTCTTAAAGTGGGTAAACCAGTTACTATGTACGCATCACTCTTACTCATTTCATTCTTAGCTACATTAAAAATCCGTAATTATATTTGTTCATATGTGTATAACTAGTTCTTTATCTGTATTTCATCTACCATTCCATACAAGGATAAACTCCATGAAACCAGGAACTTTGTCTTGTTTATTACTATATCAATGGAGCTTAATTAACACAATGTCTAGCATATGAGAAGTCCCCGGTATATATTAGTAGAAGACACGAAAACCTCATTTAACTCATTGAAAGATGTTCCTATTTTATAGATAGAGAAAGTGGTTTGGAAAGACTGAAAGACTTGTCTGATGTCATACAGTTGGTACAAGAACGCTGTTAGTGAACATTCATTCCCAGGTCCCTAGAGGTCATCATGCCTTGGGATTTTCTTTTTAGTCCTATAGATCCAGCACTATAGATCCAGTGTTAGTGATTTATGACTTTTTCCTTTAGAGTAAAAGTGAAACCAGATATTTGCTTATCACTCAGATTGAAAAGATGTCATTATTGTCCTATTCATATTTTGCAATCACATCTCTTTTCATTTTGACAGTCACTCACAGAAAGCATGGAAATGTAATATATTTCCTTAGCGTGCTGTTTTTCTTGTGTGACTTTGGAATTTAGAGTAATAATTTCACTCTTTGTCACTTGAGTACATGTTCTTTATGTGGATGATTTGGGTAATCAAGCACATGGGAAAATTCTCATACCTTTCAAATACGTTCAGGCATAAAATTTCTCGTAGAAATCATTTTGGTACAGTGTTTTTTAAAACAGGTAGTGAAAGCTGTGGTACTTGGAACTATTGGATTCTGGAAGACTAGGCTCCAGGCATGGGGAAGCTGGTTTAGAGAGGAAGTCACACTGTACCTGGATACATAAACATACAGGGACACCTGTGATATCCTTTCCCATTTGCAGTCCCTTGCTCCAAATTTTAAAGACCTGCTTCATAGAGCTCCTAAGAATTGCTTTCATGAGTATGACAGGGGGACAAGAGGACAAGCTGTTATGAGACTGAGAGGATAGAGTGGTGGGTATGAGGATGCTTCCTATCAGTAAAGAGGGAAGTCAGGGAATGAGTGAATCAGGCTGATGTTCCATAGAGATAGAACTAACAAAAGCGAGGACATCTATCTGTATAATGTAGTAGATATAGAATGCAGCATGAGGTATGTGTGCAGAATTCTGATAAATAATTCATCTTTATCTGTCTTAGTAGCACTCAGAAAAATGGAAGACAAATTTTCAGTTTCATATCACAATATTAGGTCATTTACATAATTCAAAGGAATTTGCATTAACCAACGCTTTGAGGTTCAGGTTGAAATCAAATAGAAGTACACACCAAAGATAATGGTTAATGGAATGCATTTTCAGATACTAAGTCTAAAATGCTAATGCTAACTTTACGGTAATTAAAAGAACCTATGTATCACAAAATTGCCTTAAATGGAAAAACAATGTCCAATGACTGAAAAACGCTGAAAGCATTCCAAGTAATTTTGTGGGGTAGGCAATTTAAATAGCACTGAAAATGTACCATCATTCAGAATCTCTACTTAGCACTAAGCATGGATTACCAAATCATGTTTTAAAAATAAATGTGTATAATCTGATGAAAGAAAAGGGCCAAAGTGTCTAAGCGTTTTTGTCCTTTTTTCTTTCACTGTTGGACAGTTCAGGCTATTAGTGCAATATCTAAAAAGATCACTTGGGGGCAATACAGTATTCTTGTTTTTCTTCATCTCATAGCCATGCTAGTTTCCTCAGTGACAAAAGACTGCTCTTTCTTTCAAATTTGAAACCACCTTTTAATATATGGGAGGGAAAAGGCTGTATATCATTTTAAACTTACAGTGCATAAATCACATAAGACAAATGCAAGTCAGATTTTCTCCTGAAGGGAGCAAAAGTCTGTCTTCTGTTAGCAGACAAATCAGTTTTACCTAGTTGGCACATTTGGGGATATTTTATATTTACAATTTGTCACTGGCTTTGAGATAGATCTCAAAGAATAAAGGAAATTGTTAATAGAAACATTTAAAATGGCAGACATGTAATAAGCTTCGAAACGTACTGGTGGAAAATTATTTTGTTTCAATAACCAAAGTAAAAATATAAATATCATCTGTGTTCTCCATTGGGTACATATTTTATAATAAACTTAAGCATGAAAGTCATTAATTGTTTGAGATACTTATTGCTATTGCCTTCTCTGGTATTGCGTCACATTCACAAAACACTTAACAAAGGGGTTATTTTTATATCTGATTATTTTTTCAGCAATTTCATGAGTGGTGTCTCCAAGCCGTTTCTCTTCCCCTGCCTTCTAAGCACTAGGTATCATGTCAGGCACTAAAGGTTTATTTCCTTTTTAAATAAAAAATAAACATAATCTCTTCGTTCAAGGCCAATAATTTTTTGGGCCAATAAATTTTTCTTCTTTGTTTTTGTTCTCTTGATTCTTTGCTGACTTTATCTGATTTTTTTCTCCCAACATATTTTCCTGTCCTCAGAAGATATTTATCATTACCACAGTGATGGAACACTCAGGTGCGTCTTGTAAAAATATAGGAATCAAGATTTATAAAATCAATTTTAACTCTCTAGGTACCTACACAGAAATGGAAAAATTCAGGAAGATTGCAGGGAGTTTTGCCTTAACTCACGGGTCCATTAACCAAAGCTCCATCTTACCATTCTTTATTGATGGAGAGTAATAAAGGAGGGGATTACAGTTGAGCTGTCTTTGAACATCTTTCTGGCTTTGCTAGTTCATCTATTAAGGAAGTAATGAGAAACTCAAAAATTGAAATTAAGAGGGTGCTGTTCTCTATGGATGCTTAAAGTATTTGAAACATTGCTTATATGCTTTTTCCATGTTCATTTTTTGCTCTAAACATTTGTTTATTTTATAAACTTATGATTGGCGACGTGTAACAAATCAGAGCGACACTTCCCTGCTGGACGAGCTTGCACTAATTGATAAGAGTTTCTATGACGTCCATATGCCATACACTCCTAGGCTCCAGTTTGGAGAAACAGAAGCTCTTTGCAAGTCCTCCGTTGGACCCCTTCCTCATCCTCGCACAGGTATCCACTAGATGGCGCCAGAGAGAAGCAGGTTTTGAACAAAACCAGTGAAGAGAAGCATAATAGGGAAATACACATCCTAACATCCAAATGCCACTGAGAAACTCCCTTCTCTATCTTTCAACCATTCCGAAGGCATTCATTTACTTCCCCTGATTTCACACTGAAGTAATTATTATATTACATATAATATAATGTATATATAAAATATATATATTAATTATGTATATGTATAATTATAATGTAATATATAATATATAATGCATAAATACTAGTTAATTTTAATTTGCATAAATTAATTAGTTCACTGAACTAGTTCTGAAAATATATATCTGAATTAACAAAGATGTGATAGGTAAATTCATCATATTCATCTTTTGTTGCAGAACCTACTCTTAAATCTATTTTCCCCAAATGAGAGGTTTTTTGTATGTTACAATTAATGAAGTACCCCATAATAAAAATAATAATGATAGATAACCATTCATTGATAAACATTTTTTGAGTGCCTTCCATGTTTACAGGCATTTTCTGAGGCTCTCAGAATACAGAACGTTGCATGCTGTTCTGAAGCTTATGGTCATGTGTTGAAATGATAATTTTTGATCAAATAAACATGACTATGATTAATGAATAATTATCTTCCTATTTAGGATAATAATTCAGATGCAGTATTAAGAATTAATGAATGTACATAATTACCTGACAAACCTTTTATGCAACAAAGCTGGGAGTGAATGAAGGAAATGAATGAGTGAATGAAATTTTTCAAAATAAGAGACAATTTTGCCATCAACAGTACCAATGCAAAATAACAAAATTATTTTAAAATCATGTGCAGTTGCAAAACAACCATTCGTTTTCTAGAGCAATTATAGACCTGAAATAATATTAACACCAAAGTGGGTTGATTAGATATGTTTTTATTTCATAATTGTTATTTGGTTTTTATTATGTCAGCTTTAGCCACATGCTTATTTACTTTTGTGCTTGTTATCTATAATTTTTATTTGTATAAAATCATACTTTAAGATGACCACCCTGATGCAGTTTTTAAATTTAATCCAAATAAGAGTAGATGAAGTAATACATCAATTCATTTTACAAACTCCTGAGACCAGCCTTTTATTCACATTCTTTCTACAAGCTGACATAAATCTCCGAGGCCTGCAAAAGGGCCAGATGCTCAGTAAAAAAGTCTTTTACAAGGTCAGTTCCACAGTCTGCAGTTTTAGATGTAAAATGAAGATCAGAAGAAGAACACTTCCTAAGGTTGAAAAACCATACTGTAACTTTAACCTGCATCCAGAGACATTACTCATTTTTACCCCGGGGAATATATGAGCAATCTCATCCAACATTATGAAAGGCACTGCATAAATACTGATGACAAATGAGGCTAACTTCATCCCCTGCAACTGTGTGATGTCTCCAAACCTGAGTAAGAGATATATGCATTCTTTAAAAAGGGTCTTTGTAAATAACAACACCCCTGCTTTGCCAGAGTTCGCTCTCCTCTGTGTACATTTGCTGACTGCACGGATGTGAGAGGCAGGGGCAGGCACTGGAGATGGAAGAATGGTCCCCAGAAAGCCCCAGTGGTGGGAGAGCTAGTGATTTAGAGCTGCAGCCTGGGCAGGATGTTGCTTTAACTTGGGTTTCTTTTGGAGATGAGTCTTACAGATAGATACTGACTTAAGAAAAGCTCACATTATCCCATGTTTTCCCCTTTCTATCAGAGTGGCACTGTCCAGAAATTCAAATTATGACATCTGTCCAGGGCATTTGCCAGAAAGCCACTGGAAGACCATTGAAGCATAGATGAGCTAAATTAGAACAGTTAGGGATGAAATAGATTTGGGCATTTCTTCACACAGTTAAAAAATTTTAAATGGTAGTAACTAGACTTATCATAGGGGTCATTTCATAAGGTATAAAAATACTGAATCACTAGGATATTTATCTGAAACTAAGAAGGTACTGTATGTCAATTATACTTCAACTAAAAAGAACATATCATCTCCAAATACAGTTTTACTTCTTAAAAAAATGGCTGAAATGACCCTCAATTGAATTCAATCCAAAACACATTTATCAAGAGCTGATTATAGTCAAGGAATTATCTTCATCTAACTTTGACTACCGAATATCAACAAATGAACGTCTTTAAATGTAAGATGGCTGATCAAACAATGAGTTCATTTAAGTTATGTCTCAACTAGACAAAATAAGACTTTTGACAAGTCTTCCTGCTGGAAGTCACAAATCACTCTAGCAATACATTTTCGTCAAAGCAGTCTGTTCTGATCACAGGTATAAAGAATCTCCAGACGTCATAAAGAAGTTACAGATATGAGAGCTTCCTCTCTGCTGGATAACTAGAATGGATAAAGGGATAAATCGTGACTTTTTACTGTAAGAGCCAAATTTAAATTTATGACATTTCTTGCCATTAATCTATATGACCTGTGCATAAAGACAGCCATGGGCCCATTTGACCAAAATTTACAGTTAGAATGTTCATGTAAGAGTTCCAGTCATGAATTCATGGATAAAACTGGAGGGTTTTGTAATTGAATTGAAAGCATTTTAAGGGAAGAAGTTGTTGAATAAAATATGGCTTAAAATTGGATTTATTATATTCACCAAGAAAATTGACACTGCTTTAGCAGCAAGTTATTTTTTTAAGAGAGAAAGAGTGAGCACGTCCAAGTGTGGGGTGGAGGGGGAGGAGGCAGAGGCAGAGAGAGAATCTTAAGCAGGCTCCACGCCCAGTGCTGCCCAACGCAGGGGGCTCAGTCTCAGGACCCTGGGATCATGACCTGAGTTGAAATCATGAGTCAGACACTCAACTGACTAAGTCACCCAGACCCAGCACCTCTAAATGCTTGTTTTAAAATGGAATCAAAGGATATAGTAAACAAATGTTACATTTGCTATTAATTTTCTTTCCTGTTTTCTATGTTCCCCTCACTTTATTTTTGAGAGACAGCGAGCGAGTGAGCAAGAGAGAGAGGAAGTGGGGGATAGGGGCAGAAGGATAGGGAAAGCTAGAATCCTAACAGGCTCATCGCTCAGTGTGGAGCCCGACAAGGAGCTTGATTTCACCACCTGGGGATCACAACCTGAGCCGAAATCCAGAACTGCACGTTCAACCAACTGAGCCACCCAGGCGCCCCTCTTCCCCTCAGTTTTAAATTTGAACATCCTCTGGAAACACCTAACACTTACATTTTAAATTGTTTTTATTGTATAGAAGGAGATCTTAGAAAAAAATTTACTTTACAAAGTATCTATTTTTCATTATTTCTCAAATTTGCATTTCTTGATATTTTTCAAGTCTCCCTAAAGCTTTGGCAGGTAAAATATCTCAGCAGCAAACCTAATTGGAAATAAATGAACTCATAGTTATAGCTGTTATTACTTTCATACTTCCACTAACTGCCAGAATATTCTATAAGTGGCTACTGATAACCGGTTTAGTAGGTTTGCCTCACTGCACAGTGCATAAATCACGACTGATTTAACTAAGTAATTCAGCCTTTGAGTAAAGGACTCAGTACACACACACACACACACACACACACACACACACACACACAAAATTGTGTTTCCACAGAATTTGAAGCCAGTAAAACTTTGATGTCACCTAGTCAGGCTTCAGAGTGGATCTTGGTCCTGTCTTCCACATTACCATTGAGAACCGTTTCCGCGTATTTTTCACATCTAAAACTATCAGGAGGAAGCAGTTTTGGAGGATGGTCAAGTGATTTAACAGATAAGTAAAATCTATTTGTTTTAGCTGAAGCAACAAGCACTTCACTTGAAGGGTAAATAGACACTCCCTTGTTTTCAGAAATCTAGCCATAGCATCCTGTATAACTTTGACCTCGTAAGGAAATAATCGCTCTCTGGAACATTAACCCAGGAAGCTGTACTACCTCCCTGTGAGAGCTGATAACGGTATTGTCCAGAGGAATCAGGCAAGATCTTGAAAAGACAAATTCCAAGGAGAGGATAAAAATGACAAGAACTGCATGCTTTCCAGTGCTACATCTACCGCTTGCCTCCGTCCTGCAGACGCGACAAGGATATGAATAAGAAACAAACTAGTGAATAAAGCATGAAAATCTAAAGAGAACCAAATCACAAAGAGCTTTCTTTTCTCGTGCTTTACCTTCAAGAAATACAGTAGTCTCCCATTATCCACGGGGGGGGGGGGGTCTGTTTCAAGACCCCCCCGTGGATGCTTGAAACCACGGATACTATTGAACTCTGTATGTACTGGTTTTTTCTTACACATACACACCTAAGATAAAGTTTAATTTCTAAATTAGGCACAATAAGAGATTAACAACAGTAACTAATAATAAAGTAGAACAGTTGTAACAATGGGCTGTATTAAAAGTTATGTGAATGTGATCTCTCTCTCTCTGTCTCTCTCTCTCTCTCTCAAAATGTCTTCTTGTGCTGTACTCACCCTGCTTCTTGTGATGATGTGAGATGATAAAATGCTTGTGAGGGAGGAGGTGAGGTGAATGACATAGGCACGTGACGTAGGGTTAGGCTACTATTGCCTTTCTGCTGATTCATCAGAAGGAGGATCATCTGCTTCCAAAAGCCTTTGGTGGCGGGGAACAGAAATTGCGAAAAGCAAAATTGCGGGTAAGGGGAGATTACTGTAGGTAAAAAGTGTTTTATTTCTACCAGTCATTTCTACTGGGGCTAGGAGAAGTGATGCTTAAATAAAGAAGAAAAAAGGGGGGGGGAATACTTCAAAAGGACAAATAATAAAAATCTGTGTGAAGGGGATTGTACAAGCCGTTTTGAACTGGTCTGTCCAGTGGTGGCAATGGTCAGGATGACTGGAGTGTGGGGAGGGTGGGTGCCAGAGGCTTCTTTGAGGGGACAGAATGGAGGAAAGTATTTTTGTTTTCCTCCTGCCTCTCCCCTGTGATCCCCTGTAAAATCCACCCCAGGACTCAGGCTGCTTAATTCTGGGGTGATTATGTCCTGCTCAGGTGAAGACTTGATGAGAAGTGTGAGATTGTAACACATCTCATATTCACTCCTCCACTCTATTGTCTCTCAAACCTCAAGTCTGATGGATTATAATGGAGAGAAGTGCTTCCTCCCAAGGCTTTATTTACTTCCTAAGGGTTTAGGGAGTAAAATTCTGACCAGAGAAACCACCTGCAAGAGTGGCAGCAGAGAGAATTAATTGATTGAAAGTGGTTTTTGTGACGCCTGGAACTCATTCTGTGCCGTCTCCTTG
Organism: Herpailurus yagouaroundi; assembly: GCF_014898765.1. Lineage (NCBI taxonomy): Eukaryota > Metazoa > Chordata > Mammalia > Carnivora > Felidae > Herpailurus > Herpailurus yagouaroundi. Next base: position 23,964,756 of record NW_024412391.1, read on the forward strand.
GGGACACCTACAGGACTGACCTTCCCCAAAGAGCAGACCCATGGGAATACAGAGTATCTGCAGGAGCACTTCAGCTCAAAGAACAAAACAGGGACACATGAAAAGTACAGCTACCTCCAGTAGGGGGCAAGCAAAGTAAAAGTAAGGCAACAAAGTAAAAGACACATACATTGCTACTAAAACTAATAATAGACTCAGGACCTGGGGTGCAATGGATAGAACAGTGACTTCTAAAACTAATGGACTAGGAATTTTTAAAAAGCATGATTAATATACTCAAGGAAATAATATATTCAAGGAAGACAGGAGCAAAATCAAATGTGAAAAAGAAATGATAAAGAATCAAGAGGAAATAAAATAAGAAATAAATTGGTGTAAGTAAAAATATGCATACTTCTTCAACGTTTTTTATTTATTTTTGGGACAGAGAGAGACAGAGCATGAACGGGGGAGGGGCAGAGAGAGAGGGAGACACAGAACTGGAAACAGGCTCCAGGCTCTGAGCCATCAGCCCAGAGCCCGACGCGGGGCTCGAACTCACGGACCGGGAGATCGTGACCTGGCTGAAGTCGGACGCTTAACCGACTGCGCCACCCAGGCGCCCCAAAATATGCATACTTCTTAAGGGGTTTAGCCACATGAAATGAAGGGGTCAAAATCTGGACAACAGAAGAAAGGAAGAAAAAACAGTGAGCAAAAATTTTTCAAGCAATGATGAAAACACATTTTCCAGAATTAAGGAGTAAAGACTTCAGGTCCAAATTGGAAACACTCAGTAAGTAGAGAAACAAATAGGGGAGGGTGTCGTTAACCAATCTGGCGAGCTAATTCCTATCTTACACGAGTTGTTCCAAAAAAATTGAAAAAGAGTGAAAGTTATCTAGTCCTATTTTATCCAGTAATCTCAACTCTAAACACCAGGTAAGAGAAATATAAGAAAATACAATTATAGGTCCATATCATTTATGAACATAGATATAAAAATCGTAACTAAACAAATCCAACACATTATTGCAAAATAGTCCCAAATAATCACATAGGTTTCATCTCAGTGATGCAAGGAGGTTTTATTAAAAGAAAATCTAGCGATGTAATATACCACAAAAATAAACCTGAGGAGGAAAAAATCATATAATTTTATTAATGCAGGAAAAAGCATTTATAAAGTTCAAAATCTTTTTATGGTGAAGATTCCTAGCTAACTAAAAACAAAAGGGAACTTATTTAACTTTGTAAAGTTTATAAATCCGTCTCTCTCAAAATTACGCTCTAAAAAGGTTTACAAAGGAAATCATGTGATGTCTGGGATTTGTTTCAAAATAAACTGTTGTCTGGGAAGGGGAGTGGAGAGGGTGCAGATGAAACAAAATTATCCATATATTGCAATCGTTGTAACACACTGATGGATACTTTGTGGTTATTTATATTATCCTCCCTACTTTGGCAGGAATTATAAAAATTAAAGACCAAAACCTACTGCAAGCATTTTACTTAAGATAGAAGCTTCAGCTACACTCCTTTTAAGATGAAGAACAGGGGCGCCTGGGTGGCGCAGTCGGTTAAGCGTCCGACTTCAGCCAGGTCACGATCTCGCGGTCCGGGAGTTCGAGCCCCTCGTCGGGCTCTGGGCTGATGGCTCGGAGCCTGGAGCCTGTTTCCGATTCTGTGTCTCCCTCTCTCTCTGACCCTCCCCCGTTCATGCTCTGTCTCTCTCTGTCCCAAAAATAAATAAACGTTGAAAAAAAAAATTTAAAAAAAAAGATGAAGAACAATTTGAGAACACTTAACTCTCATTTCTACCCTTAAAGAAAGTACTGGAGGTTCTGACCAAAATTAGTAAAGGGAAAGAAAGAAAGAAAAAGATATGTAAGAATTAAAAAGGAGATTAAGGAGCAGCTGGGTGGCTCAGTCGGTTACGTGTCCGACTTCAGTTTAGGTCATGATCTCGAGGTTTGTGAGTTTGAGCCCTGCATCCGGCTCTGTGCTGACAGCTCAGAGATTGGAGCCTGCTTCGGATTCTGTGTCTTCCTCTGTTTCTGGCCCTCCCTTTCTCACACTCTGTCTCCCTCTCAAAAATAAACCTTAAAACAATTATTTTTTAAAAAGGAAATTAACATGACTTTATTTGCAGATAAAATAATCATCTGCCTTAAAAACTCAAACCTAATGATACTGATGATAAAATTATTGACACAAGTTTACCAAATACAAGTTCAACTTCAAAAACAGTATTTCTCTATCCTAGCAATAACCAACTACACAATACAATGTCAAAAAGCATATCAACAAATATTCTAAGGAATCTAGAAATAAACATAAGAACATACAAGATCTTTCTAGAGAAAATATTTTTTTTTTTAATTTTTTTTTTTCAACGTTTTTTATTTATTTTTGGGACAGAGAGAGGCAGAGCATGAACGGGGGAGGGGCAGATAGAGAGGGAGACACAGAATCGGAAACAGGCTCCAGGCTCTGAGCCATCAGCCCAGAGCCCGACGCGGGGCTCGAACTCACGGACCGCGAGATCGTGACCTGGCTGAAGTCGGACGCTTAACCGACTGCGCCACCCAGGCGCCCTCTAGAGAAAATATTTTAAACTCTAATAAAGGAAAAACAAAATGATCTGACTCAAGAGACAATATTACAAATATAATAATAATATTATTATTATTATTCAAAAATTAATCTATAAATTTTATGTGATTATATATTGAAATTACTGGAGGGTCTTAAAAATATACTTGAATGCTAAAATATTTATGAGGAAATAAATGTCTATACCATAGTTAATTTGATTTTGAAAAGAAAAAGTAGAAGGAGCAACCTCCCTGCCAGGTGTTAAGATGTATGTACACTGTCAAAATAATAAAACAAGTGGGCCAATTGGAACAGAACAGAGAGCTCAGAGGCAGCTCCATATACAAATAGGAACTTATACAATAAAAGTGATATTATAGTCATGGGAAATGATGAGTTTTTAGCCCATGAAAATTGATTATATAGAAAAAAATTCTGGATCAAAGGCGATCTCTAGTTGAATAAAATATTTGTATGTCCTGGAAAAATTATAAAGGTAATAGAAGAAAATGAAGAAGCCCACCCCTGTGACTTAAAGATAAGAAACAACTTCTGGAACTATATCTCCAAAGCAGAAATTATAGGGAAAGTTTAATTTGATGAATCAATTGAAGATTTCTGATCAACAAAGGATACCAAGGATAAAGTTAACCGATGACAAATTGAGCCATTTGCGAGAGTAAGATACTACTTTTGACCTGTTGCAAGCTGGAAAGGTTAAGTGTTGGGCAGGTTGTCGGGACATGGAAAGACTGATAATGGCACAGAAACTGGGACAAGCATTCTGGAGGGTAAGCTGGCATTATTGAATTCTATCAAATGAACCCATAGCTGACGACCTAGCAAGTCCAATGATAGGTATATGTTTTCCAGAACAAATAGATTCAGGTTCATTAAGAGTCCAATACAAGAATTTGTACATTTGCGTCACTATTTGGATTAGTCGAGAGTTGGAACAATCAAGGTGTCTCTCACTGGAACGCTGGTTAAGTGAAGTGTAACGCAATACATCACGGAATACAGTTAACCAGTGCAAAGTAACACAGGAGGTGGACACATAACAACGTGGGTGTTTCCTTCCCGAAAATATGTAGTGCTTCACATAAAAAAGTTAGAAGAAAAAAATCTCTAATACAATACAATTTACGTAAGTTAAAAGCACATATATGCATAACAAAACAAAACTGCATTTTTACAATAACCTAAACAAAAAGATACACATTAAATCATTGTAATGCTGCCCCAAGGAATTGCATGGGGAATAGGGATGAAATGGATTATATAAATAGATGTGGGAGTCTTGCACCGATGGCTAATGGCAAATTCTACAAGAACAGGGATTTTGGACTGGGCTCCGTAAACATTTGTTGAATGCGTGAATGTGACATGAATTTAGTGATATGATTCTTTTATCTCTCAGTACCTGAGTTCCAAAAATTAGGTTGCATCATATGAAACTGCAATTTTTTGTAAGTCAAGAATGGCCACATACTAGCAATTTCATATAATTCAACCTAATATAAACAGAAATCTGAAAATAATTAAAGGTACTTAGGTAAAAATAAATAGCCACTGTGAAGACTGGTAGGAGATAACGTGAAAGACAAACCAAATTTGATGCTACTTTTTCATAATTAACTAAAAAACACCTATGTTGATATAGTTACGATAATTGTTCTTTATCTTATGACTTAAGTCATCAACACTATTTCCCTAAAATGTCAGCCATCTATTTTACTAAGGAATATAGCATTTGCACCTTTTATCATGCTGATCCTTTTTTTTAATTGACAATATTTAAATGAGCCATTTAAAAATTTTTCACCATTGGAAGATTTTCCAGAATTTACAATGTAGTTTATATAAGATAAATTCTGAAAAAAATCAGGTTCAGTTACTTCTGAATCTCTTGAAGCTATGAAAGGCATTGCACATTCTTTTTAAAAACAACAACAACATTTTATTATGATTGAGATACAAAAAGCTGTACCTATTTAACATATTCAATCTGATGAGTTTGGAGATAACTACACCCATGAATCCATCCTCACAATCAAGCCATAACATATCTATCCCATCCAAATTTTACCTCCCACCCTGTGTATGTATGTATGTATGTGTGTACGTACCTATATGTTATGTATTATTTAGCGATAAGGACACTTAACATAAGATCTACTCTCTTAGCAAATCTTATTAACTGCAGGCATTATGCTATACGTAGAACTCTAGGTCATACTGGTCTTGCATAACTGAAACTTTGTACCAGTTGACCAACATTTTCTCATCTCCCCTTTCCCCCCCACCCCTGGTAACTATCATTCTATTTTCTCTCTGCTTTTGTGAGTTTGACAATTTTATTTCTATTTTTTATAATGTTTATTTATTTTTGAGAGAGAGAGAGAAAGAAAGAGCACAAGCAGAGGAAGGATGGGGGGGTGGGGCGGGGGGGGCGGGGAGAGAATCCCAAGCAGTCTCCACTCTGTTAGCACAGAGCTGGACGCGAGGCTCAGTCTCACAAACCGTGAGATTATGACCTGAGCTGAAATAAAGAGTTGGATGCTTAGACGACTGAGCCACCCAGGTGCCCGTGTTTGCAAAGTTAGATTGTTATATAAGTAGGATCATGTAGTATTTGTTCTTTGAAGGAATTTTTGATTTTACAGAAATAATTGTTCAGAGGACAGGTAAGACAAAACAGGAAGAAATTGAAAGAACATACAAACCAAAGCACTTGAGTGTTCTTTCAATTTCTTTCTATTTCCTCTTAACTGTCCTCTGAATGATTATTTCTGTAAAGTTGGAAACTTCTTAAAATTTACCCAATATGTTGACGCTAGACCTTATTTTCAACTGAGGCAACCTGAGTTACCTTTTATAACTAAATTTTTGGGGAGTTATTATTAAGTGCTTCCCAGAAAACTTTCTCATCATGCTTTATATCATGACTTACTATCTTAGGCACACTTGAGAGCTTTGTTTTTCACTTAGGAAATATTCCATATTGACTACTGTGACCAAATAGGTATTTTGCTTCCTAAGAATGAAGAAAAAAACATAAGGGAAAAGTAATATTTTCATTTGTTGCAATGAGTATATTTTTCTTAAATAAGTGGAAAGTCAAGAAAACAGAATACAGCTGAGAATTAGCTTTGTAATGGGTCAAAGAATTGAACTAAAAAGATGAATTGAGAAAACAAGATGTAACTTTTGTGATCCCTAGTGAATTAAGCTGCTTCCAGTTCATTTTTGAGCCTGCACCTATTAAATGAAAATCTCCACTTGCAGCAATAAAATGATGCAATCTTTGTTCAATGGGATTTGATAATCATAAAGGTCAGAGAAAGGCAGTTCAACTCACTTTACTTATCTTTAATATACTTTGAATGAAATGACAGCTTCGATGGAATTTTACCTTGACAGTGAAGCGTTTTTTCTTTGGTGGATTCCAAACTGCGCCAGTTGAATGAATGAATGCACGCAAAGGGCTTAAAGATGTCACCAACACATATGCTTTAAGAATCACAGACAGTTCTTCAGCTCTAAAGATTGTTTCATGTGGAGCAAGGACTGTTGTTTGATTCCTAAAAAATAAAACAGCATAGCTAATGCTCCATAACTTAGGGTATGTAATTTGTAAATTACCTCGAAGCTTTGTACACTCATCTATCCTTTGTTGGACCTCAGCCTTCCATGTGTGGGTTTCCTTCAGCAATCCCACTGCTCATTAGCATCACTACAGGTACATATACAGGTACAGAGAGAGAGAGGAGATCAAACTGATAAGAGTTCTCCACTCTGGTAGATTTAATTAAAATTTTTTTTTGAAAGAAAGGTAGGAAAATACCTAAAATGAGGTTTAAAGATTTCAAAGATGTACATTGGTCATGTATGTACCATCACTACAAAAGTGATACAAATTATAGTGTAGGGAACAGTGAAACCTGACATTTTCCAGTTCTGCCCTCGATTGCCTTTGCTCTACCTTCTCCTTGACAAGAGATACTATTATATTTCTCAATAGTAGACAGGTCACCAAAATATGCCAACATACATTGCCCACTAGTTTGATTCTACCCAATAACCATCACCACAGATAATTCTGGATTAATTTAAAGCACAGAGCATGAAGTAAACACTTCAGTCTACAAAGGAAAATTAACACTAATACTTTGTGATGAAACAAATATACTTTCCTCATAAAAGATACCAAAATGTTTAACTATTTGCTTTTTGCATGATGTTTCTATGTTTCATATCTAAGTTTAATCAATGAACAGACTATGCTATTTCAACCTTTGAAGTCTTAGGTAAACAGAGGTGCATATGATTCTTCAATAAATACTGTTAACTGTGGAAATATTACCTAATAATTATAAAATTAGATGAGGTAAACTATTCTGTCTCTTGGATAAGATAATGAAAATCTCTTAATTTTTCACTATAATCTATCTACATTGAAAAATCATTTTCCTGGAGGAAACTTAAATAACTTGGTACCTTGCAGTTGCTTTCTTAGATCATAAGGGCCATAAAAAAATATATTAACTAGAAAAAAAAATCATTCAGCCATACTCATAGACCAGGGCAATGTCACTTGAGTACAAAATGGAAGTTAAAATTTTATAGTTTCACATTGTCAAGGTTTCAAATTCAATTTCCATTAATGTAACTTCCTAGATAAGAGTCCTATTTACCCAAATGTTTATTTTTTGGCAGGAGAGGTTTGAATTAGTCTAGGAGAAAATCAATGATGGTGTTCTTTATTAAGAAGAGATAGCTGAAATTTTATGTAATAGAACCTAATCATTCAAACATGTAATACCCCCTAGATATCTTCAGGAGTTTTCTCTTGTTAGCTGTCTCCAAAAATGCATGCTGGATAGAACAATTCAAAATGATTAGCTTACAGCTGTTCACGTTGCCAGTCCCATGGTTTCCACATATGTGGCTTCACTGTTTTTAAAAGGTCACTCAGAGTACTCTGCTTTAACTGTATGCTCTGATCCAGACACACAGAGGGGCTCACCACAAGTCGCAATTCTGAAAAAATTCAAAAGAGCACAAAACAGTCATTTTATCATTTCTTTTTGGAATTGCTTCCAAAATAGTGTTTGCTGTGTTCAAATACAGGGCCCATGGGAAATATGCAACCAATTTTTTCTCCATTCTTAATCAAAGTTAGATTCATTAAATCATGGATGTTTAGAAAAGCCTTTGTTTTGTAGTTTATTGTCTTACAACAAAACAGGAAAACAACTGTAATAATTGATTTCAAATTTTCTTGCTCAGAAGGGAGGTAGATATGATGTCTCCAACTGACCTCACTGAGCAGATCTATTCTCCCCACATGTTAGAGGTGCACTCTTAATATGGGGAAGATGGCTGCAGGGGCAGCCTCTGTTTGTGAGGAGAATATTACATGGCTGACTTGAGTAGATTTCCTGGCAGTGCAGTCCGTCATGTGCTAGAGTCTGTCATGCTTCATGATATTGGTAAAGTCAACAATAGTGCTTTATTATTTTATAAAATATTATTTAATAGTTTTTTGAAGTATATAAAACTGAAGACCAACAATAATGACTTACTTCAAAATACTCACTGGTATTTAAAAAAAATAAATGTATTGGATGTACATGGTTAGAGAAAGCAAACTGTATAGAAAGCTATCCAGATTGGAAAAACAAAACAAACAAAAAACTCAGAAGCACCCAGCAATCCACCCCTAACCAGAGCCTCTCTCTGCCAAAGCCAATGCTTTACATATTCACCTTTGAAGTCCAAAGAAGCACCCAATGGGTAAGATGCATATGGCTCTTCAATATGTAAATTGATATAAATATCAGTATATCTACATTACTTATACTTGTAGATGTTTCTGCTTTTTAAATGATCCAAAGGCGACATTATAGTAGTTCCCCTCATCTGTAGCTTCACTTTCCTCAGTTTTAGTTACCTGTGGTCAACCCTAGCCAAGAAGCAAATGATCCTCCTTCCAACGTACCATCAGAAAGGTCAGCAATAGCCTAATGTTATGTCACGGTGCCTATGTCATTCACGTCACTTCATATCATCATATTGGTATTTTATCATCTCACATCATCACAAAAAGGATAAATGCAATACAATAAAGTATTTTGGGAGAGACCACATTCACATTACTTTTATTACAGTCCAGTTATAACTGTTCTTTTTTATTATTAGTTATCGTTGTTAATCTCTTACTGTGCCTAATTCATAAAATAAACTTTATCTTAGGTGTGCATGTATAAGAAAAAACATAGTACGGATAGGATTTGGTAATGTCTGTGGTTTCTGCACAAGGGGTCCTGGGATATATTCCCTGGAGATAAGGGGGGGGATTACTGTATAATCTAGGTCTATATCTAGCATGTTAACCTACCAATCCATCCCAGAATCCTTTCCATATCAGCATATATATAGAATTACATTAGACTTCTTAATGGCTTGGGTGTGCTGTTAAATGAATGCACATTTAACTTAATCATTCTTATTCTTGTGTATTCAGATTAGTTTTGTAATGTTTGTCTTCTGTTATTTCAAAAATACTGCAACGAATGCTCTTATCCATCTATTTAGGTATACTTTTACGAGTTCATCTAGGGGCAAATTCTAATCTGTATGCGTAATAGTCAGATCAACGAATAAACGCATTGTAAATTTGATAGCTATTACTGAATTGCCTTCGTTGTCCACATTCCCATTCTCTCCAACAGCATTTGAGAGTTGTTGTTTCCTTACTGCCAGGTCACAGTGATTTATTTTTAAATTACACAATTTATCTAGCTCTCAAAATGGAACAAAGCCTTTAAATTATTTTTCCCCCTTGTGCACGTTTCATCAATACTAACATAGTCTAATTTAAAACACTTCACACTCTTAAGTAAAAGTCAGCAGAAGTCAAGCTGTTCAATGTATTCCCATATCTCATTATTTAGCACAGTGTGATCTTTCTCAAAAAATGATAGCCTACTTGGAAGGCTTCCTTATTAATGAAGTTCTAATACATCATAATAAAAGAAATACTCAAATTGCTTGTTTCTGGAGGTGGCAAATGAAGAGTCATTAAGGTAATTTCTTTTCTTGGGAATCGCAACTTAAAAAAGAGTTGAACTGTTTCTATAATCCTTTACATTTGCAGCAAGGCAATGTGTTTTCTTTCTTTTTTTTTTTTTTTTTTTTTTTTTACTGAATAGTCCTTTTTAGAGTTTATTACTAGGATAAGTTTTGTCTCCCCAGAAGAGCTAATTTGTGGCCTTCTTTTGTATAATATGAGAACTGTGTAATTTACTCCGATTTCCTTTTTATCCTTACTGCCAGGAAGCACAGCATTGATTTGAAGCCCAGGCAGAGCTGACTTTGAAGAAGCTACCCCTATTAAGTGTTTTACCAAGATAGTAGCTCACTGATTTTCAGGAAGTAGTAGTCAGCAAATATGTCAAAAAATAAACAATTTTATGTCACCCACTTTTGGCTTAGTTCAAGTGGAAGAGCCTATAGCATGGAGCTAAAGGAATCCAATACAGGAATTGTCAAGAATATGTCAGATTTCCACATCAGCCCCTGAAACTGTGGTTGAACAGTGGAATTTAATATTGATTAAAGTAATTTTACCCTTTGTGAAATATATATAACTTTCCATTATCTTATTCCAGGTTTGGAGGCTACTTTTAATGATTCTAACCCCCTTCCCTGCAAAAAAAAAAAAACAAAAAAACAAAAAAACAACTCTAAGTAGATGTTCTCTGACATCAAAAATCATTTCCATTTCCCTTGATTATAGCTAAAAAGTAAAAATAAGCTCCATTAATACCTATAAAAGCTGCAACTACATTTTATGGAACTATATAAATAATTGTGGAAATCTTAAATATCCTAGGTTCTTACTTAACAGAGTCAAAGAATTGTCTGTAGTCACTCTTCGTTCCATCTTTCATTTGGCTTATCTATCAAGGGCTCTCTCAACAAACTGGTCCAATCCACTTGTTTTAATATTCCATTCCCTCCTTCTCCCTTGACCCCCCCAACACACGCAGAAACCTAGAAATCCTCCATAAACGATGCCAAAACTAGTTTCTGTTTTGGGGGAAAAATTGGGAGATGAGTCTCTGTGATGTAGTCTTTCATATGGCCTTGTAATTCATTAACACATATTTATTATTTCCAGAAAATAATTAAAGATGGAGGGTCTAGCATGTGTCTTTAGTGCTTTCCTATCCCACCCTATGAGGACTAAATGAATAAGCAGATACAGATATGAAATATCATACATTTTTATTTATTGACTACTCTTATCTTATTTTAAGGAGCTCTGAAGCTTATAACTTTACCTCTTACCCAGAGGAAAAATGAACTTTTTTTGAAGGCTGCTTTTCTCTGCCTTCTAATATCTGGTTACTGATATAGCCAAGTACTGATTACCCAATGAGTGTGGTGCAGTTTTAAGAAAAGAAAGATTAAACCAGAACCACAAGACCTGGGTTTTCATTTTGATTCTTACCAACCAATGCTTCATGGGCATGTGACAATGTCAAGGAATCTTCTAGAATCCAGAATATGATTCCCCATAAATCTCCTGATTGTCCCACATCACTAAACACAATGCTGATGCATAACAAGTGCTCAGTAAATGTTCTAGCAATGAGCTAGTTTGGAAGGTAGGAGGACTAAGCCAATGTGTACTTGGAGAACAAAATGGTATCCCAATGTATTAAAAATATTTTAATTTTTTCCCTTGCTTATGGCATATAATTATATATATCATAGGCAAAGACTAAACACTGTAAAACTAGCAAAGATTAGCAGCCAAATTTATACTGTATTTGATTTAATGTTTTGCCCAGAGCTAATAATTAATAGAAAAGTAATAGTTGGAAAATGTAATTATATTTCATAAATGTTTGAGTATTGTCTTGCATTTCATATTAGGAAGCTAAACTTAGCCAGTATTTTCTTATTTTAAAACTTTCAATGAAGATAAAAGGTCTTAATTAATAATTGACAATTAGTTTTGGGATTAGAAGTATACATAAATACCATTTGTGGGTATATTAATTGTTCTTCCTACCCAAAGATATTTACAAGTCTTAGTCTTTAGCCTAGCCTGCAGGTATAAGCTATGCAAATATACCCTCAAAACTTATATACATAACAAATATAAATTAATATACGCAAAACTAACTTCATAGCCAGGAAGTAACTCTGGATCTGTGCCCTGGGAGAAAATGAATGAATGGCAGAGTCAAAGGGGTAAGTGAAGAGACTATTAATAGAGAAACTATTACAGAAAGGACTGTTAAACAAATGAGAGGAGGGTTAAGAGAAAACAATAGGTAGTGAAGCTCCTGGGGCTTACCTCCCCTAGCTCAGGAGGGCAGGGATTATAGAATCAAACAAAGAGCATTAAGTGTGGGAGAGGACACTGAGCATGCGCTTTGGTCACAGGTAGAAGGACACAAGTACTTCCAAGCCAGGGTCTGGCAGGAAAGCAGGTTGGGGATAAATATCCCAAAGCTCTCTCCTCCTGAACTCTGATCTCCTGCAGAAGCCAGGGGACAAGGGAGCCCTGTTGATTAGTCTGCAGTGGACAGTTTCCTGGGGAAGGGTCTAGAGTAGAAGGGTAAATGGAGAATATCCAACACAAACCCTGTATTTGGAAAATACAAATTTTGGCCCTCGTTTTCTCCTTACTAACCACATGTCCTGGAGAAACAATTATATGATATGTGTGTTTGTGTGTGTGTGCACGCACATGTGGGAAGAGTAAGAGAGAAATAATATTAGCTTTGATCTTGAAAGCATTTGTACATGGCAGCAGGGCATGTCTTAAGATGAATCATATGAAATTACATTTTGTTAGTAAAAACATGGCTGAACATTGATCAAATATCAGCAATTCATAATGTTTCTTTTACCACAATGTGATGCCTATTGGAAGAAAGCAAGAGAGTACATAAACCTACCACCTGTGAAAGAAGGTTCCAGTGGCTAGAATGTCTATGGGCAGGAATGACAAAAGAATGCATTGGTTAGCTTTATGTGTCAATTTGACTGGGCCAAGGGATACCCAGAGAGCTTCTTAAACATTATGGGTGTGTCTGTGAGGGTGTGTTCAGAAGAGATCGGCATTTGAATTGGTGGAATGAGTAAAAGCAGATAGCTCTTCCACAGGTGGTTGTTGGGCAGTAACCAATCTACTGAGGGCCTGAAGAGAACAAAAAGGCAGAGGAAGGTTGAATTTGCTCTCTGCCTGATTGATTGAGCTGCGACATTAATCTTCTCCTGCCCTTAGAACACTTGGTTCTCAGGCCTTCAGACTCAGACTGGATTCTAACCATTGGCTGCCTATATCATCAGTCTTCCTGTGTCTCCATCTTGCAGATGGCAGATTATGGGACTTCTCAACTTCCAGAATCATGTGAGCCAATACCTTACAATAAATTTCTTTATCTCCTACTCTCCCAATAAACACATAAATGATAGATAGAGAGATGATAGATAGATAGATAGATAGATAGATAGATAGATATTAGAGATCTTATTATCTGTTTTCCTGGAAAACCCTGACTAATACAAGGGGCTATCTTGAAATCATTCAATGACTATTTGGTACATGCTCTGAAAACAACAGGAGCATAGCCCATCTGCCAGTTCCTAAAAGAGAACAAATATCCTCATCTCTGAATCTGTTTCCTCTTTTGCATGATGATGAAAAAGACAGCAGCAAGCACAGTGGGTACTAAACAAATATTTGCTGAATGAACAACTAAGTGATTTCTAAGGTTTTTTACAATTCTAAATTTCTGTGATCCTAGGTGAAAAGTTATGTTATAATTTTTAATATATGCTATATATGACCTAATGGAATAGATAAGTAGCAAAAGTCCAAGGGCCAGGGCTGGAATATGGCCCCTCTGTGAATTCAGGTATATTCCAGGAATCCTGAGTGCTTCACAAGGTCAGCCAGGTGCCATTTTTATTTGTGTGAGCCCCAACAGACAACATAGGAGAGACTGTTTCTGAATCTCCTTTGAGCTCCTACCTTCTGAGAAAGTATCTGGGGAATATCAACCACCCTTTCATTTCTTGAGCCCTGTACAAACTGGAGAGGAAACACACCACTAGATACCTTCAAGTTCACCAACTTGATGACTCATTGGCAGTTAGAGAGGAGGGATTCTTTTAAGTATTAAGTACTTCAGAGGGAATTCTCAGTTTACTGGACAGTGAGCTCTATGAAGTCAGGAATTCGGGTTTTCTCTTTCCATAGCATATCTAGTGCCGAACACATAGGCTGGCACTTAACGTAGGAACTCAATATATCTCTGCTTAATAAGTGAATGCTAATGTCTTCTCACCAAATAGCTAGAGATATGTGCACTGGCCCTAGGAAAAGGGGCTGAAATGTAAAGAATGAGCCATCTAGCTGCTGAGCAGTTTTACTAGGTTTGTATGGTGTAACTTTTTGTTCATGACCTAGGATATTAGTATAACATGGACAAGAATTGGTTTTCGCTGTCCACCTCAATGTGTATCTGTTAGAGTAGCATGATGTGTTACGACCCTATCAGAGACGTTGCAACAATACTGAGGAGGCTCCAGTGAAGAACCAGAGAGGGACACCATGAGAGGAACTATCAAAGGCCAAGAGGTCTAATATCAGCAAAGCCCCTGGAAACCACAGCAAGCATAGAAAACCATGGAAGAGAATGTCATAAGCAGACTTCTAAGAGGAAGGCTGCCCCTTACAAGGACACCAGATAAGAGAGGGATTTGGGGACCAAGGTTGTATCTGTTTCTCCAAGGAAACTGAACCTGGGCCTGGGAAGACATGGATGAAACCAATAAAAATGCATGTTCTGCTTTGTCTAGGATGTTGCAATATAGTTGCTGCCCAGTAACTTTTTTCAAAAATATTTTACAAATAATATTCCAAAGAAATTTATTTTAAAAATCCTGATTCTTGTTTATTAATGGATTCCTATTCATAAGTATGACCATGAACAAATTCCTTACCTTTTCTGAGTTCAATATCTTTACCTGGAAAATGAGAATTGTAACAGTAGTGACAAGAAGAAGAACGTACCTCATACGGATACTGACAGAATTAAATATAAAATGTTCTTTAAAGTGCTTTGCACAGCACCTGGAATATGTTAAATCCTAAAAAAATGTCATAGAACTACTTCTAGTAGTAGTTTAATATAATCCTTTCCTATAACCTAGGAAACCTGTTTATAACTGGAAACTTCAAAGTGTAACTAAAGTGTTATTTCTTTTGAATTTACTCAGCACTAAGGGCTCATCACTGATATCAGACAAAGACTAATAAATCCTCTTTTACATGATTATGAAACGTGACATTTGACATCAGTCGCTTCAGAACAAAGCAGGAAATATGTGATATGCACAGATGATAGACCAAAACAAAACACAGCATCTTTACTTGAAGTAGCCTGTGAAGAGACACTGGTTTTAGTGACTTTCCTCAAGTTTAGCATTGCAATATCATCCCAGCAAAGCAGTTAATTTCCTGTTGTTTCACTTATTTAAAGGAGTTCTATATTAAGGCTAGGTTTCTGTGAATGGAGTAAGCCTAGGACTGACCCAGTTTTGCAATAGTGATGTCTATTCTTCTCTATTTTGTTCAGGAAGATAACTTTTTCACCAACAACCACCACAACTAACTCTTAGTCAATAGAACTAGCTCTTGGTCAACAAATCTATGACACATAGACAAAAGTCCTTGGACTATTTCAGACCTGCACTTGAGTTTGAATGGTATAATTTGAGGATCTATGTGCTCCAAATACATCAATTCCTTAATGCACTTTTACTTTCATTTTATGAGAGTGGAATCATTAATACATAATGCTAACCTTAAGCTAAGCAATTTGCATAAAGTGTCCACCAACTAATCAGTCAATTAATCAGCCAATCAATCGATCAAATGCTTATTGAGCACTCAGTAAATGCAAGCCATAAATGTTCTTTCTGTTCTTTCTCAGTGGAAGTGTTGAAGTCATGCAATTCTCCAAAAACAATTTTCCCCATGAACTGCTCTATGTTTTGACCATGACAACACAAGAACCTTGAATTCTGTTCTCTTTCCTTGGTAATAAAAGCTATGTCAAGACGAGTACTTCAATTTTCTTGCCCCTGTGATTTCACTGCAATGACCAAACAGCATGAAAGATTGTTTTATTACTTTATGGCAGCTTAATTTTGCTTTGATATTTTTCTGCATGAATTTTCCAGGGAAAAAGAAAGGGAAAAAAATGCTTGACTAGTTCAGCAAGACCAAAGATGAATAATTCAGTATAAATTAATGAGCATCATTAATAATAATTTGAAACACAGTCTCCAACAAATATTAATACATAGAGTGCAACAAATATGATAATAGAGTAGCTGTCTAAACCCACCCATTGTGAAAATAAGTTAATCACTTTATTAATATTAAACTTTTTTTCTCAGTAACATTTTCTGGAGTAAGCCATGAAATACTATTGATATATATTACATCAGAATAATTAATGACTTACTAAAAATTTGTGATTTCCAAATTCTTCTTAAGTATATTAAAGTCAATCCTAATTTAAATACAAGACACAAACAATGGGGGTGATTGCCCCCATTTTAAACAAAACGATGCATTAACCTATTTCTCCTTTAATGGTAACTTCACAGACCAACTCAATCTTCAATTTTTACCCTATGTTTTTGGTATAATAAAACATGCACAGTATTACTGTCAATTTTCTTCTCTACTTCTACACTATTTATAAATAAGTGTATTATATGTGAGCCAAGTACATATTTAGAATATCAATATTTTCATAATATCTAACTCCAAGATTGAGACAAAAATATAGAACATGTGGAGACTAGAGCCAGTTGCCAAATGAAATCTAATGAGGGCCAGAGATCCAAATGCCAGAAATAGGTCAAGAACATGGAAATATGTCAGAAAAGATTTTTGGTTAGGAGACAGCAAACATATTTCTATGGAACCATTTTATTCTAAGTTCTTTCCCCTCCCACAACTGACCAGCCATATAGTTGGAGTCTTTGGAGATCAGGCTTGGCTGAGCGGCATCATAATATAAGAGTCCACTCCTAATATAGATGAGGACACAAAGGGCAAGAGTCAGAGGTTGAGCGGAACCTAACAAGGATTTGTGAGATGGTGTCTCAGTTTTCAACCTTAGCCAGGTAAACCGATCATTAGCCAGGTACATTTGACCTATTTTATACCTTGTAAATGACTAAAGAATTAACCAACTAATTGAGCCAAAAGGGGAGGGGTCTTCATATCTGAAGTGCTAAATAACTGTTGGTCTTTAAAAATGTTAATTAGTTGATAAAAATTTTGAGTTTTTCTTTTCCTACTCTTCTCTAGATTTTAAACCCTGAAGTTAAGCTGTCTCCTCTCTGTGCAGAATTTTGGTCAGGACATTAAATTCAAATGACTATTTTCTATAAGGATATTCTTCATATTTTCTTTATACATATCTTATCTTTTTTATTGCCAAGATGCTTTTAGTATATATGTGCATGTGTGTGTAT
The DNA here is from genome assembly GCF_014898765.1 of Herpailurus yagouaroundi. NCBI lineage: Eukaryota > Metazoa > Chordata > Mammalia > Carnivora > Felidae > Herpailurus > Herpailurus yagouaroundi. The sequence goes on from NW_024412391.1 coordinate 23,981,922, forward strand.
ATATATGTGAGTATATGGATATAAATTTTATGTATATATATATATATTTTTAGAAATTTTTAGATAATTATTTTTCAGAGATTTAATACACTCTAACTCAGGCTTTAGTTTTGACATCAGCATTTTATCTCAATTAACCCCACTTGTCTGCATGTCCCTGAATAGCAATCCAGACTGAACATCCAGTTCTAAAGTGCCACTTAGATGCCTTAAAATAGGTGGATGTTGGATAGCAAGTCATTTATATCTTGTTTTTTTTACTTACCAAATACACTGAATGCTTTTGGGAAAATGACTCTGTGGCACCCAATAATGTCCCAGTCATTTTTAATAAATTAAAGATGTGTAGTCATCACCTTAAAAATCCTGTGAGCTCTGGCATCAGTCAAGGTTCAAAGTCATGAGTTAACCAATCCAACTCTGCTATACTTTGGCTCAATGGAAGCTGAATTAAAAAGCTTGGATTGTTGGGGTGCCTGGCCAGCTTGGTTGGTGGAGCATGTAACTCTTTTTTTTTTTAATTTTTTAAATTCTTTATTTAGTTTTGAGAGAGAGACAATGAAACAGAGTGTGAGCGGGGGAGGAACAGAGAGAGAGGAAGACACAGGATCCAAAGCAGGATCCAGGCCCTGAGCTGTCAGCACGGAGCCCAACGCGGGGCTCAAACTCCTGAACCACAAGATCATGACCTGAGCCGAAGCTGGCCCCTTAACCAACTGAGCCACTCAGGTGCCCCGGGAGCATGTGACTCTTGATCTCAGGGTTGTGGGTTTGAATCCCATGTTGGGTATAGAGATTACTTAAAAATTAGATCTTTAAAAATAAAAAAAGTTTTGATTGTTAAGTGGTGGAAAAAACTGAAGCTAGTTTTAACTCAAAAGGGAAAAATATTGGGTAACAGTGAAAAAATTATCAAAGTACAGGTATTCCCCTCCTCCTTTCCCATCTATGAAAGAATGATGTATGCTTATGTGGGAACCATGTCTTTGTTACAGTGTTTGGAGTAATGGGAAGAAATACATTTAAGTTTTTTAATTTATATAAATAAGTTAGAGAAGAGCGGATATAGAAATCAATTAGAAGAGAGGTTTTACAGGTGATGCTTTGTTGAGCTAGAGGGGGTTGCCCAGAGAGAGATGAGAGTTATAAATGCAGATTTGGGCACAAATTTCATTTTTTGTTGAGTAAGGCTAATTCCTCCCTTGCAGTCATTTTGTCCTGACCCCTCCACATTTCAAAAAAAAAAAAAAAAAATCTATTAAAAAACTCTAAACCACTCTTAAAGGCTTTTGGAGCCAAACCTATTGTTGTTGGAAGGAGTGTTTTGGGTTTTTTTTGTTTGCCTAACTCAACGTAATACTCAGCATTCTCTCAAAGGGGCCGTTTTTGCCTACGTGCTGCCATTCATGATTCCAGTCTCCATAGCCAAGGTTGGGTCCCTTGGACCAAGGTCAGATCCCTTTGCCCAAGAGGACTCCTAGGGCACTCTACTGTGATGTGAGGGAAGGGATGCCACTGGCAGCCAAACAAAATCAGATTTAGAGAAAAAGTCATGAAATTTCTATTAGGAGAAACGTTGAACTCAAGAGTTGTTCATTCAATTTCATGCACCTAGAATGAAAAATGACAAAAGTTCATGGCTACCATTATCCATTAAATGATTTGCAATTCAGGTTTTCAGCAAAATGCTTCAGAACTACTCACCCAGTCTTCAACTTGCCACTACCCTGATTTCTGAGAGAATTTTGCTTAGTGTTTTCTTCAATCACCCAAATCTGGCTTTTATTTACCAAGTCACTTAAAATAATAACAGTATCCATTACTCCTCAGAGCCTGAGTTGACATTAGGGCACATGTTTCTGACTAGAAATTTTCAAAATTGACATGAGACTCTAGGTTTTTTGGTTGCTTTTCAGTTTTGCTTTTCCCTGTGAGCTATATTCTATATAATTAAGGACTTTTCACCCACAGACAGCTTAAAATGTTGTTTCCATAGCTTATACACAGCAAAATATTCTATTAAAATGTGTCCTTTAGGTAAAATTAGTCTTAATTTAAAAACTCAGGGGACACCTGGTACATCGTGCATTTTGTTTGTAGCACAACACATGTGTACATTTACCAATAAATCACATAGCTGGAAATTTTTAAATATCACTTTGTGGGTGGTATCTCTGCTTTTTATAGCCTGCTATGAATATAGTTTAAAGTTCTTTCCCTTAAGTGACACTAGTTCTTCTAAAATTGGTTGTTGACTGCCCTACTACCCAGGGCTGAGAGAGAAGGGATCTAGAAACAGCAACATTACAAAATACTGAACTGAAAAAGATAAATTAGGCCAAAGACCAGTTGACTTAACCATGCAATCTTTCTTCTTTTCTTCTCAATTCTGTATTTAGATTCAAAGTAAACTTTTGCTTCTACAATATTTGGAACACAAGGACATAAATAGTAATGGCTTTATACTTGAGGAATAAATACAACCCTTTTTCCATACTCTGTTCAAGAGAGATATTTCCGGTCCAGTTGTGACATTCTAAGAACTCAACAATGCTAAATGCTACCATCACAGCCCCCAAAAATGGGAAAAGAAAGACACTTCTCTGTGTTGTTGCTCTTTTAAACCCTATGGTCAATGGGAGATGCAAGACTGTTATCTGATTATTATTTACCAGTGTGATAGAATTTTAGTGTGAAACTAATCCGTGTTCAACTAGGAGTTCACCACGTCTGGCCTTGACTGGAAGAATTGTGGGTGAAGCCTAATAATAAGGAACCTATCCTAAAAAGAAAAGACGTGGCTGGCAAGATACATCCCAGGGTAATGGGACATGTAAGAGGAGGGCAACTTCTAGTACACTGCTCCTATATTCCATAGCCTGTCTTCCATTCCAGATTTTGGTCAGAGCTAAAACAATACTAAAACAATTTTTTTATTATATGCAATCAAAAAACTATAAGGAAGGATTTTAACTCCTGATTTTTTACTCCTAAGTCAATTTGGTTTTGACTCATTCAGGCTTCTGAGAATACCAAGGGACTTCCAAGCCATTGGCAAAACAGTGAGTATTCCAATGGGACATGGCATCGACAGTTTCAGCAGCGTCCATAGGAGAAGCAGGCACAGCATGCACCTGTGTGCCTGACACTGGGCTTAGCACCTTAGCACAGACAATGACAGGCACAGCAGCAGCAGCCTCTGCCATGTGGGGCGCCAGTGACAGAGCGCCTTTGGTGGGCATGACCAGGGGTGTATATCAGCAGCAGAGGAGCACAGGACACCAGGGCGGACGTGGAGTAAACGGTGGACATGCTACCAAGGAATGAGAGATTGCATTCATGAGCAAATAAGATACACCCTCAAAGACAAAGAGGGTATTTGAGGGCATGGCAATGATGAAGAATGCTACTGAAATTTAATAAGTAAAATTTAATGAAATTTAAGTGATTGGATTAAACTTAACGATTTAATAAACACTGGATTTGTGCTTTGTGTAGGATGAAGAGGATATTTATTTGGAAGGTACTGGTAAGGTGCAAAGTCCAGCATGTTTCAACAATTAGGCATCAATCCTCATTGGCCAGTGCACATATCACAACAGTTGTTACCATGTCGAATATCACTCTGTGTACAACAACAAATTCCCTCTCATCCCTCATCATTTTTGAATATCTACCTGGACGCTGATGTAGGTAAAAAGCCTGTTGGTGATTATTTGAACCTAGAGCTTGACTCCATTTTATATAAAAACTGTAAGTAAGAATTTTACCCAGTTTTACTATACACTGAATTTTGCAGGGGTATAATTCCATGGGCAAAGAAGAGAAAACTATTGTTTGTCTTGTTTGTGACTTTCTCAAGCTGATCACCATTTTGGAAAGGCACATCACCAATAGTGACATGACCCAGGGAATCTTAGTCTCCTTACAATACAACCGCACCAGTCTGAATTTGTATCTGTCACATTCATGGTGATTCAAACTCTAAGTGCCAAGCATTTGGCAATTTTGTTACACCTTTTGGTATCATTATGCCTGAAATTTACATACTATATTATATATTGTTATATTATAAAGTACTTTCCTTTTATTTAACCTTTATTTTAAACTTAGGGCATTTTACTAGCTTGTTGAAATTGTATGTACAGGTAAGCTATAGATTAACCAGAGGTCAGAAAATATATCTGCTATAAAAAAAGAATGCAGGGTCTGACAGGAACAGAAGATGACCCAAAAGTGATTGGCAAAAGGATTTTGAGATGAAGGGGCCTGAGGACAGTGAGTATAAGTGGAAGCAAAGAAATATTTTTGTGACTATTTTAAGATCCTAGTTTTATTCCTACATTGGTGAATCCTGACAAACATGCATCTCACCAAACTACCAGTTAGTAATCATCCACTAATATTTATGAAAATACTTATTGAAGCAACAGTCATTATACTTAACATTTGTGGGTTGCACATTCTGTGCAAGGCATTGTTCTAGGTATTTTAAATGTATTGACTCATGCTATCCTCTTACCAGTCCTAGGAGACACAGTCATTACTGTCCCTATGTTGCAGACAGAAAACTGAAGTGCAGACAAGGTAAGAAACTTGCCCAAGGACAGCGAACTATTAAGTGGCTAAGATGGGATCCCACCTATGCAGTCTGGCTCCACCTCTGCCTAGCCACTATCCAACAGCAGACGTGCAATCAGGTCAAAGCAATTACTTGTTCTGAAAACCATGGTCAAGAACCATTAATTCCACAGAAAGCGTATATTTCCCACAAAACATAATTTGGTTCTACTCACATTTTTTAATCTACATCATGAATGTGGGTTTTATTAACCACTTTGGCTGCACAATCAGGGAATTCTAAAAACCGTCCCAGGAAGATCAGAAAGGCAGCTTCAAAAAACCAGGACAACTAATTCTTGGCCCTCCTACGTGGCCCAGGGTGGTTACTAAAATTCCAGACCGGAGTCCAGCGGCTATACCCACACCTGCATCACTCCTAACCCCAGGCATGTGGCTGCAGTTTGAGGTTTGTTGCGGTAATTTTCTACTCTGCCTAGAAAGGTTGTAGATAGTTTGGGGAGCTGAGCCTAGAGTGGGCACATCAGAAAAAAGGTAACAGAGGAACGTAAGTGCTGAGGACTCAAGCTTCTCACTACCCAGAGCTGGCAATTTCAATCTGCTATTGAGTTCCCTATTAAAAGACCAAAACAAAACAAAAAACAATGTTTTTGCCTGAGCAAATTCACTTAACATCTGCTTATATGTAAATATTATGATAAATAAGAAATTTAAAGGGTTATTTCATTTCATCTTTAAAAAGGGTTATTTTAGGGGCGCCTGGGTGGCTCAGTCAGTTAAACGGCCAACTTCAGCTCAGGTCATGATCTCACGGTTTGTAGGTTCGAGCCCCACGTCAGGCTCTATGCTGACAGCTCAGAGCCTGGAGCTTGCTTCGGATTCTATGTCTCTCTCTCTGCTCCTCCTCTGTTCCTTTCTCTCTCTGTTCCTCTTTTGTTCATGCTCTGTCTCTCTTTCTCAATATATATATAAACATTAAAAAAAATTTTTTAAGTATTATTTTAGTTGATGAAAGAATTACAATCATCATAATAAAATGGATAAATAAGTTCAATTTCACATTAGGCCCAGGTGTTAGGCTTTCTTAAATAGCTCCTTTCTTATTTTCTTACATTATAAGACAAGCTTAAAATAAAGTATAGAGGCTCAGGGTTATTATAAGAGGTATAGGACAGTACTTGAGACATGGATTTTCTAGCTATATTTCCCAGAGGTTCTTGGAGCTTCCATTTCTTTATCTAAGGAAGTCATGACAGTATCTGTCCCATAGACGGTCATAGAGAGTTATAAGAATATGTAAAGTGCTTGACAGTGTCTGACATGTAGTAAAAACTTAATGTTACCTCCTGTTCTTGTCTTGGGGTAATTTATCTATAAAATAATTCTGTGGCATTAATCAAGAAGCCCCACTATAACTGTCTATAAAACAAACCCAAAACTAGTACTTATTCTTTCTGATGGCTATCTGTATTCAACCTCTTACTCTGGGTAATACTTGCCTACTTCCTTCCATATCAGAATGCCTCCAAAAAGAACATTTCTGTTATGTGACAGTTATGTCAATGTGGAAAATTGGAAGCCTCATTTAATTTTTCTTTCTGAGTCAATTCATGGACATCCTGAGTAATATAGAAATAATGCCTCACATATTACTTTTACAGATTTACAACACATATTCTTTTGTAAAGCATTTCCAGGACAACTCTATCAGAAATAATGGTCAGTATAATTGTTCCCATTTTACAAGCCTAGATAAGAGGCACAAACGGACTAAGTACTTCTCCCAGAGTCACATAACTGTAGGAGCAGTTGAGTGGAACTAAAATTCAGGTCTTCTCAAACCTGGACCTTAGCATTCCTGAATTCTGCCTTCACTAGGTAAAAGGTTAAAATTCTCATCAGTTCATGCTTTCTTGCAGATGCTTAGAAATAGGTGAGGCAAAACGGACCCTCAAAAGGCCCTCTTGGTGAATGTGGATGAATTACCTACTTTTGTCCTTTTTGGGTTAAGCTGACCCTTTGGCATGCTACACATTTTCTCATGAAATGGCTATCAACACTGGAATTGTAGTGCCGCTATGACTCTATGTTGTCATTAATTAAAATGACTGAGAAGAAACAAGTTCCATTATTTTACCATTAGATGGTGCTAATAGAAGTTTAAAGAAAATGGTCTCAAAAATTATTAGTGTAATGAATCAGAGGTTTTATATGGGTTCACTATATAATAGAGTCGATGCTTCTTTCCCAGACAGAAGCACACCCAACCCATCATCAAAGAGTAAAACATCCTCCAAAACTACCCCATTCATTCACTTAATTATGGTTCTGCCAAGATATGTATCCTTTGTAATCACAAGTTCAACTACAAATGAAGGACTCTAACATTCTATTTAGGAAACTAAATGTATTTCACTTTGTGTATAGCTTGCTGCAACTCTCATTTTGGGCCTTTATCAATATATTTTTCAACAGGATGTGTCAGATTGGAAGACATTAAATGCCTGTTAAAATGTATTGGTACTAATAAATTGTATTGTTAATTATTATGCTTTCAAAGAAAAATTCAAGAGACTAGTCATAACAAGAATCACCTTCTCATAAATAATATGTTAAACAACATACCCTTCATGAAGCTGTGTGCATTACAGTTCATGGATCACTTTAGTGGGCTTTTATCTTATAATATTGATGATAATCTTGCAAATCAAAAGTCAGTTCATGGTCCTAGACTTCCATGAAAATGAATGAAAAAAGATATGAGCACAACAAACTTACTAACAATATTTTTCTTTCATAACACTTGAAATTTTGTTGTTCAACATCTATGTCTACTGCCATTAGGAGACTGGGAGAGAGGTTATTTTGAAGTTCCACACATTGTATCTTCCAACACCAAACACACACACACACACACACACACACACACACACACACACATACTCTTGATAGATGGATAGACTGATTGATTTAATTAATATAAAAATTACATTTATATGTTTACATATTTATATTTATATTCATTTACCTAAATACATAAATGAATAGATTTAAAAATGTATAGACAAATGAATCAAAATTATAGTATAGTTCTCCTTTGCCTATTGAGTTCACTTACAAATCAAGTATGTAACTGTCAGGATGAATTTGCAACATGTCACCAGCTAAATCCTTGAGCCTGATTTTGTTTTGCAACCTTCTTAATCAGCTCTTGTAATCCCCAAACAGTGTAGCCCTCCGATGGCATAAAAATAAAAATTTTGGCCACTTCTGTAAGAACTTTTATGTCTATTTTGAAGCACGTTATGTTTTCAGGCATCTTATCAAAACTTCAGATTCACTGCTAATATATCTGTTACAAATACAATGGCTCCAGAAGAACTGAGGTGGGGAAAATACCATTGTCACTGCTTGGGTGATGCATTTGTTGAGGAAAATGCCAACAATCATAGTATAGTTTATTTTGGCAGGCTACATACTGAGTCATGGAATGTGTCTACACTTAGCAAGATATAAAACAACTGATGAATAAATGCAGGCTGGGATAACAGAATAACCAAATCCATGAAGTATAAATATAGTTTACCGAGTCTTTATTATGTAATGCAAAGAAATCCAGTTTTATTGTTTGAAGTTCTTCACAGTTGTAACAAGTTGCTTTGGTATTATTTAAGTGTTATTCTCGCTCACTTATTTTTATCGTCAAAATAAGTAAATAGGAGCCTGCCACGGAGATTTAGGCAACAAAAGAGTGAAGGTCACTCTTACCACTTCTTCCTTTACAGTCCCATTGAAAATCACAATCAATAATCAGAATCACATTGTAAGTGTGTCACACAATGTTGCCTCTGTTATATCACAGTATGTGGCCCAAGATAACAAACTCCAAGTGAAACAGATGGATATACCTACATGGTGGCATGAAGTGCAAGGTCACAAACCAGTAAAGATTTACCAGACTTTTCCTACCAAAGTGCAAAGGGATTAGTCAGCTCCCTCAGCTAGCTGGTCTTTAGCACAACTTCAGAGATGTCAACGAGCTGCCAAATGTTTACTGAAAAATGAACATGCTGTCCCTTTCAAATGGGCCTCATGCCAAACGTGCAAAGTGTAAAGCCATGAGTGACACAGAAGGAAGAGACACTTTTGGGTCAGTGATCTCGGGCCAGCTTCTCCCTGAGAGAAGATGACAAAGTGGGTCTCCTAAAATGCACACTCATCCACATATCCCAGTGCTACTGGCCACCACTGCCTTTGCCTTCCATCTTGCCAGTGGCCAGGAATGAAGCACTACACAGTATATATATCTTAGGCCCATTGACAAGCTTGTTTCTTTTTAAGAAATACCAACTGGGGGTGCCTGGGTGGCGCAGTCGGTTAAGCGTCTGACTTCAGCCAGGTCACGATCTCGCGGTCCGTGAGTTCGAGCCCCGCGTCAGGCTCTGGGCTGATGGCTCAGAGCCTGGAGCCTGTTTCCGATTCTGTGTCTCCCTCTCTCTCTGCCCCTCCCCCGTTCATGCTCTGTCTCTCTCTGTCCCAAAAATAAATAAAAACGTTGAAAAAAAAATTAAAAAAAAAAAAGAAATACCAACTGGAAGGAAGAATTATGTAGTTTCCGACTAACAAACTACATACTAAACAGCAGATATTTTCCCCCCATTTTTCAAGGAAATGGAGCAAGGCTATGCTATCATTTCCCAAAAATCTCCACTTGATTTTGGCTGTGATTAGCTAATTTAGAGATTTATGTCTTACAGGCAGAGCGGTGAATTTTATGGTTAGGTCAGACAGTGTCAGAGATTGCCTGTCACATTTGCATGATTCAGCAGTTTCCATGAGGTTCTGCAATGGTGTCTAAAATTCTCACCAATAGAATTATTCATTTGGGTTGAAGTATGTCCTGGGTGGGGGTGGGGCAAGTACAGTACAGTTGAGACAGGAAAGCACCGCAGGACTAATTAATTTATTAAATTAGCTGGCTCTGGAGAGCAGAGGCATGTGAGAACTGGGCTTCAAGGCAGGAAGTGAGAACTAAGACAATCCACACAGGGGTCAGCAGAAGGGCACCTGAGTCCCCAATGGACAGTATTGGACTCTTGGTGCTGAAGAGAAGAAAGATAGTCTCTCACTTTAAAAAGATTTGTGGTGGGGGTGTGAGGCTGTTCTGCCTAAAGAATTCCATGGGCTTTGTCGTAACCAGTCAAGTCGTTTTCATCTGTCCAATATCCCTTTCTTCCCCTGGGGATCTGCTTCTCTCTCTCCATATGGATCTGGTGGAACAGCCAATCATATTTCCCTCCTCCACCCATCTCTGGCTGTTAGGATTGGAACCATGTCCCCTAGAAGTTCATCTGTCGAAGTCCTAACCCCCAGCACTTCAGAGTGTGACTGTATTTGAAGGAGAGGTCTTTAAAAGAGATGATTAAGTTCAAATGAGGTCATTAGAGTAAAGGCCGGGAGAGGAGAGGACAGTTAAGTGTGCCATTGAAGGGACAGAGGAAAGAGGAGCCTGGCTTGAGCAGATTTGGGTGGAGGGAATAGTGGGCGACCTGGGAGGAATGGAGGCTGCCCTCCAGTGGGAGCCTTGAATACCATGCTGAGGAGCTTGGCCAGGTGCAGTGGCTGAAAACTTCATCCTCCAGGCTCATAGTGCCTGTGTGCAGCTACCACCTGTTAGATGTGTGGTCTCGGGAAACATCCCTGATTTCTCTCCACTTGAGCACAAAAGGAATAATAGTATCTCCCTTATGGAGGCATTGTTGACGAATGAATGAACTAATACATGTATGTTTATAGTAAGAATATGTTTTGAAAACAAAACATTGTTAATAACATTTTATAAGTAGATATTATACACATAGGCAAAGCATATAATAATATAAAATATATGTACAGCATATACAGGGATTACCCTTATTTTTAAGTCAACAATATGGTATGAGCATTTTTCTGTGCCAAATAGTGTCGATTTCCATCATTTTTGATGCCTTCATAGTTTTCCACTGATAAATATGCCATAGCTTATTCATATTCAAAGTGCATGTTACTCTACTATGTAAAATTTGTACATTCATAAGGAAGGTATGAAATATTATGTAATGACACTGCATTTGCAATTTTCTTTCATTTTGTTTATCTGTATTTTCTAATCTCATAATGAATGTATCTTACTAGTGTTATCAAGGCATAATAAAAGGGAAAGGTGAAAGTAATTTTAAAAATTCATGTTTGATCACTCTAAAAATTTTGTTTCTGTTTTCATTAACTTCCTTCTCATAGGTGACCAAAAACCTGAACAGGATACAGGAAGGAAAGAGTATTCCTAACTTTCATACTTGGCAGATAGAATCATGGCAGTATTTTCCACCCCCACTGGCTGCTATTAACTCTCTCTATTCTAAAGCTCCTTGTTTCAAGCCATGATTCCCAGACTGAACTCTGGTGAGCTTGCCGGGGTTGAGTAGGTATTAAGAAGTTGCTTCTAGGGGCCACCAAGAGGATGAAAAAAAAGAACAAAGGGAAGGATGAAGAGAGTAGGATCCTACCCATTATCGATCAGAGCAGCTCCATTTCTTTGTTAAATAAGGTTTCTGAGATTTTTCTTTAAGGTTTAGAGATTTAAAAAGAAAAATAATCCACCTAACATTCACTGCAATCTAGATCAATGCTCTTTCTTTCTGATTTAGATGTTCTGGCCATATCTCAGACACCCTCACTTTCACAGGATCCATGGAGAATAAGTGCTGAAGCACAATAGTCAGCAAGAAGTATTGTATTTCCTCTACTCTGAATGTAGAACCATTAAGATGAAGAAAACTATCCAGAGAGCTGATCTATAAGAAGTACTAAAACCTTACTGCATAGGAAAGAGAGAGCTCTTACTATTATCTTCCTTCTCCATCATTCTGGAAGTCAGCACTTAGCTTCTATTCTAAACAAGTGGCGAACAAATACTTAAAGACTTTTGGGTTGCAATGGTATGCAAACAGGAGCCTACCCAAGGGAAGAACACGTCCACGCGTATCCTGCACGAATGATCAGTCAACAGTGTGATAAAGTGTTAAGCTTGTCCTTTTAGAAAGCAATGAGGTGTGAGTCTTTTGGCTGCAGTGGTGATCCCCTAGAAGATGAAGCTGCCTTATGTAATTTATTGGTATCTTTCTGCCTTGCACATGTGTAATAGTATAACAGTTCTCTAGTTCTTACACAAGTGCAAATGCCTTATTACTTAAAATGGGTAATTCTATCTTGGAGGACTGCAACAGTATTTTCAAATTTGCCTGCCCCTGTCCTTTGCCCCAAAGTACCAACTTAATATTGAGCTCATAATGGGTAAAGGGATAAATCTGTCTAAGCTTTGCCAAGACCCCCTGATGATGGGTAGGGCTCTCTTTTCACAACACTGATACCCTCCATTAACATCCTCTCCAGTCTCTAATTTAAAAACACTAGAGTGGCTGTTATATACCAGGAACTACGACCATGTACTGAACTTGAGAACTGAGAAGTAAGGTCCTGCCCTCAGGGACACTCAGTCCTTGTGGGAAGACAAACACATACAGATGCAATTAAGATACAATGTGAGGTGACTATAATGGAGGTTTTCACATGGTACAATAGGAACACAGAGGAAAGAAAGTATAAATTTACCTCAAAAAATTGGGTAGACTTCACTTGGAAGGTACTCTCGAGTAACAAAACACACAAAAATGTTCCCAGTAATTATTTCTGGGTTAGTGAATCCAAGATATTTATTTTCCTCTTTATACTTTTTTTTTTTCATTTTAAAAACAATATGCTTAATTTGGAAGGAATGTGCCCTTGACTTCCCACTTGAATTTTCTGGTACCTAAAGCTGAATGACAGATTAAGCTCCATTCCTGGTATCTAGTGTGTTTAGCCCAACTGATGGCTGGCTAAAACCGCAGCAGATATTCTTTTACAAACCCATCCAAACCATCAACACATTCTGTTCACTTTTTTTTTGAAATACATCATAACCAAGGACGAAGAGGATCTTCTCTATCAATACAAAATTAAGAATGACAATTTACTTCCATCAGCCTTACAATGCATGGAAAGTCCTCCTATATCTGCAATGCACATGCTAGGAACAGTTTTTAAATTTGTGTGTGTGTGTGTGTGTGTGTGTGTGTGTGTGTGTGTGTGTTTTCATAAGTATTTTAGAGAGAAATTAGGACAGGCTGCTTCAGGGGCCACCAGCCAGCTGTGGTGGTGGTTGAGCCGACAATTGCAAAGTAGTATGATTTTTTTTTTCCATTTTAGCAAGTGAGGAAGACATCCTCAGGAAAAAAAAACAACAACAACAAAAAAACAAAACAAAACAAAAACACAGCAAACTCCTATGATTTTCTCCAGTGTTTGTTGTGTAGAAGCAGATAAGTCAGGTTAAGAGATTTTTATATAATTGCCTTAAGGACTGGTGTGGAAGAAAAATACAATGTTGCAAGTGCTTGTAGAGAAATATTTCAAGTGGCAGACTAAGGGGTCTAGGCTTGGTAAGAAAGGAATTATGACCAAAAATGGCTGACAGACTTAAAGAAAGAAGTAGAATTAAGAATACTAAAAGTGTCATTTGAGGTTTCAGCCTCTGGCACTGAAGAAGTGAAAACACCAGGAAGACTGATTATAAAGTCGTGAATCAGTAAGCTTTCAAAGATGGGGTAGTGCTGCGCGATGCAAGCCGCTGACGAAGTCTACAGTACTTGGAGGCTAAAGTTGATTAGAAATGAAGGTCATGGCTTGATAACATCAAAGAGCTGAGAGGTTAGGACAATGAAAGGTCATTGGTATGGACATCAAAACTGACAGGAATGCTCGCATATTTGAAGTGGAGAGGAAGAAGTTAAACTGGGTGACAATTTCCTTATGGAATATGTTGAATGATCAGAATGTCAATAGATGACAGTAAGGAGAAGGGGCGAAGAGATGCTGAGGATCCCTCCCAGCTCCCGAGATTAAGGGTTTTTTTTTAGCAGAAAACCCAGCGTCATTGTTCTCAGGGGTTAGCAAAGTTCTGTGAGGAAAATGGAAGCTGGAATCACAAAGAGTTTAGGAAAATGCAAACATGTGCCAAAGGGGAGGAGCATAGAAAAGTATAGGGATCAGAGGGTGAGAGAAGAAGGATCACTGCATGGGATCTGGATCTTGCAGGGGTGAGACACAGGAGGGAACTTCCCCTAAGTTTCCAACACTGCAACATTACTGAGGTACATCTGGGTGATGCCACATGGTACTGCCTTGTACTTGTCCACGTCTTCACCTCCTCTTCTCTTCTGGGAGACCAAATGGCTTAAAGAGTCTATAAATTTGATGACAGGCCAAATCTGAAAATGTGTCGGTTATCTGACCTCTCAAGCTGCTGAATTTGCTATGAATTATTTAAGTCACATCCCAGGTCCCTGACAACATTTGGGTGTGGGACTTTTCTTCTACATAAAATCCAACCTGGGATCAAGTCAGAGCATCAGAAAACCAGTTACCTAGGCCTCACTGTTTAGTCCCTAGATAAATTGCTCTGAGGAGGTCTAATAAACTTGTTTTATTTATGAAAAGGATGGGGGAAGATAACTCTGGCTTTAGTCTCGGTAATGGAGTGGATTTTTCAGGGGCAAGAAAGGAAGGGGCAGTTTATGAGAGAATGTTGGCTTGAACTAGACTGGTCATGGTAGAGACAGAGAAAGTAGACGGATCCAAGTAGCTTTGCAAGTGGACGGCTTACAGATGAAGTGAATGGGAATTTAAGTGCACTTCCAGAAATTCTACCAATTAGAAATTCATTGGCTTTGCAAGCTTCTTTTATAAAAATGCAAATACATCTAAGAGGCTTATGACCAGGGTGAGGGTGTAATTTAGTCTGAATTAGTTCCATCAGCTTACTTTCTGCTATCACCTAGCTGAAGTCAGTCATACTAAAGAGATGAGTTTTACTTGGGGAAAGAATGTTTTGCATAAAGGAAACAATCATGTATAGGACAGGAGATGGAAGTCTTTGGAAAGGCAGAAACATGAAGGAACACACAGGAGACACAGAGAAGGGGTGTCAGCGTTTGAGAGGACAGAGAATAAGCAAACTGGCCTTTCTCTGAAAGTTTCCCTGATTGCCTTGAAGAGACAAGTCCCCAGTCTTTAGTAATGGGAATGTTCTCACTTTTTGTATTCTTGTTTGAAGGACAGTATTCCTCCAAGTTATAGCAGAGGGGAGGAAAAAAATGAAAGCAATAAAAATCCTCAAGCGGTATTAAGCATTCACAATTTCCATGTTGCTTCATTTAAATCCAAGCTAAGCTACCTGTTTCCCTGATGATATTCCACTGACATCATATAACAAATAGGAATTTTTAGACCTGGAGTATTAAAATCAATCATCAGTGCCATGTGAGATAAATAACTATTATTGATCAATGTTTAAAAATAATTTCAATTATGTTATTTGGAACCTATGTTTTACATTTGGTAGTAAACATCTATGATTAAAAATATTTTTTTAGTGTTTTTATTTATTTTTGAGAGAGAGCAAGACAGAGTGCAAACAAAGGAGGGACAGAGAGAGAGGGAGACACGGAATCCAAAGCAGGCTCCAGGCTCTGGGCTGTCAGCACAGAGCCTGACATGGGCTCGACCTCACAAACTGTGAGATCATGACCTGAGCCAAAGTCGGACGCTTAGTTGACTGAGCCATCCAGGTGCCCCACATCTATGATATTTTAAAGTCCAGTCTTCTTTAGATACAACAAAAGATTAATTTTGTATCATTTTCCTTTCTCTTTCTGTACCCACACATTATAAAAATGAGGACACAGGTCCTACAGTGTTCAAAATGCTACCTTTGCACCAAGTCTGGGTACTACCATTTCAAGCTTCCCGTGAATGCCAATGCTCAGGGGTGAGGTAAAACTACTGGAAAGAACAAGTAATGGACAGAAATCTGGCACACTTCTAACCAGGGCTTATTGGGTGGTGATGCTGCGTAAAAAAGAACAAAAACAACAACTCAGAACCCAAGTAAAACCTTTCTCTGATGTTTTGCTTTGTCTCTATTTCAAATATGGGAAAGAAATCTTTTTTATCTAAAAAAAAAAAAAAAAGCTTACTAAAAAGCAACAAAAAACATTAACCAGAACTCTGGGCCAACTAAAAGTTATGAAACCTTCTTTCCCCAAAAGGCAAAGCATTTAAATGCCAAGGTAAAAATAAATCTCTGTGCTAGCCAATAAAATCCCATGGATTTGTGACTTTTAAAGTGAGTCACAAGTCTAATGGCAGGTACATTCAGTTTGACTATGGAACGGAACAGACTGTGTTAGTCTTACATGCTGTCTTCAATCACTCCTCTACCTCTGGCCCAAACTCTGTCCTGCCACATGTGCAGGGTTCCAGCTACATCCATCCAGATGATCTTCTCTCCTCTCTTAGCATCCCTGTATCTGCCTACTGCTTAAGATAAAGCCCAGGACAGCATGTTTGAATGAAAAAAAAGGTATAGCAGAATCATGGAATCTCAGCATTATTATTCATTGCCAAACATTGTATTTTCATAGGCAAGAAAACTGAAGCACAACTCGGCTTTAAGTCTTGCTCAGAAGTATACACTGATTAAGCTTCAGAGCTAGAATTTGTCCGGTATTCTCTGAAACTGTTGGGAGACACTTCTCCATGCATCTTTCACATTTCTGTACATTTTGCGAACGGAGGCACTGATTATCTTTGTTCTGAACTATCTTTTCAAAGATATTTATATAGTAGATAGAATTGAAAGATAGAGATGGTGGAAAAAAGAGAAGGTTTTGTCCAGTATAACAAAAATAATATCTCTCTCTGGAGCAAAGGGCAGGCATGCTCACTGCCCATTAAAAAACATTCAAACTCCCTAAGCTCAGAGCTGCTCTACTGAAACGCAAACCACTAAGTATACAAGTGTCACCTAGCTCTCTTCACATCACCCTGTGGGAACTGGGATTCAGTGAACCAGTGCAAATGCTGCTAGTCTGCCTACTGCTATTGCTGTAAATAATAAAGTCGTTTGTCTCTGACCCAGGAGTCTCATGTCTTTTGCCAGTGCTTGGGAAACAGTGGCAGGCTCACTTGTGAGCTTGGAAATAGGGAGAAATCTCAGACCCTTCACAGTTTTTGCCAGAAACATAAAATCAGAGTGATAATCAATCATATAAAGAGAAAAAATATTAAACACTGTGAGGTGTGTTGTTTGATTTTTTGCATCTAGGATGATCCATTTACCATTACTTGAGGATTATGTGTCAGGTATAATATATAATATGCTTTATTATTCAAATCAAATTATACACACACACATAGATAATAGGAACTACTATATTTTTTAAATTAAACTTATGAAATGGGTTTCATTATCCTCACTTTATAGATTAAAAAGCAAACAAACAAACAAAAAATGAACAACCTCTGAATCACAGAGCTAATAGTTGGCAGAGTTAAATCTCTGGTGTCACAAATTTGTGTTTTGTCTACCTCCAAAGGAAACAGCCTAAAATGGCACAGGACATTTTGGCTTTAAGTAAAATGGCTAAATTATAAAGTAGTTTGTTTAGTTTCACTATCTTACCTCTTTAATAGTAGTGTATATTTAGGTACTGACATAGACACGTTGTTATCTAATCTATTCAATATTAAATATTCAGTATTGACAACAAATAGAATGTTTTCAGTCTTGTGAATACAGGGTTTATACTACATAGTGTATATTCATAGCAACAGTCTATAACAAAAGCTATTGATTATAAAGTTTAAGTCAGAAAGTAATGCTGTGAACTTACATGCTGTCCTTTAAAGCTACACATCTAAGAAAATTATCTTCAGCTAAAGAAAGATAACATGATAGGAGAAATAAGTTTACTTAAAAGGCTATATATTCCATGAAATTATCCTGTTAGTCACAGAGATAAATAGAAAACTAAAACACTAGATGTCGTAGTGAAAGGACTACATATTTCTAGAGCCTATAGATGTTCTTGAGGAAAAAGTAATATTTAAAGCAAATGGAGACAGTTAAAAACCTCTTAATTGTAGGGCACTTGGGTGACTCAGTTGGTTAAGAGTCTGAATTTGGCTCAGGTCATGATCTCACAGTTCATGAGTTTGAGCTCCACATCAGGCTTTGTGCTTGCTGATAGTTCAAAGCCTGGAGCCTGCTTTGGATTCTGTGTCTCCCTCTCTGTCTCTGCTCTTCCCCCGCTCATGCTCTCTCTCTGTCTCTCAACAATAAAAAAAAAAAACAAAAAACAAAAAAAGCAAAAAAAACTTCTTAATTGTATGGAAGCAAAATATAAAATATAAACTTGTGTAAGAGTTGTTTGGCAAGTGTTTTTAAAGTGATAAGTAATTTCTGGGTATAAATGAGCTTTTAGTCCTATGATTCTACATGTTCTGCTAACTCCAATGCTAAAGAAACTTAATGTTTTTTAGTTAATGTTTTATTTATTGAGAGAGAGAATGTGAGCAGGGAAGGGGCAGAGAGAAAGGGGAGAGGATCTGAAGTGGGCTCTGCCTGATGCAGTGCTCAAACTCACGAACCATGAGATCAAGACCTGAGCCGAAGTCGGACACTCAACTGACTGAGCCACCCAGGCGCCCCAAGAAACTTAATATTTTGAATCTATCATTTTGAAATGTGACTAGTCCAGAATTGTACCTACAAATGTATGGCCAACTAATCTTTGACAAAGCAGGAAAGAATATCCAATGGAAAAAAGACAGTCTTTTTAACAAATGGTGCTGGGAGAACTGGACAGCAACATGCAAAGGAATGAAACTGGACCACCTTCTTACACCATACACAAAAATAAACTCAAAATGCATGAAAGACCTAAATGTGAGACAGGTAACCATCACAATCCTAGAGGAGAAAACAGTCAACAACCTTTTTGACTTCAGCCACAGCAACTTCTTACTCGACACGTCTCCGAAAGCAAGAGAAATAAAAGCAAAAATGAACTATTGGGACCTCATCAAGATGAAAATCTTCTCACGACAAAGGAAACAATCAACAAAACTAAAAGGCAACCGACAGAATGGGAGAACATACTTGCAAATGACAAAATCTATAAAGAATTTACCAAACTCAACAACCACCCCCAAAATAATAATAATAATCCAGTGAAGAAATGGATAGAAGACATGAATAGACAATTTTTCAAAGAAGACATCCAGATGACTAATAAGCATATGAAAAAATGCTCAACATTGCTCATCAGCAGGGAAATACATATCAAAACCACATTTAGATACCACCTCATACAGGTCAGAATGGCTAAAATTAACAACTCAGGAAATAATAGATGTTGGTGAGAATATGGAGAAAGGGGAACCTTCTTGCACTTTTGGTGGGAATGCAAACTGGTGCAGCCACTCTAGGAAACAGTGTGGAGTTTCCTCAAAAAAATTAAAAATAGAATTACCCTATGACCCAGCAATAGCACTACTAGGAATTTATCCAAAGGATACAGGAGCTCTGATTCATAGGGGCACATGTACCCCAATGTTTACAGCAGCACTATCAATAAGAGCCAAATTATGGAAAGAGTCCAAATGTCCATCAACTGATGAATGGATAAAGAAGATGTGGTTTATATATATAATGGAATACTACTTGGCAATGAAAAAGAATGAAATCTTGCCATTTGCAGCAACATGGATGGAACTGGAGGGTACTATGCTAGGGTGAGATAAGTCTGTCAGAGAAAGACAAATATCATGTTTTCACTCATAATTTGGAATGTGAGAAACTTAACAGAAGACCATGGAGGAAGGGAAAGGAAAAACATAGTTATAAACAGAGAGGGAGGCAAACCATATGAGACTCTTAAATACAGAGAACAAACTGAGGGTTGCTGTAGGGGGAGGTGAAAATGGGTGATGGCCATTGAGGAGGGCACTTGTTGGGATGGGCACTGGGTGTTGTATATAAGTGATGAATCACGGGATTCTACTCCCAAAGCCAAGAGCACATGTGTACACTATATGCTAGCTAACTTGACAATAAATTATATTTTTTTTAAAAAAGGAAATGTAAGTAGCAACAAAGAAAAACATACTTTAATAATATGTAGGCTCTGTTAAAAATATAAACAATTTTTTTTTCAAGTTCCCTAAAGGATTCCTAGATACTTCCTAATAATATATTAATGGAAATAATTACTTTACTTGCATCTCACAAAAACATTACATTTTTTAAAATAAAATAAAAACTACCCAGCTGAAGTTTACGGAAACAAAATAAAACAAAACTTAGAGATTATGGAGGCAGTTACAATTGCCACATAAAACAATAACTATAAAACCAAGTTTATGCGACTATTATTTATCTTAGGCAAGTATCTTAAATTGAAAGTTGAATTTTTGATTCATTTTTACTACATTTTAATCCTTAATAAATGACAGCAGAAGACTAGTCTTTACAATGGGACATACCAATGTGGCTTATCTTTGGTATGGAAGCAGAAACCCCATGGAAAACCCAATGGGATAAGATATCAGTTTTCTGATTCCACCAGAACACAAATTAAATTTTCAAAAATAGAATTGAAGCTATGCAGATCTAAATTTTAATTACATAGTGAAATACTTTCTAGGGGCATAAGCTGTATAGCATGAAATAGGTTTTAAACAAGAAATTTGAGAAACCCTTTCACTGATGGGTTTTAAAGTAAGCTATAATTTGATCTATGAAGACTCATAGACCATCTGATTTTTCTTTCACCCTGGGAATCTATGAGGAAAAGATATGGTAATTTTTGTCCCAAATTACTAATGTTGTCAAGGCATAGAATTTACTCATTCAGTATCCTGTGTAAAACAGGCAAATTCAGGGAATTTCAAAAAAAAAAAAAAGGGAAATAGATTTATTGAGATCAGAATTAATCATGAAGAAATACATATATTTTTAAAACCTCAAGTTTTATATAATTAAGAAGTATTATAATAATTGCTTTTAAAATAAAACAAGAAAGAAGACATCCGGATTCCAACAGGCACATGAAAAGATGCTCAACGTCACTCCTCATCAGGGAAATACAAATCAAAACCACACTCAGATATCACCTCATGCCAGTCAGAGTGGCCAAAATGAACAAATCAGGAGACTATAGATGCTGGAGAGGATGTGGAGAAACGGGAACCCTCTTGCACTATTGGTGGGAATGCAAATTGGTGCAGCCGCTCTGGAAAGCAGTGTGGAGGTTCCTCAGAAAATTAAAAATAGACCTACCCTATGACCCAGCAATAGCACTCCTAGGAATTTACCCAAGGGACACAGGAGTACTGATGCATAGGGGCACTTGTACCCCAATGTTTATAGCAGCACTCTCAACAATAGCCAAATTATGGAAAGAGCCTAAATGTCCATCCACTGATGAATGGATAAAGAAATTGTGGTTTATATACACAATGGAGTACTACGTGGCAATGAGAAAGAATGAAATATGGCCCTTTGTAGCAACGTGGATGGAACTGGAGAGTGTGATGCTAAGTGAAATAAGCCATACAGAGAAAGACAGATACCATATGGTTTCACTCTTATGTGGATCCTGAGAAACTTAACAGAAACCCATGGGGGAGGGGAAGGAAAAAAAAAAAAAGAGGTTAGAGTGGGAGAGAGCCAAAGCATAAGAGACTGTTAAAAACTGAGAACAAACTGAGGGTTGATGGGGGGTGGGAGGGAGGGGAGGGTGGGTGATGGGTATTGAGGAGGGCACCTTTTGGGATGAGCACTGGGTGTTGTATGGAAACCAATTTGACAATAAATTTCATATATTGAAAAAAATAAAAGTGGGTTTTAAAAATAAAAAAAATAAAAATAAAAAAATAAAATAAAACAAGAATGATTTTAAAGAAAAACACAAAGGAAGAAGGGAATATTCACCTTAAAAGTTAGAAGGCAAAACTAAAAGAAAGAATACCAACGTTGTGTTTGTATTCCTTTTTATCAGGGTCTCCCCATGGGCAAAAACCTTGTGGATTCTGGAAGATTTGTGATAGTGAAATGATAGACAGAGGAGCTAAATATATGGATCTGAGATCTCATTATTTGGTATCTGCTAAAGCAGGCTACATATCTCACATGTTTATGCATAAGGAGGCAAACTAAAGATTACCTGGAAATCTTCTAATTATTTGACATAATCCTTCTTTACTGCAAAGCTGATGCTGTATTTCTGGTAATATGTTTACCTGCAAGGAATGAAAAAGCTTCTAGTGAGTTAGGCATTCATAAATGCTAAAGCAAAGAAAATGCAAAAACTCACAGGGTATAGACGTGAACTACTGTGTACTCCATCCACACCCTACCTTCAAATCTCTGAAAGTCAACATTTAAATCCAGAATAATAAAATGGTTTATTTGATAACATCAAACAAAAACTTGCCCTTAGAAATTTGAGAATATTTTTGAAAACCTTGATATATTTCAAAACCATGATATGTGCTAAAACTAAAAGGAAATAGATACATTCTTATGGTAAACAGAATAACACAAATAAGTTGACAGTTGCAAATTTTGCTTTGGCAGAAAATAGCACCAACCATACCTCAAAGTCAACTAAACTCTTAAGTTCCAAAGGCCCTCGCTGATTTAAATCACAGACATTTAGTGGGAAATTCAGTGCTAATCCTGTTTCAAAATTTAATATGTAATCTTCCCTTTCTATTGAAGGGCATTATTGCTTCCAGATATAAAATCCAGTCACTGCAAAATTCTATTCTTAAAAAAAAATTGTTCTTAGAAAGCTTCATAGAAGTTATCATAAATTCAAATATACGTTTTAACTTATAAAGAAAAGACACAGACAAGCTTAATCTGTCCTTCTCTTCTGAATTCATAGACTGATTATCTAGGTATTATCAACTAAATTCCAAATATAATGCCTCAAATGGCAAAGCCTTGTTAAAACCAACAGAAAGAGATCAGGGTAAATTAGCTTGAAAATCAGGTTCATTTTTGTGAAATTATTGAATACTTTCCAACTCACTCTAAACTAATCAAGTATTGTAGTTTCTCCGCTGTGTTCTACTGACAAGGCTATATGAAAATAACTCAGCTGCAGGTGGAGAACCAGAAACATGAGTTACAGTCCTACTCAGGACAGTTAACAGAATCGTAACTTTGAGCACATCACTTTTGCTTCTCTTTTTCAATTTCTACATTTGTAAAATAAAGCACTTAGAGCTTTTGGTCTCTGAGTTCCACTGCTTCTCTAAGATTTTTAGGAAGTAGTAATTCAATCATCAGTTGTAGTTTTACAAAGAAATGATTCTCTTAAAGTGCTTTGAAATAGTGTGTTGATTAAACATCCTCCAACCCTTTGATGGGGGCCGGGAAAATGGGAGATGTGCATTGAGGAGGGCACTTGTTGGGATGGGCACTGGGTGTTGTATGTACGTGATGAATCAGAGAACAGACTTCTGAAGCCAAGACTACACTGTATGTTAGCTAACTTGACAACAAATTAAAAACAAAACAAAAAGCAAAAAACATTCTCCAACTCCTGCAATCCCGTTAACTCTATTCATTTATTCAGCAAACAGTAAACTTCAGCCCACGTTGTGTATAAATGAAGCCAGGGCTTCAGCAGAACCAGCTCCTGTGAATCTGCAGGAACAACATTGTTAAATACTCGAGTTTGAAAGTCTCCAAAGATAACAAAGTCTGAGTCACTTACATTCTTAGGGCACAGGGCGTGGGGGCAAAGGCTAGAAGTATAGTACACTTCAGATTTTAGGCATGTCTACTTTCCCAAATTTAAAAATGATAAGGTTCAGAGACTAAACGTGGAAAACAAAGAAGGGTTTTCAGAAAGTCCTTAAGGTCATAATTCAGACTTCCTAAGAAAGGCTGGAGGGAAGAAGCAGAATACTGCAAAAGTATGGAGAAACTATAATAAAGGTTTTTTGTTTGTTTGTTTTAGATTTTTGTTTGTTAAAGGTAATAGAAGAAGTTTTCTAAATTAGATCATCAAAAGCTTTAAAGGTCAATACACTTGAACCATTTTCCCCACCCCAGGCAAAATCACTCAGTTGCTACTGACTAAATAGAAACTTTAATGGAAGGACCCAGAAAGAAAAGTAGCTTTAAGTATCATTTTTTTAAATGCTTATTTATTTTTGAGAGAGAGTGTGTGCGTGGAGAAGGGGCAGAGAGAGAAGGAGACACAGATTCCGCAGCAGGCTCCAGGTTCTGAGCTGGCAGCACAGAGCCCCATGCAGGTTCAAACCCAAGAACCATGAGATCATGACCTGAGCCGAAGTCGGAGGTTTAACTGACTGAGCCACCCAGGGTGAGTAGGTAAGTATCATTAAAGGTTATGTATTGACAAGGTCCAGATTAAAACTTTCTTGCACTTTTTGAAGAGCTCACAGCAAAAGTGCTGTTATGCCAGATGGTCAGCACTGGTATATCCTGGATGATCTGTCCCATCCTTTACAAATTGAAAGAAGAGTCCCAGTCAATGGGCAACCATAACTGAACTAATGGGCCAGAAGAATTTGCAAAGATGCTGCAAAGACATAGTACAGCTTGCATAGATTTCAGACACAAGTGCAGGTTGTTGGGTCTTGTCAGAGAGGTGACTTTCTATATGAGACCTTCAGTCAGAAGAATGAACTGACCCAGGATCAGCAAAGCATTCGCTTCAAGAAAGCAGAGCCAAGCCAAGGGAAGCAACTGCTCCCAGGCTTCCGCTTTCTACTTTCCCTTCCTCCACCCAGTGACCTCTTCCGTGTTCCCTCCTCCAAAGCACATCTTTAGAATACACAGAGTCTCAGCAGATGACATAACCGAGGTGACACGTGACACCAGAAATACCATTTCCGTTTGACTCTGTGTGATAGCACCAACCTGGGCAGTTAAACCGAATGACTTGGCACAAAGAAAGAAACATATTCAAAGGCTATGGGTCATATAGCTATAACAAATCAACTATATTACATGTAGTCCATGTATTCTTATTGTTAAACCTAATAATGCTCTTCTATATCCTCACGCTTGGTTTTTATTTTTTTATGTGCATCATAAAATATGTAAGATTTCCATCATTGTCAAAAGGAACATCATCAATGACATTTTATTTGGATTAGCTGACTTCAACCCCACCTGAGTGGTACATTTGTTACTCTTAAAGAGTCTACACTGTACATCATTATCACCCTAATAATTATTTTCAATATACACTGATTTTGCATTGGGTTTGAATGCTTTACGTACACTTATACGTGTGTGTATGTTTTATATAAGCTGCTATTTTTCTTGACATAAAACCTTCCATATCTTTGAAAGGGTTAGAATACATAAGGGAAATGATAAAGAGAATGATGTTTGGGCCCTGGGATATTTCTGAGATCAAACTGAGAAAAAGGAAATGTGCATTTAGAAAGATTTCAATCCCCACATACCTTCCACAATCCTAATCTGTGAGTATTCCACATGTAAATTGTTTCTATTACAGATTATGAGAAGCAAAAGTAAAAAAAATCATTCTTATTTTGAGACATAGTTCAATTAATATGAACAACAGTATATCAATTATAAACATTTAGAACGTGTTTATAAACTAAAACTAAAACTACAGTAATACGATTAACTCATTAAGGAGAGACATTTGAGTTGGACTATTTATAACTACAAAGTGTGGAAGAAAGAACCCAGGGGAAAAAATTGGGACGGGTCATTCATGAATACCGAGAGTAACGCAAGCTTCACAGCAATATCTTTTTCTTCTCTTTCTCTTCATTAGGTCGGTACAAACAGTCTCTATTTTATCAGAACTCAGATGTTCTCTGGAAGCTGTTCAGTATCATTCACAAGGAAGAGACTAATGACAAGAAGAGCCATCATCCCCTTGTCTCTCCCATGCAATTATCATTCCATCAAATTCATCTGAAAATGTGTTCAAATGTTTTATAATAAGAGCCATTTCAGTATTTCTCAGTGCTCCGGGTACTAAAAACAGCATACTGTTTTAGGGACTGCTAATCCTACAAACATTTAGAGCTAGAAATGAATCCCTCTGCTCTTGAAACAGTAGAACCTTTCTGTTAAAGGTGAAATACAGTCCCAGTTACTAAACTTAGTGTTACCCCAAATAGTGGACCTCACTTCACTTTCTGCATCACATGGACCAATACAGTTTTAAAATCATGTTACTCCCCTTCTGACTAGAGAGACTCCAGGCCACTCATTTTTTATAACAAATCTTATGATCACTTTCATTAAGCACTTAGATTCCAAAGCTCTCATGTGATTAGTAATCCTAATTTGAGCAGAGGCCCTTTTCTTTGTTCATCTAAAAATCCCAACAAATCTGAAGCAACTTCTGTTTTGAATATTTATGTTTACATAAATAAGTCATGGTTCATAAAGCTTCAAATTATTCATGCTCCAAAGTGACAGTTACCTAATATGTATCATTTAGAACTTATGCATTCTTTAAGAATCTTCATGAGAATAGGCTGTAAATGCTGTCTTAAATATTTATTTAGAAAAATTTTATAGTGATGTAGTTAGGAAGACAAAATTTGTAGCCAAACTGCCTGAGTTTGAATCCTGGTTGCTTCATTTATTATCTATGTGGACTTGGGAAATTCTCTTAATTTTTCTGTGCTTCAGTCTCCTATGTGTAAAGAATGAGCATAAATAGGTGAACACTTGGAATGATGCGTGGCACCAACAGGAGGCCTTGGCAAGAGTTTGGGGGGTAGTAAAGAGAGGTTGAGTACTCATCTCCCTGGCTTCCTCTCTGCAGGCTTATGATTTGGAAATGGCTACATTCCCCTACTTTATAGCTCCTTTCCAGCGACCCCTCTTTTTTGGCTCCAGCTCTCATTAGGCTTTGCTAACCATTCCCTCTATAAACCCTTCTTCAGACCAAGGGTGGTAAAACTTTATGATGCTGCTGGTCCCTGGGTGCCTCTAATCTTTTGTTTTGTTTTTTTTTTTCCCCCAATCTTTTTAATTACATTCTCTCTAATCTTGTTTCTCTTATCTTGGCAAAACCTCAGTAAATAGCTCTTTCATTGGTTTCCCTTCAGTTAAGTCCTTTCAAGTATGGAATTTGTCTCCTGCTTGGAGGTTGACCAATACTCACAGGGAAGAAAACTGTAGGCTTTACCTTATAGTTGATGTAAAGCCATTCAAGATTTAAGTATAGGACTAACTAGGTTAGCTCAGAATTTTATATTTTTTTTATCCTGATAACTTTGGGCAGGATGGATTTCAGGGGCAGAACACTTGCTTCAGAAAAAGCGGTAAAGAGGATTCTGTAATAACCTGGTAAGATATGGTGACTATCTTGCCAGAATAAAAGTAGTGAGCATGGACATTTGAGAAATAATATACTTGAGAAGTATTTAGGAGTTAAATTCCTTAGCACTAGTAATTGATAGAATGTAGACCACAAAGGAGAGGAAGGGATCAGAGGTGAAGGCCAGATTTCCACCTTAGGGAGTGACAGTGGTTGCTCACGCTTGTGACCAATATAACAGAAGTTCTGCAGAGCTACTGAATGCAAGAGTAGAAGTGGATTCACTGGGGAACATACGAGTGAGTTTTCCCCATGGTGACTCTGAGGTGTCTGTGTGATATAAAAGTGATGTTCAGCAGGCATTATACACACGAGCCTGATGCCAGGGAAAGTGCTTGAATTTTAGATGTACTTTTGGGAATCATCAACAACCTTGGGAGTGGTGTTGAGGAACACAGGAATCTAAAGTATGAGCAGACAAAAGGTGGCTGTGAAGAAAACAGAGAAGGAATGGCCAAAGATGGAAAAGAAGAGCAAAAGTAATGTTCTCGGCCCAAAGGCCAATGGAGTCAGGAGTTACAAGGAGGAAGGACTTATCAAGATTGTCAACTACAGATATATCAGATGATCAGTGTAGCTACTATAATATTATTTCACTACTGAGAAATAGCTGTAAATTTTGATGCTTTTTTCACATTAAAAAAATACTATGGACCAAGATATGCTGCTGTTAATATCCAAGGGCTGTTAAAATCTGTAACCATTTTGAAAAAAAAAAATTACCTTTTGATGTAAACCTAACTGGCACATGTCTTCCTTGGATATGCAAGGTTTTCCACCAGCTTTCCTAGAAGACAGGCAAATGAGCAGATCCCAAGAGCCCAAATCACCTAATGGCAAAAGAATATTGAAAAACAAATATTTTTTTATCAGATTTTTGAAGGCACCATTCTTAGATTTAAGAATGCTATTATTTAAATTATAAAACACAAGTAACAATGATTCTGAATATGTTTTAAAGTCAGTATTCAAAGTAACTGAAATTCAACTTTTCTAATTTAGAAACATTTTTATATTTACTATTGTATCTTAGGGAAAATTCAATTATCTAATGCAATGTCATAAAATTCCTAAAAGTCTAAAATTTAAATGTTTTAAGCCACTAATTTTATAAATACACAAAGTCTTATTTGGAGATTGGGAGGAAAGATGGTTATAAAGTCTTTTAAGATAATAGACGATGGTTGCAAAATCAAATAATGATAAGAAGTCAAAACACAAATATTTTGTTCTAGGCTTTGATATCACCATTACTTTTCACAAATCTTAACATCAGATATACTTTTATAAGATTTCTTCCAAAGAAAAAGTTGCAGTACTGAAAATAAAATTCAATGAAAATTCTAAAAAACAGGTTTTGTCTAAAAGGAATTTGTGGTCTAGTTATCAACAGCAGAATTGAGCTCAAAATACAGAGTATAACATGGACTGAAGCAAATAATATTTCAGCTATTTACCAAAGACAAAGCCCTTTGCCAATAAGTCCTAGTAACTTGCCAAAATAATCTCAGAAGAGTACATTCTTGCATAATACTTGAACATTGAAAATTAACATTTGTGTGTTATGAGTTTGTTTTCTCTTAGTCTCTGATTTATTTATATGTTTTTATCAACATGTCTTGCATATAATTGGTGCTTTAAAAATATTTGATAAATGAATGAATAACTAGCCCCAGGACAGAGTGGTAAACATGTTACTTCAAAGGCATATAGAAATAGGTATCTCAAAAATAACCAGGCAAAAAAGAACACTAAAGAATGTATGAAAGGATTGATATTACTTGTGAAACTTCCTCCATTTTGGGTGGAAATCTACTTTAAAAAAAAAAAATCAAGCAATTTCTGTACGCATGGCTTCTGGAGTTCAACAATCCTGAAATCATATTCCTTTGGTAACTATTTATGCCAGATCTCACAAGTCACCTCTTGCATTAGGTATTAGTGGCTTCTACAAAGCCTGAAAATAACCAAATCCTGTCTTTAAAAATTTCCCGAAAGAATTTCATACTTGAGGGGCGCTTGGATGGCTCAGTCAGTTAAGCATCTGACTTCAGCTCAGGTCATGATCTTGCAGTCTGTGAGTTCGAGTCTTGCGTCAGGCTCTGTGCTGACAGCTCAGAGCCTGGAGCCTGTTTCGGATTCTGTGTCTCCCTCTCTCTCTCTCTGTCCCTCCCCCACTCGTGCTGTCTCTCTTGCTCTCAAATATGAATAAAACATAAAAATTTTTTTTAATAAAAAAAGAATTTCTCACTTGAACGCATAATGCTTTCAAAGAAGGACTTTATGGGGAAAAAAAAGATTGATAACGAAGACTGATCTATGACAATTAGGAATGAAATTTCACTCTGCACTAATCAAGTCCTTTACCATTTGACAAGCTCTGTGCTGTCTGGGCTATTGATTCCTCTGTAATTGTCCTGTTCCTAGAAGAGAAACCTCTCTGCCAAACAAAGGGATCCAGACAATTGAACTCAAGTTAAGCTCTTGTCTCTTGTTGCGTGATGTATCTCAAGATGCTGGAATATAGTGCAATAGTTCAAAGGGACATGGAGAAATGATACAGGTGATTTGGGGATGAGAGAAATCTCTCCATCTAGTAGCCATTCGGCATTAGACTTGGAAGGTCCATGCATCCTCACTTTGAAGGAAACTCTAAATGGATTTCTTGAGCCAAAACCAAATACTCTGTGATGATTCCAATACCTTATTTAAAATGTGCACCTGGCACTTTCAGCCAAAACCTTTTGATATGGATTCAAAAGGGAAAAAACAAAGATGGTTCCATTTTATATTATTTCTAGCCCAGGAAACACTAAAACCTAGAAGAAACATCCTGACATAATATACTCAACCAAATATTTTAAGAAGACAAGGATATGCAAAGAGAGGACTTCAAATCATGTACTGTATTGCAAAAATGAACTACTGGGACCTCATCAAAATAAAAAGCTTCTGCACAGTGAAGGAAACATCAGCAAAACTAAAAGGGAACTGACAGAATGGGAGAAGATATTTGCAAATGATATAACAGATAAAGGGTTAGTATCCAAAATCTATAAATAACTTATCAAACTCAACACCCAAAAAACAAATAATTCAGTGAAGAAATGGGCAAAAGACATGAATAGACACTTCTCTAAAGAAGACATCCAGATGACCGACACATGAAAAAATGCTCAACATCACTCATCATCAGGGAAAGACAAATCAAAACCACAATGAGATACCACCTCACACCTGTCAGAATGGCTACCATTAACAAGTCAGGCAACGACAGATGTTGGCAAGGATGTGGAGAAAGAGGATCTCTTTTTGCATTGTTGGTGGCAATGCAAGCTGGTGCAGCCACTCTGGAAAACCGTATGGAGGTTCCTCAAAAAACTAAAAATAGAACTACCCTGTGACCCAGGAATTGCACTACTAGGCATTTATCCACAGGATACAGGTGTGCTGTTTCAAAGGGACACACGCACCCCCATGTTTATAGCAGCACTATCAACAATAGCCAAAGTATGGAAAGAGCCCAAATGTCCATTGATGGATGAATGGATAAAGAAAATGTGGTATATATAGGTATATATATATACAATGGAGTATTACTCGGCAATTAAAAAGAATAAACTCTTGCCATTTGCAACTACATGGATGGAACTGGAGAGTATTATGCTAAGTGAAATGAGTCAGTCAGAGAAAGACAAATATCATATGACTTCACTCATATGAGGACTTTAAGAGACAAAACAGATGAACATAAGGGAGGGGAAGCAAAAATAATATAAAAACAGGGGAAGGGGACAAAACAGAAGAGACTCATAAATATGGAGAACAAACTGAGGGTTACGGGAGGGGGGATGGGCTAAATGGGTAAGGGGCACTAAGGAATCTACTCCTGAAATCATTGTTGCACTATATGCTAACTAATTTGGATGTAAATTTTAAAAAATAAAAAATAAAATTAGAAAAAATCATGGATTGTATTGTTTAGGCATTAAAAACACAGTACATTTCATTTTCCTCCAAGTCTGATGCAAGCTCCCCTTCACTACCCAAGACATGCACACAATTTCTGGATTTGATTAAGACATATATATTTAAGCCATAAATGTTTAAAATGGGAAGACATGCTTAAATAATTCAAAGTATTTAATTTATAAAGAACCTCCTATGAGCAGGACATTTTACTAGAATTATGAATGTAAACAGAAAAAAAAAAGTGGTCACTGACCTCGGCAATCTTTGAGAGACCTGAACACTAAAAAGAATTTAGGATAACTTGTAAAGTGCTACAGTTTCTTGACATTCATAAGGGTTACCCCGTACCTCTCAAAAATATTTAACAAATATTTTAAATTTAAAATTAAAATTTCAAAAATATTTTGTAGCACATAAATTTCCTCTTAAAATGAAAGTAAAGTATAACCAAAAATTTCAAGTAATCTCTTCATATACTTCTTGCCTAATTCTTTGCCACCACAATCTGAAAAATGCTGATTGTTTCCACTCAAAATTCTTACAGATACCCTCCCTGACTCCTCCTCAAACTTCCTAAACTCTACCTCCTAGTTAAATCTTGAGTAGACCTTTTCACTTTCTCTTCATTTCCATCTCCAACCTTAAAAGTCAACACTGTCCCCTGATTCCCACAACCCTTTTTAAAGCAAAAGCTTTTATTTGTTGCATGAATGGCACTATGTACTCAAACTTGGTTTAAAAAACCCCAGAAGCCACACTGAAATCTGGAAATTGGGTACAGACATAAGCACATTCACCAGCTAAGTAAATCACATTCATAAGTCAACTTGGAGCATTTGGGAAACAGATTTGAGCCTCAGCAAAATTACACACTGCAAGTATTGTGGAGCTTTGGGGCCATGCTCAACTAGCTGAAAGCATGAGCATTTAGTAGGCAAACGCCCAGGATGTACAACAGAGGTTGTAGACTGCAGGCACACAGGGAGAGTCAAACGGCACGTGGGGTGCATTTGGCCTGCACAATTTTTGTTTTGTTTTCATTTTAAATTTTAAGTATTTGCCAAAATGCAAATGTCAGCATAATTCATATAAAAGTCCAGATTTCTGCCTTCATTTGAAAACTTGGAGGCTGTGGTAATACTTGGTCCATATCCTATAAGGCAGCCACTGACTGGAGTGGAGTACAGCCTCCCGCATTTTCTCCAGTTTACCATGTGGGTCCCCCAGGCCCTAACTGCCTGGGCTGTGCCTCTAGTAGGCAAACCAGTCCTAGACCTGGTATAAAACACCGTGTGTCCATTTTGCATGAATTGCCCATTCAGCAAGTTGATGTTCCAGGCTTTAGCTTTCAGTGAATTAGAGTTGTTCATTAGGTAAATTGGTCTTGTTAAGATGACTGTGGGCAAATTGATATTTGGTCAGTTGGTCTTATAAGGATGTCTGAACACACCCTTTGATCTCCAGATCCGGCCATGCTCTCCCACAAGGTTGAGCAAGGTCATTTCAATTCCGGAGACATTTTATTGGCTGTGATAAAGTTGGTAAGAATTGACGTGTGGTCTCTTAGAGTAATTCTTTTTCTCAGGAGCCTGAAAAATCAGGAGAGGCCTATGGAAATCTTTTTCACTTATGTCTTCTCTCTCCAGTTGAACTGATAGAGTGACCCAGGTACCACTCCTAGGTGGGCCTGATCCCTTCTCTTTCTCACCCACAGTCTCTCTTTGGACTCTTTTAAGACATTCAGCCTGTCTCAGGACTGTTGCCATAGTTAGAAGCAGCCCAAGACAGGCTTCTTCTTCTTTTTTTTTTTTTTTTTTTTTTTTTTTTTTTTTGGCATTAGGGCAAACATTCTTTATGTTGGCCTTACTTGATGTACTTCTTCTGTCCCTAGAAGGTTGACATTAGAGTGTAAGAGTGGAGAAGTCAGATGTGGATTTGAAAAAAAACAGGCAAAACTGCCCTTGGCCAACCTGGATGGTGGTTTCTTAGGTTTCCCCGGGCAGACAGAACAGGAGACCTTTATGTGATTCAGCCTAGCTCCTTAGAATATTGCATTAGGATTTGGGTGCCAAAGCCACGCTAATAAATAAATACATAAATAGTAGTAGTAGTAATGATATCAACAGTACATCTTTCTTGACCACTTACAGTAAGCCAAGTACTGCTCCAAGTATTTGTGTTAATTCATTTATTCCACACAATATCCTCCCGGATATGATTATTCTGTTTTGAAAAGCACAGTAAGGTTAAATAACTTGCTCAAACTCATCATCTAGTCATCTAGTTAGTGGTGGGAAGAGAATTCGAACACAGACGTTTAGCTCTAAGGGTTCATAACCATTATATCATCATCACTTTAAAAACCAGGGAGGCAATAGAGAATACCTTATATATATATATTTTTTCAACGTTTACTTATTTTTGGGACAGACAGAGACAGAGCATGAACGGGGGAGGGGCAGAGAGAGAGGGAGACACAGAATCGGAAACAGGCTCCAGGCTCTGAGCCATCAGCCCAGAGCCTGATGCGGGGCTCGAACTCACGGACCGCGAGATCGTGACCTGGCTGAAGTCGGCCGCTTAACCGACTGCGCCACCCAGGCGCCCCAATACCTTATATATTTTAATTTATGCAGAACTTCTAACAACATTATGGGGTATAAGCAATTATTCCATACTCTTTATGAGAGAGGGTACTGAGACAAAGAGGAATTATATAGGTTTGGTATTTTTTCCAACTACTGTCCAGTGCATCTATTTTCCTTTGGGACCTCAGAGGAAAAAAGGAGTGTAACAAGTATCTTGGGTATTCCTAGACCCTCACCCAGCAACAGTGCCCCCAAACATTATTAGCTACCACTGGTAATTGAGAAGTAAGTGCTTTGATCTTTAAAAGGAAGGAATATTCAACTGCACATGTACTCAGAAACCATAAATATTAACTTGGCTACCACCTACTTTTGAAAAGAAATCTCCAAAAGCTTCTTAGATTTTTAGATGATTAAAATGATTTCTTTTGCAGTCACAAAGCAACCAGAGCAAGACTAGCTCCCAGATTAGACTAGCCAAGCCCATAAATAGAGAGGTCACAGGACATTGTTCTAGGAAACAGGATGTGGATGTTCTGTTCTCCATCTCATAATCACAAAAACATGAAAAATCTATAGGCTTCTCCCCACAAACTGTGGAACAAAGTTGCTGATAATACCACACTATCATGCCTCCTAGTGTTGGCTCGGGTAGCAATGAAGACTCCCCGGACAATTTTGGGAGTTGTCTGGGTCCGGATTTATTAATTCAGACGTAAACAACTACTGACTTTAGTTTTTATCTTTCTCTACTTGTTCTCTGGAACCAAGTAACATCTCAGTGTTAAAAGTAAGAGCTATTTTTAAAGGTTCTGTTCTTGTTTCTGTTTTAATCAAGCATCTGCCCTATGGAGCAAGGGCTGACTCTAGAATATTTCCAGTCCCTCATAGGCAGGCTGCCATGTAAAGCAAACAATCATTTCCTGGCTCACAAATGATCTCCCTCATTGATAGAGTCTACCAGATCAGTTACTCGATCCAGAGAACAACAGACAGCTCTGAGATATCATCATTCATATACATGCTGTTTATTCTCAAGGAATGACAATTTTTATTTTCTGGCACACTATATAAAAATCTCAGAATATTAAGTCTATTCCTGCTTTATTTTTCTTTACAGCATTTATCATCATCTGACAGATTATGTATCTCTTGTCTATTTATTTATTTATTGCCTGCCTCTTCCCCTTAGAATGTGAGCTCCATGAGGGCAGGACTGTGTCTATTTTGTTCACTGCTATATCTTTAGTATCTACAATAGTGGTTGCAATTTCAGAAACAGCTGCTATAGATTTGTGAGATCCATAGTGAATATACAATTGAATGTGAGCAACAGATCAACAATTAAAACTCAATCAAAAGCCAGTACATTGTAAAAATTAAAAATGGAGGCAGTGAGGACAATTTTAAAGTAGTTTTACAAAGAGGACCTAAAGATATAT
Organism: Herpailurus yagouaroundi; assembly: GCF_014898765.1. Classification (NCBI taxonomy): domain Eukaryota; kingdom Metazoa; phylum Chordata; class Mammalia; order Carnivora; family Felidae; genus Herpailurus; species Herpailurus yagouaroundi. The sequence continues at coordinate 24,016,851 of NW_024412391.1, forward strand.
TTCGGTTCTTAGTAAGGATGAGAGAAGTAAGCCTATGAAAATAAAATAACCATTCCTAGCATTTGAAGAAATTATAAAAACAAAGCAGATTCCTAGCGCTTTACTTAGTGGAAACTTTTTTGTGAACACATACATCAAATTGAAGCAGAAAAGATTTATAAAGTCTGACTTGGAAAATAAACTTGTCCAAAAGCTTCCAAGATACATAGCTACAAAAGCCAAGCCTCATTTACTTATTCACAGTGTTAGACTATTATATTCCATAAGGATACAAGTACAGTGATTTCCTAAAATGTGTGGGGTTCTTTTTTTTTTTAGCATGGAATACACAAAATGTTTAATTTTAAACAATACATAATATTCCTTTATAATATAACATAAGAATATTTCATATATTCACAGTTCCATCTGTATACTCTTTTTCTGTTCACCACTAGACTGTGAGATTCTTGCTGAATAACAAAGTCTTATTTTCTCTGTACCCATCCTTTATCAGAATTAGTAAATAATGTGACATTTCATGAATACATTATCAACTTATTGATGAAAAATTAGATTCTATGCTTGATAACCCCACAAGTCTGTTTGGATATAAATTAGCCACTGCACATACCTGTATCTTTTCCTGAATCTTTCAAATTGCATTAACCAGTTCCTTTAACTGTATTCTTATACAGAACAGCAACCCAGGACCCATAGTAAAATTTATTCACAGCTGTTCTTTAAGGACAAAAACTATTCACGTTCTTGTATCTAACACAGATTATAGTAGACACTTAGATGTTTATTGGATTCAATATGGAAATTTTCAGAATTTAAGAGAAATTATATATACAGAATCTTTAGATCTTCAATAAATTATACAACATAGTCACAAAATCCAATTAAAGTTTCTTACCCCAAAAATCTGGTCATGGATTTTTGCCTATGCTACCTCTGGCTCCTTACCCTTTAAGGGCTGATGATAAAAACTTTGTGTTTTACCACAGAGAAACTCTAAGCCATTCTCCCCTGGGTTTTCTAAATCCACACTAGAAATCAAGCTTTCCTATTCTACCATCTACCCTCTTTCTGCCGCATGAGAGGTTGTGAAAATCAATGAGATCATTTCCGTGAGGAGTTTTGAGCTCCTGAAATTCTTCTGCTCTACTCATAAGCTTAAGAAACCAATATCGTGCTTAAATTTTTGCAAAAGTTTAAGACTCCCGTTCTGAAGAAACTTGTCATAAAGAAGAGTTTGAAAGGATGGGGTTCCTGGGTGGCACAGCCAGTTAAGCCTCCGACTCTTGATTTTGGCTCACGTCATGATCTCACTGTTTGTGAGTTCAAGCCCCACGTCAGGCTCTGTGTTGACAGTGTGGAGTCTGCTTGTGATTCTCTCTTCTCCCCTCTGCCTTTCACCCACATGCATGCGTGCATTCTCTCTCTCTCTCTCTCTCTCTCTCTCTCTCTCTCTCTCTTTCTCTCTCCCTCCCTCCCTCAAATAAACATTTTTTAAAAGAAGAGTTTTAAAGGAAATAGATCAGTTTATTCCTATGAAATACATGCAAGAAATATTTACTTTAGAAGGCTTGCTGAAGTTCCTTCATATTTTTTTAATTTAAAAAAATTTTTTTAATGTTTGTTTATTTTTGAGACAGAGAGAGACAGAGCGTGAGCAGGGGAGGGGCAGAGAGAGAGGGAGACAGAATCCAAAGCAGGATCCAGGCTCTGAGCCATCAGCGCAGAGCCCAATGCGGGGCTCGAACTCACGAACCACAAGATCATGACCTGAGCCGAAGTTGGACGCTTAACCAACTGAGCCACCCAGGCGCCCCACGTATTTTTAAAAATATTTTTAAAGATTTTCATGGCACTTCTGTAAGTGTGCTAGTGAAGTGTACTGAATGTGTGTTTAAACTTTCACCGCTTTCAAGACTGTTGTCTGTCTGGGATAAAACTCTCATTATAGCATTTTACCAAATTTCTAAATGTCTGGAATCCTTGAAGAAATGGCTTATTCAAGAGGCTGGAGTCGTAAATATAGAAGCCGATACTAGAGCATCATTGCACCAGAAAGTAAGGAAGAGCTCAAAACAAATAATTAAACAAATGAAAGCAATGATGGAAGTATGTGACAGGGACATGGGAACCAATGGTCAAAACTGGAGTGATTTCAGCAACAGAATAAGTAATATTGGATTATAACCGAAAGTATAAAGTAACTATCCATTAGTCCATGCTGATATAAACAAATTATCTGAATTAACAAATAAATGGGGATGAAGAGACAAACCATGTGAGTAGAAAAATACCAAATAATTTATGTAGCTACTCCAAACTCAAGGAGGTGGAGCACAACTTCCTGGTCCTTTTCTGGGAGCCAAACATAATGACATCCTTCCAAAGAGTACAGTATGGAAAGGGGAAGGAAAAGAGCGACAATGAAAAACTTGACAAACACTACCTCAGTCAAGGGATCAAGGTTGACACCAACAGCTATGAGGCAGGTTGATAATATATACCCTTGATACGAAGTGATGAGAATGATGTTTTACCTCTGTGGTCTTACTCCTGCAAACCATAATTCCAGTCTAATCATGGGGAAAACATCAGGCAAATCCCAGTAGAGAAAGATCAAAGTACCTGACCAGTTCTCAGAGCTGCCAAGGTCATCAAAAACAGAAAGTCTGAGAAACTGTGAAGCCTAAGAGAAGCCTAAGGAGACATGATGGCTAAATGTAATGTGATATCCTGATGGGACTTCGGAACAGAAGAAGGACGTTATGTAGAAAAACAAGAAAACCTGAATAAAATATGGACTTCAGTATTTAAAAGCAGAATAAATAAATCCTCCAGAGGAAATAAGATGATTATTAAGTATGTGGATGTAGGCATAAACTAGGCATAAACTCTCACATACTAATTACACATCTTCCTAAGGATTTTATACTCAGGATGTTGTATTACAAACCCAGTCAGCACTACAATGCTGAAAGTGAAAAGTTTTTATTTTTTATGTGAGATGCATTCTCTGGTAATACAAACTCCAATGGTGTTTAAAATATAGAGGACTGAAAAATTAGATCAAGTTTGGGTTTTGAGAGCCTCCTGTTAATACATGCAGCTCTCCAAATTCCTCACCTTTCTTTGCATTTGTTACTATTTCTCTCTAAAGTCAAATCCTTTGGTGATTTTATTTACATCCATTGCTTTAGCTATTGCTTCTTTGCACTGACTCCCAAAGTTACATTTCTCTACCTTTCTCATGTTTCAGAGAGGCATTTCCAGTTACATTCTAGAACAAATGCCCTGCTGAACAAGTACAAATCTGAACCCATTATCTCTGGCCAAAATCTTGTCATTCCTTCCACTTTTCTTATTACCAAAGGTGTAGCCTCTCTTTCTCCCTCAAGCTGGAAAGCATAAGGTCGTCTTCAACTTGTACCTGTCTCTCAATCCCACATCCCATTCATTTCCAATTCCCATCAATTTTAAATTTGAACTTCTTAAATAACTTCCTGACTTTTCCAAATTCTACCACATTCCCTAAATCTAAGATTTCATCTTCTCTGCAAAGTCTCCTAGTCTCCCTACTTATAACTCTTTTTCCTTCTCTAACCCACTTCCCCTCTACAGTCAGAGTCATCCTCTAGAAATATCTTATTGCCAGCCCATCGCAGATCAAGTTCCTTAGCAATACAACCTAGGCTCTTTACATCTGCCCAAACCTAGTCTTCTAGTCAATCTAGTCTTATCAAGGCAGCCCCTGACTTCCTCTTCCACCACATCAACCCCTTGTTGGTCTCTGAGACTCCAAGCACTTACAGACCTGTGTGTCTCTGGCATGCAGCTCATGCGGTTGACCCTCTCCCTTCAAAAATCTACTTGAGAGCTCATTGTTACCTACCAAGTATTCTACTTGCACACCTGCCAAGATCCCCACACTCCGAATTGGCAACTTTTTCTGTTCTGGAATATTTTATTTGCAGAATATTTCATTACAGTTCTGGAATATTTTATTACAGTTAAACATGGGCATCCTTTACTACTCAACAGTGGTCCTTGGCCCTGCAACACTGTCATCAGCTGAAAGCTTGTTAGAAATGAAACATTTCAGCCCCCAACTTAGACCTTACCAAATCAGAATTTGTCAATAACAGGATCCCCAGGTAATCTAAATGTGCCTGTAATTTGAGAAGCACTCATATACAACTATGCCCTATAGCTCCTTGAAAGGTCTCACTCATCTTTGAAATTCTGTCTGTCCCAACAACGCCAGCCTTAGCATCCTACCCTTTGTTCTTGTTTAATAACCATGTATTGAATATAACTTGAGTATCTAATGTCAATAACTTGATGCCTGACTATAATGTCCTACTGGTAACACTTGTTATGAGGTTAGAGCTTTACATTAAGTTCTTTTTAAAATTTTTTTAAATGTTTATTTATTTTTGAGAGAGAAAGAGATAGAGCATGAGCTGGGGAGGCAGAGAGAGAGGGAGACACAGAATCTGAAGCAGGCTCCAGGCTCTAAGCTGTCAACACAGAGCCCAACACGGGGCTCGAACTCACAAACCACGGGATCATGACCTAAGCCAAGTTGGACACTTAACTGACTGAGCCACCCAGGCACCCACACATTGAGTTCTTTTATTACTTGAGTACTTGACATGAGTTTTTGACAGACATTCCTTATACTTAATTCCACATTATGGAACAGGAGGTTTTAGTGTATAATTAGCATTGTGACACTTCATTTAACCAAATATCATTTTTTCTTCCGGTTTTATTAAAAATCACTTTGCATGACTTCTTTAAAATGCAGTGAATGCAAGCTAGTCATGTCTGGTTTAACATTTTTTAATAAGGCACTGGGGACTATGAACAATGTGAGAGGGCGGAGGGAGTCATCGATTTAAAATTTACTCTACGAACAATTCCACACTAATTCAGCACAGATGAGAACTAAGGCTTGAGAAACTATAATCCACTAACATGAGAAAAAGAATCCACTCCCTCAATGGCTTATTACTTAATGCAATAAGTATTTTAAGATTACATATCTCCTACTCATAATGCACTATTTTCCATCTCTTTGGAGATGTATTTAACCCAATCATAGATTTCTGTAAGATATTTATGGGTAAGTCTTATCTTCCATTTTCAAATCAAGCAATAGATAATCTAGTGAGCTCATTCACGGCCATTCCAAAAAGTAGTTGTAATAATAATACCAACACTTAGGGAATGTTAGGAGGATTAAAGGAATTAATATTTGTAAAGTGCTTAGAACAGTGCCTGGTACTTGATGAGCTTTATATTAGTATTTGTTTAATGAATAAATAGGTGAGTGGTAGGTATACATGGGCAGATAAATTCTAGATCTAGATGATGAACTTATTTCAAGAAACAAAATGCAACATCTTCTATGTGTCTTGTAGATTATTATTTAAGGCTTCTGTACAGAGCAATATAAGTGTAATTTAGAGAACACAAGGAATAACCTTCTCTCCCAACTCCTGGCTACCCCTTTTATGCTGCTTCAATAGGCCTTCTTACCATAGGAGGAAAGGCATTCATTGGTGGCTTCAATCTAAGGAAAAGAGAGGACCTCATTAGTAGTAGGTCCCAGTTAAAATTCAAGCACATTATCTAGAAAGGAGCTCAGCAGTTTTCTCTCGTTGACACTGTGCATTTGCTAAAACAGGTGACACCTTGAGCCTTAAAACTAATGATGAAGGAATGTACATTCTCCTGAGTGAGTAGCAACAAGGCCCAAGTGGTAGGTGTGACCTAACCACCTAGGCCAACTCCTCTGACTCCCTGAAGTAGGTGCTTTGGGTAAGGAGGGACCTGGCTAGTGGGTAAACTGGGCTATCGCCTAAGACAATTTTCATCCACTTCACAATTTTCGGAAAATTGGCCCTGCTCCTAGAAGCCAAAAGGATATTGGAAATGTCTCCTGAGGCTAATAATTCTGTTATCCATGAGATGAAGAATATTTAGGTCAATGTGAAGCTTTGCCAAGTACTGTTACAGTGTACCATTCTTTTAAAGTAACTTGTTCTTATGCATTTAAGAGGTATTATTTATCTCATAAAATGTTATTTTAACAGAATTCTGCAAAATCATAGTTTCCTCTTAAACATTAATTTTCCACCTCTCTGGAGATGCTTGGAACATAATTTGCTATTTTTCTCTCTAATTATTTACTACTCAAAATTCATACAGTAATCTCATTTCCTTTATTTTAATTGTCCTTATGTAAAATCATTCTCTCTGCTCCACTGACATTGTTAATTTTAAGATTTATGTACATATTTTATTACGTTTTGATGCTGTGACTTCTATCAAATTGATTCTCAAAAATATTGTTATCTTAAAAAGTATTTGTATTTTAAATTTTATAGATTTTTCCAGATTGCTTTCCAAAAGAAAACTACAACATTTCAGATTTCTGCAAGCAAGGTATGAGAGCTTCCACTCCCAGAATTCCTACCAGCAATAAGTGATATCACCAATTTTGGATTTTGTCAGTTCTATGAATGTAAAGTGATATTCTATGCTTTAAATTGTCTTTCAGTAAACTTTTCTTAATTTCGTGATCTTTTCTTCTTCGTTGTACCACTTGGATTTGCTTTCTATAAACGTCTTTTTTTTTTTAATTTTATGTTCTAGGTAATCTCTACACCCAATTTTATTTTCTAGGTAACTTACAACCCTGAGATCAAGAGTCACATACTCTACCACCTGCATGGGCCAGGTGCCCCCTCTATAAATTTCTTATTTATATGCATTGTATAAAAAAGTTTTATACATAAAAATGAAGCAAAATAGACAAAATTTAGCATAAGAAAAAGAATTGTATTTGATGTGCAAGTAAAACTTTCTTTTTAGTAAAAAATTAAACTGATGTGTCATTTTTAATCTCATCAGATTAAAAAACATGTTAACATGTATTTGCTAAAGATCATGAACTAGCACTGGTGATGAAAGTAAAAACAGGAGCCAACCTTTTGTGGAGAAATTTGGCAAGGAGAACCCCAGTTTTAATATTTTCACCCATCCATACAATAATTGAGTTTCACACTAAAATCTCCAAAATTTAATCTAAATAAATACCGTAGCAAAGTTGTATTGTATAGCAATTAGTTGAAACGATTCTAAATACCTATTAAAAAGGACTTAGTTAAACTATCGGGGCATTCCTTTCCATATAATAAAATACTAAAAAGAACGAAGCAAAGGAAATTTCCATATACTTTCCAGAAATGACTTTGATATTGCAGTTAAAGACTCAAGTTTGGAGAGAGACAGCCCAGGGCCAAATCGCAGATGTCCCATTTATGAGACTCCTTACTCAGTTCCTCACTTATGAAACAGAAATACCTACCTATGGACTATGAGTGAGAATTCAATGAGTTAATGCATGTAAAGGACATATCACAAAAAAAAAAATTAAAAAATGCAGTACATATCACAGTGCATTTAGTTAGTAATCAAAAAAAGACAAACTTAAAACTACTGATATTAAAATTTTTAAATTATGTTGATATTGCAAAGCTTTTATCAGAATATCTGAATATTAACATTTTATCTGTTAAAACATGTGAGATAAGCTATGGTATAAAGAGGCAGGGGGCAAAAGGGTAAGATGAAAGTGTGTGTGTGTGTGTGTGTGTGTGTGTGTGTGTGTGTGTGTGTATGTGTACACATGTTTGGGTTGTGCTTAGGGAGATGCCTGGAAACATGCACAATGTCAACTGTGTTCTCTCTGGGTGAATTTAGATTTAATTTTTCATGCTCATCTTTGTATTTGCAAATATTTGATTCAATATTCTACCATAAACATATGACATCTTTGAAATGGGACTCTTTTCTAAAAATGCGGTCAGGATATGCATCTAAGTAAAGAAACATTTTCTCTGAGAAAAATGACATTGAGTCTTTTTGAGATATACACATTGAAATACACACACTGCATATCTTTCAAAGTACTGTAAAATGTCAATTAACTTATACAGAAGCAAAAATGTACAGAAAATTAACCTGGATCTTGATCATTTTTAAATCCAAAATGTCCATGATATGATAGTGTCTTAAAAATACTCAGGGTGACAAAGTAATAGGATTTCTTTCCATCAGACAAGAAGTAAAAATCAGTCTCAGCATGCAGTAGTCATGCTGTGTATGCTTATAAGTTAGGATTTCAGGTACCCACAAAATCAGGTCTTGATGATAAACTTTAATATGCTATTTCTCAAACAAATGGACATAATGAATAGAAATCCTTCAGCAAACAAACCAATGGAAATGCAAACACTCATTATTCCTCATATGTTGGCTATCTGGATGAGTCTTCAGATTACCATGGAATGTGCCAGCCTTTCTGGCCTTCCGCATTCTTACTATGATGCAAGTACCAATTTCCAACAGAAACAATCTGTTTTACACTACAGCTGTGAATTTGGATTTCCATGTCATACTTCCATAGAACAATGATAAAGTTCTCATTCTGAAAATAAGATCACTTATTAAAATGACAGAGTTTTGATACTGGTGAGGTTTGGTGAGATGGGAAATTTTTTGCACGTCTAATGGGGAATGCTTTAACTTTTTCAGGCAGAATTTTGACAGCGTGAATGAAGAGCTTCAAGGTGGGCCCTCATTCTTCATTCCAGTAATTTTACTTTTAGAAATTTAAAGAAAGAATCAGAAATGTAGACAAAGATTTATATACAAGAATTATTTACAATAGCCAAATATTGGCAATATCAGAAATATTTAACAATGTGGAAAAGATTAAGGAAATCATAGTAAGTAAATATTAAATACATCCATATAATATAATTTTATGTAGCCATTGAAATAATGTTTACAAAGTTTTTATGGCATGTGTTTCTGATAAATAGTATGCTAAAAAAGCAAGCTAGGAAAGTGCATAAAATGTATACAATACTTGTAAAGAAACATGTCCAACATTAGCTGTCTTTGTTGGTGGCATTGTAGAGATTAGCTCCAGTCCTTATTGTACTTTTTCTGTATTTTGCAGTTGGAGTAGATCTGAAAGATTATCTAGTCAAAAAATCTTCATCTTCTGTAAAATGAAAGGCGTCCGAAGAAATTAGGTAACTTAGTCACGGCTTCACACAGACAGTGCAATCCAAAGTAGTCGTCCTCCCTTCCATAGTACCATCTTGCTGCTTCTCGGGGGCATATAATTACGATTTAGGATAAATCGTATGTCCATATTTTTACCTCGATCCCACTATACGCAAGCAAGCCCAAGATGCCCAAAGACAGTTTGAAATTCAGTGGCTTGGGGCGCCTGGGTGGCTCAGTCGGTGAAGCCTCCGACTTCAGCTCAAGTCACGAAATCACGGTCTGTGAGTTCGAGCTCCACGTCGGGCTCTGGGCTGATGGCTCAGAGCCTGGAGCCTGCTTCCGATTCTGTGTCTCCCTCTCTCTTTCTGCCCCTCCCCCGTTCATGCTCTGTCTCTGTCTCAAAAATAAATAAACGTTAAAAAAAATTAAAAAAAAATTAAAAAAAGAAATTCAGTGGCTTGTTGCTCTCACTTTCAAATGGATCCCGGGCCTTACACTCTAAAGAATGAAGATAGCACATACCACAGCTTTGCATGCCAACTTTTAATTGACGGGTTTAGCATCTGTTTGAATTAAGGAGCAGGGCTTCCCACCCAAGTGGGTGACTGGTTCAGAGTCCTGCCAAGGCAAATGGGGAATTGGGAATCATTTGGCCACTTAACTACTTAAATAGCAAACAGGCAGAACTTCTTTGTGCTTCTGGAAGAAACACTGAAAAACTGTAATAAAGAAGTATCAGCACGCTAGTTCTCAACACATGCTCCAGGATCAGTAGATTAGCATTCCCTGAGAACTTGTTATCTTTATCTTAACCATTGTTACTGGATCAGATCTCCAGGGAGTACGGTTCAGCAGTCTGTGATTTAACAGGCCTTCCAGACAATTCTGATGCATATTAAGTTTGAGAATCATGGGCCCAGCAAACAGTAGCTACTACCCTGGAGCTTTGCCAAAACCATGTTCTTTAAGCAACCACTGAGACAGGGATTCCCTTTACCCACAAGTACAATATAGAGAGCTCGCTATTAGAGAAGCAGGGCCCCCTGCGAGTCGCTTCTGCCCTTTATAGCCCTTAATCACTTGTGTGGTCACTCTGAAAATGAGGTGGAATGCTAACAAGATGTTTTAAATTCCAGAAGATACCCTGCTCTAAATAGACTATTTTGTTGCATAGATGATGAGATTCACATATGCCTTTCATATTTGTCCTTAGAGAAAGAGCTGAAAAGAGTTATTATCATTACTATTAAAAGGTTATTATTAACTTGGTGGAATTGTTTCTTTGAAAGCAGAGAGGGCACTGGCTTGAGCAACTCTGAAACGAGGTTACAGAGACTCTTCACTAAGAACGGCAGGTATGTGAGTTCTGTTTTTCAGTTGGTTTTGCTCAGACACGGCCTGGAGCACATTTTATTTTGCTCTACCACACAGCTATCTCCTATCATACTAAGTATTTTTCCCCTACTTTTCTAAGAAGCGAATGGTGCTTGAATATGCAAAGGAAAGATTCAGCTATTTTATTAGTATATTTGCAGGTCTATTTCTTCAATTGCTTATTCATTTAATAGTGTATCTACTAGGTACCTGCAAGACACTGTCCTACGCAGAATAGAGTATAAATAGACAAATAAAACATTTCCTGTTTTACAAGAAGTTTATAATATAGAAGGGGAGAAGAGATGAACACATAAGATTTAAAAATGTAACACAGAACATACTCTAGGCATCAGAGATATGTGAATAATGTGTGGTGAGGTCTCAGATAATTTGTTTAACATTTCTACTTTGAGGGTTATTTATGGGTCAACTTACAGATTGATTTGAATTCTAAGAAATGGCAGACAGGAAGGAATTCTAGGGGCCAAAAACCTCAGTAGCAATGCAAATCACAAAGCTTTGAGCATGATCAGGCAAAGATTAGTAGGCCAATACCAGGAAGCCCACACATGACCATCCCTGGGAGCTCTGTAAAAAAATAGCAATGCCCGAGTTCATTCTGCTCCCCTAAAATTCTGATATAATTTTCAGAAGTGAGGCCTCGGCACCGACTTTTTAAATTGTTAACTTCCCTGAATAATTTGAGTGTGAGGACAGGCTTGAGAATCACACTACAACAGGGCTGGGGAGGTATCTGATACCATGGCCTGGGAAGCTTTGAATGCCACACCAAGAAACGTGTCTTCTGATTAGGAGGAAATGAGACATCACTGAAGACTTCTGCACAGGGAAGTGATGTGATCAGAGCTATGTTTGTGAAATATTACACTGGCAGTCATGATGGGGGTGTGTTGTAGAAAGCACAGACCAGCAGCTGGAAGAGTATTTAATAGTTGCTGTGATAGCATGAGAGGCGCGGAACGTAGAGCCACGGCACGGAGGAGGACTTGGTGTCCAACGTGTGTTGCAGCTGAAGGAGAGGGAGAACCTGACGATGAGCTTTAGCACCTGAGAGACTGAGCGAGTGCGGTACCAACAAGAGAAACACGGCAGGCAGAACCACAGATGTTGCAGGCGTGGGAGGTAATCGGTGCAGTTTACTATATGTTGACGCAGTGACACACACAAGCCAAAACATCTATCAGGTACTTGACAATCAAGACTCTAAAAATCCTGCCTACAGAAAACAGATTAGGATTCAACATTATTCAAACATCATATCTCCAGAGATGTTTTTTAGTGAGATATATTTACAGATAACATTATATTAGATTCAGGCACACAACATGATTCAATATGTGTATATTGCAAAATGTCCATCACAATAAGTCTACTTAACATGCATCACCACATGGTTACAAATTTGTGTGTGTGTGTGTGTGTGTGTGTGTGTGTGTGACAAGAACTTTGACTATTTATTTTTGCAGCAACTTTCAAATATAAAATTCAGTGTAATTAACTGTAGTCACCATGCTGTACATGATGTCCCTAGAACTTACTTCTCAATGGAAGTGTGTACCTTTTGGCCACCTTCACCCATTTTGCCCAGTCCTCCCACCACCACCTCTGGCTGCCACCAATCTGTTCCCCAGAGGAGATTATTGAATCTGCAGAGTAGAAAAATATCTTGAGGAAATGTCAAGATAGGGGGGAAAATGATGACTGGGGTAAATGTCTTGGAGAAAGCCCAAATTTGCAGGAAGGTCATAAAGAAGCAGCATCAGAAAGGTTGGAGAAGCAGGAGAGGGCAGCATTAAGGAAGTTAAGGGAGAAAAGAGTTCATAAGAAAATTCCAGACCCTGTGGAACCTACTCAATTCTAGGACAAGTATCTATTCCACTGGTTCACACATTTCACCAAGGTTGGGAAACACTGATAGGTAAGATCAAGGAAATTGAGTAATTACCTCAGTGAATTCACATTAAAGCTTAATTTCAGTTCCTAAAATATTTACATAACTCCTGAAGAATACCAATATTCTACTCATGATCAAATCTGCTCTTATACCAAAAACAATGCAAAAACAAAACAGTGGCTGTATTTTGTGTAAAAAAAAAAAAAAAAGGAGTTTCCTGGTAAATTCTGGAAAAAAAAACAACTTTAAGGGAGAGGGGAGTCATATTATTATTATTGAGGGTTAATTAGAGAGAGATTATGAAGAAAAAAATACTGACTTTTTCTTAAGTCTTCATCTCCCAAACTGTAGTCTGGACCTCCACATCCACAAAGAGATAATGTTAGGAAGAAGCAACTTTAGCTAAAAAGAAGATGAAAAATAACAGAGGATATCTAGAGGGAAATATTGATTAATAATAATTAATTAGCTAATTAATTCTCCAGAGGGAAAATCAAGTCTCAAAAGAAAGTGGGGAGGTTTACGATAATTATAAAATGGAGAGCAGAAAGCAAAAGTGATGCAAAAGTGAAGAGGCAGTCTTGAAACTGTGGTTAGATGCTTCCAAACTCCTCCCAAATTGAGGAAAATGTCTAAAATATTTCAAGCATCCAAATGTGATAATACACTAGCATAGTAAACACATTATATCTGGAGTCCCCAAACTCCCTTGTAGTTTATCCACATGCTCTGTCACTTGAAAAGTCCCATATGAAACAGTTTGCTTTTCTTTCCTGGAGTCTTTCCTTAATCTAAATATAATATGAATATTATTTGTTTTTACAAATTAGATCTGTCATTCAAAGCATAGTTTAGTGTATAGCAAAACCAAACAAAATGTCTAATGTCTAAAAAAAAAGTCTTTAATTCTAAAGAGTATGAAAAAAAACAATGACCTGAAATAAATTACAGCTGACCCTTGAATAGTATGGGGGTTAGGGGGGTACCAAGCCCTGCAGGGTAGAAAATCTGTGTATAACTTTCAACTTCCTTAAAACTTAACCACTAATAGCCCACTGTTGACTGAAAGCCTTACCAATAAATAACATGAATAGTCGACTAACATACATTTTGTATGTTACATGTATCATATGCTGTATTATTACAATAAAGTAAGATACAGAAAAGAAATGTTATTAAGAAAATCATAAGGAAGGGGAGCCTAGGTGGCTCAGTGGGTTGTGTCCGACTTCGCCTCTGGTCATGATTTCACGGTTCATGAGTTCGAGCCCTGCATCAGGCTCTGTCGTGACAGCTCAGAGCCTGGAGCCTGCTTCAGATCCTCTGTCTCCCTCGCGCTCTGCCCCTCCCCTGCTCACACTCTCTCTCCCAAAAATAAATAAAACATTAAAAAAAAAAAGACATAAATTCACAAGGAAGAGCAAATACATTTATAGGACTGTACTGTAAGAAATCCAAATATAAATGGACCCGCATGGTTCAAAGCTGTGTTAAGAGCCAACAGTATTTATAAAAATTTGAGATGAAAACATCACAGCACATCAAAGTTCCCAAATTTACCTGTACTTTGGAATCACCTGGAGATTTTAAACTCGTGATATCCAGGCCAGAACTCTAGATCCATTCAATCAGAAGATCTGGGGCTAGAAGTTAGCAAATGGGAGTTTAAGGCTCCTCACAGAATTTCAATGGACAGCCAAGTTTGAGAAACCCTGATCTAAAAAGATCAGTGGGAATCCATGTTACCTAGTGTCTGAAATGAGTTCAATATTTTAACTGACCACTGAATTGGGCTATTAATTTTGTAACTGAGGCAAAACCAGGTGAAATGTAGGTTTCTGTTATTCTATATAAAGCAAGCATATGTATTTGCCAGGGGCAAAAAACTGCAAGGATTTTTTTCCTTCACACTAAACCAAATAATAGTACAGTATGTTATTTGTAATATGGTTAAATAAAATCAATAGCGTTGCAAAAAAAAAATGTTAACACTGTCCCTTTTTTAAAAAATAAAAGTAGCAGAAAGTGCATTTAAGGAAAACAGTTCAGAAAAAGTATCTTCAAAGCTCTATTAAACATTTCCCAGCTTTGGAAAATTTAAATACCCAATCTGGTTTCTATGAAACTTAAAAAGATCAAACGATTAGAAGGAAGCTAGGCTTGAAGGAGAAATGTTGGGGATTTCAGTAAACATCTGGTTACCATTTTCAATGGTAAGAACCAACCCACTTAAGGAAGTAGTTTCATTTCTTTGGAGTAAAAATGAGACACTGGCTTTTTGTTCTCTTTGCACAGTGGAGGGTAAAGGAAACATTAGAATGGAGAGGTCACTTGAAGCTCAACTTTTATAAATAAGAAAGCTTTTTTCAAAAAGTAAAGTAAATTCAACTCAGGTCTCTGTAGTATAAACAACTCAACTGAGTTAGGGTTAACTAAACATTCCTCGAGCTCTAGTGTGCCAATTAAAGAACAAATTCTGTTTGGTCATAAATACATCAGTACTTCTATAAGCACTGAGGAAAATAACAATAAACCTGAACACACAATTACTGCGTGTCATAATACAATAAAATTGAATGGTGCAGACCTGTAAGTTTCTTTGATTCAATTTCCTTTTTTTCCCCAGTTTGATTAACGAAAGGCACAGAAGCACTTCTGATATCGTCCAAAACCTATTACTTGCATAATAAAAAACATATGTCAAAGGTGTTCTAGGTGAAATACTGACAAGGCAAAACACACTCTGCCTTTTAAATGTGACCTTTACTCTTTCGTCTTCTTGCTAAATGTTCATATAGCATATTAAACTCAGGAAAGCAGCAGGGGTGCTGGTTTCAGGCTGGCGACAGGAAGGAAGGAGAAGAAGAGACTTCATTAGGCTCTTGAGTTTTATTTTATTTTATTTTTTTTTAATTTTTTTTAACGTTTATTTATTTTGGAGACAGAGAGAGACAGAGCATGAACGGGGGAGGGTCAGAGAGAGGGAGACACGGAATCTGAAACAGGCTCCAGGCTCTGAGTGGTCAGCACAGAGCCCGACGCGGGGCTCGAACTCACGGAGTGTGAGATCGTGACCTGAGCCGAAGTCGGCCGCTTAACCGACTGAGCCACCCAGGCACCCCTAGGCTCTTGAGTTTTAAATGATCAGTGGAAGCATCTGCTATCGACATGCACTACTAGCCAAAGGGGATCACCTCCCACTTTGCCTCCAGACCAATGTTTCTCCACTCCTTTGCTTACCATTCCTCTCTTCTGCCCTTGGACATGAGACTAAAAAGACTCAAGAGAAAGAATCCCTAGAATGATGAGGTTTAAAATCGTGTCTTACTTTCTCTCATTCCATGGTCATGAATGTTATAGAGACGATCTGAAAAAGACTTGGGTGGTGATTTTCCTCATTCTCCTGAGGAATAAAACAACCGCTGGGCAGCACCCCTGACTTGACTCTGTTCCCACAACACTTCCTGTGTTCTGAGATGGGCAGATCCCCTGCTGGGTAACTCTGACTGATAAAACGTTCATCCTTAAATGGGTCCTGGTTATGTCTTCTAGGGTTGCTACAAATAAATCTTGTACCCAAGTGTCCCGTTAAACAGTGGGGAAACAAAAATATTGGTCCAACTACTTGCAGGGCCTCCCAGAAACATTCTTTGCAATTGGAACCATCTATTTTCTTGTGGCTGTTGCAGATCTGGTTTCGGCGGCGACTGGAGAAATATGCCCTCTTCAAGTACACATATATAATTCTCACCCAATGATAAAATATACTGTGTGTCAGAGTCTCTTGGACCATATATTACTTAGACTCTATCCCGGGAGCAAGTTAAAAACTTTTGGAAAATATTTATTCTCTCTTAGACCACTGCTCCGTTCTATGAACTAAAACACTGATTTACTAAATAGGACCTGGATAATATGAAAGAGAATAATGTGATGGTGATTCTGTTTCTGTAGGGAAGGTGTATATTATAAATATATATTTTTGCAAAGCAGAGGATTGGAAGAGCACAAGCAGGAATATTTTACACTATGCTCAGCAAAGAAGTAGAGAGCATAATGTAGATGACAAACAGGACCTAAATGACAAGATGGGGGTTCTGACCCTTGATGCTTTCTACGTTCACAAGCCACAAAAGCTGTATGCTTACTTTTACGTGTCCTTTATTGGAGAATATTTGTTAGGTAACATTTCGTGTTTCATTGTTTTGTGGAATAGTAAACTTCCGGTGAATCAATCATCACCTCTCAGCAAGTAACTCACAAATCTTCATCTCCTGCCCTGGCCTCTCTACTTTCTTCAGTTACTGCTAAATACATTTATAGAAAAGCTCACAGCACCTGAGACTGAATATGTTTAGAACTAAACTCATCCATCCTCCTCCAGAACCAACAGGCAGTAGCACTGGTCAAAGTGACAGAGGGGTCTTAAAAGCAAAAGAAGAGAAGAATTCTGAAAAATGGACACAAGCACTTAAAACCCTCAACAGGTAGTATCAGCCCTATTTACTTACCATATTTGTGGATGAATTATTTTTATATAAGAACAGATTTGAGCATGCGTAGAGTATCAGTGTTCCTATAAAGTTATGTAAAAATAAAAGGTTTATCAATTAAGTTTTAATGTGAATTCTCTGAAGTAGTTGACCATTTAAGGAGCTCAAATACTGGTACACTGTTCTTCATTTGTTCACGTATTCAACTGTATTTGATACATATTTATTTTGTGCCTCTGGATGGAGAGCATGGTTTTAAGGGGTAAGCGGAATAGACATGGTCCCTGACTTCAAGAAACTTACAGATTATTATTATTATTATTTTTAATGAGGGGTCTTTTCCAAGGGAATGATCCAGGAGACTGTGTTGGAATTTCAGGAGCATTTACAGCCCAGACCTTTCAATGGGAACATGTAAGTTGATAAAGAGGGCCTTGAAAACACCTATTAAGTTCATTTATCACAAAATATCCAGCAGCAGCACCCCTATATTCTTCGTATAAATGTATCTCCTGAGAAAGGAATCTCCATAATCTCCTTTCTGTTAGTTAGTTCTTGACAGTAATAACAATATTAGCTCCCATTTCTGGAGTGCCTGTAACATGGCATTCACAGAACAATCCAAAACAATCAAATCCCAAAGGGAAAAATAGAGCTTTCAGAGGTTAAGTAACTTGTCCAAGGTTGTATAACCATTAAAGGAAATACTAGAACTCAACCCAGGTTTGATCTTACTCCAAAGCTTATTCTTTTTAATTACCACAGTCTACAACCTCTCCAAGAAAGCAATTATTGCGGTTAAGCCCTTCCTACTTACGGGTAATTTAAATCTCAACTTCCTTATAGCATCTTTTGAATACAAATAAACTAAAGAAAACTTGAAATATGCTTTCCATCACAAAAGTTAAGATTTGTCTGTAGCAGATGTTTCTTTTCCATACAAATCTCAGAAACAGCTTCTGGCAAGTAGCCCTTATAAAAGAAACCTTCAAAATCCAACTAAATTTCAAATGGTACATGGATGTGTTGGACATTTTTACGGGCGCAAGTGAATGTAAATAAAAATATAGGAGGATGGAAAGCTATTAAATTACAAACAGGGAAGGAAATAGGGTTTTTCTTTTCTAATATATTTTCCACAACATTAAGTAGTGATCTATCTGTATCTTTCGCTCTATTAACTGTATCTTTTAATAGTGCTTCTCAAGAACACAGTTGGATAAATTACAGTATCCTTATGGTGGGGTTGGGGGAGGCTGTGAAGCAACATTATTTAAAATACCATTCTCCAGAACATACTCTATCAAGTTTAATATCAATACAAATATCAATAAACACCATCATAGTATTAACTCTAGCCCTTCTTAGAAATGCCTTCACTACATCATGCTGTTAACGTTATACTCTCAGCTTGTGTTAGAAGTTTGCTATCTGAACCAAGATATGACATCCACTTCATTTGCAATACAAATGTTGCTCTGGCTATTGACCCATTATATAACTTAGGGTTGTCTACATAATAATTCCTTCAAAAAACTTATTTTAAATATACTACTTGGGCATGTGGAAGGTTAGGGGAAGGAACATAGTGTTCCCTTTTTTCTGAGTGTAAAATTTCTATTCTTTCCCTTGTTGCTCTTGGCTCAAGCCAAAATTAAGCTTAAATTATGGTAACTAAGAGGAATATCCAGTTTGAGCCCTAATTTTATATTTCCATTTTAGTAATTTCATTATTATATGTTTTAGTGTAAACCATCAAGTCCTTTTTGAATGAGGTCTGGTATAAGTTAAAAAACTAAACAATCCGAGTCCTAAAGTTTAACCATCAGCTTGGTAGGGGATCAAGTGACATAGAATTAGTCTAAATACATAGGTCAGCAAACTTTTTCTGTTAGGGCCCAATAAATGTTTTAGGTGTTAAGAGCCATATAGTCGCGGTTGCAACTACTCAACTCTGCCATTGCAGAACAAAGCAGCCAAAGATAGTATGAAAACAAATGTGTGGCTGTGTTCCAATAAAGCTTTGTTTGCAAAACAAGCGTTGGGCCAGATTTGGCCGGTGGGCCATAGTTTGCCAACCCCTGGAAAGAAAATCAATGTGGTCTTGCACTTTCTGTATTTCTTCAAAAAAACATTCCACGCAAAACACCCAAGTTACAAAAACAAGAGCAATGCGAAACCATAAGAGTAACCAATTCCGAAGCTTTGACAGCAGTTGGCATTTGTTTTGCATGTGCCTATATAATATGTCTAATTTAGAAGTGCAAAGTATATTCAGAAGTGAACAGAAAACTGCTAAATATGCACTACTCTTCAAGTACACAGAAATAATTCTGATCCAATGATACAACCTACTGAGTCAGAGTCTCAGGGACCACATGCTACTTGGACGTTACAATGAGTTTAAGAACTTTTGGAAAACATTTACTTTCTTTTAGGCTACTATACTATTCCATGTACTAAATCACTGGTTTACTAAATAGTACCTAGATACTAGGAAGGGCAATAATTGCTTGGTGCTTCTATCTTTTCCTTTGGAGAATTATATGCTCTTATAAACACAGGGACATAAGATATATTTTTCCAAAGCAAGGACTGAAGGACCATAAAGTGTATGTTTTACATGCTGCTAAGTTTTGTAGGTTTAAACCTGTAAAGACAATTGTCCTCTTACTGTTTCAAAATCAGCTTAAAGATGAAATGTTTGTAAATACCTATATAGTTAAAACTTAAAATTTTTAAATGTGTTTATTTATTTTTGAGAGAGACAGAGAGAGCACAAATTGGGGAGGGGCAGAGAGAGAGGGAGACAGAGTCTACAGCAGGCTCCAGGCTCTGAGCTGTTAGCACAGAGCCCGACATGGGGCTTGAACACCTTAACCATGAGATCATGACCTGAGCAGAAGTCAGACACTGAACTGACAGGGCCACCCAGGGGGGGCATAGTTAAAACTTAAGTAGTACAATGGCATTATAGCAAACAGACTTTTGCATTGTTTTATTCCCAAAACTAACTCTAAAGATTGTTATTTTTTGAGCCAACAGTATATCCCTTAGGATGGTGTGCTCCAATGGACTATATATCAGAATCACAAGTGTCTGTTTTTAACATATAAATTTCTAGGCCCCACTCCCAGACTACTGAATAAAAAATATTGCCTGGGCTTTACTTTGTCTCCTCCCAGAACTCTGATGGGGCAGACAAAGTGGTTAAATTCTCACCACATACTAACATGAAGTAATATCATTATTGCATTTAACAGATAAGAGAACTAAAGCTCAAAGAACCTAACTTGCTTAAAGTCACATATCCAGGGCCTGTCTTTCCCGATACAGCCACCAACTTCTGTTATGTCACTAGAATGGAATTAACCAGGGAAAAAACATGATGCCCACATTGTAACTTAGAACCTGAGATTGCTTACTTTTCCTTTCAATAAATGTTTACTAAGTAGTAAGGAAACTGAATAAAATATAAAACCCAAATATTACTCTACAAAAACAGATTATACTTAATAGTGGAATGTTGCCTAGGTAAGACCCTTTTATTTTTGCTAATTTTTATCCACTTCTGGCCTTAAAGGTTTAAAAAAGAAAAAAGGAGCGGAGCCCCAGGGACTCCTGGGTGGCTCAGTGGGTTGAGCGTCCGACTTTAGCTCTGGTCATGATCTCGTGGTTTGTTAGTTTGAGCCCCGCATCCGGCTCTGTGCTAACAGCTCAGAGCCTGGAGCCTGCTTCAGATTCTGTCTGTCCGTCTGTCTGTCTCTTTCTCTCTCTCTCTCTGCCCCTCCCCTGCTCAGCTCTGTCTCACTCTCTTTTAAAAATAAATAAACATCAAAAAAAAAAAAAAAAAAGTAGCCCCAGGCTGGAAAGAGGCCACCTGTGCTTCAAAGGATGGCACAGAAAGAGGTCAGCAGAAGTGATTGGGGTCAAATCAGAAGAGGAGAGAAAGGCAGGTAAAATGGATAGGTAGACAGGGGAAAATTTATTTTGTATTTATTTTCCTACAACCAAGAATGTATTTTATAAACATGTCAAATCTGCACCTGGGCACTTAGTAACATTTGTGGTAGTACCTGATTTATTTTGGATGTAATACTTTCAAATTTCAGTTTAGCAAAGAGCAGAAACTGCAATGATGAAGTGAAAGATAGGTGGGGTAGGTCTCCGGATCATTCTGAATTGCCCCCACTCCCCCCAAGATGCTCGGCATGGAGAAAGGAAGTTTAAATGTGCCAGTATAACATCATACTTTCTGCTGCTGTACATATAGGCAAAGAAGCATTAGGGGAATATGTGAAACTAAAGAGAAATGAGTTTTGTAAGAATCAAATCTTTAGAAAATATATTTGTAATGAGTACCCCAACTCAAACATTATCTACAGCTTAAATTTGTGGCCATGGAAAATAAGCTTCAATAAAAAAGTGATTCTGTTTCCTATATGTTAGAAAACCAAGGAAATGTTAGATCATGGTCACAGAACTTTTTTTTTTTAATTTCTAGGTATTTGATGTTGCTCTCACAGTGAAAACTACAAAATCAAGTGAAAAACCAAAAATCAGTTTTCCATACTCATGAAACTGAGGCCTTATCCAGGAATAATATCTTATTACACCGAGAAGAAGAAACCAAGAAAGAATGAGGAAAAGGATGTTGTAAAAGAGGAGGGAAGGTGGAATAAGAGAGCCAAATCAGTATTTACACTGACAAATTCTGGTGACACCATCTCCTTAGCTTATGCTGGGCCTACCAGCTCCTCTGGCTGCCAGATTTCATTGCCTTCAGGCTGTCTTTGCACTTTCTTGATATTTGGAAGCCTCAAAGTAATTCTCCCTTTTCTTGTAAAACTGACCCAGACATTAAGGGAGAGAGCAGACATACTCTTTCTAAATTGCAAAACGGATGAAATTGAAAATTGAAACTGAATTGAAGTTGAAATGCACAGAGAATCCAGGTCGTCCACATACTCAGTCAGTAGCGGTACCAAGGAGGTCGAGAAACAGGCATTTCAGACAACAGTGCTGTGTAATCATGGCTGATGTTTTCACATGGCACATAGGTGGTGGTTATACATTCAATCACCTAGGTCAATGATGGGCTAAAATGTTTTATGAAGGTAGAGGGTGCCTGGGTGGCTCAGTCGGTTAAGCATCCGACTCTTGGTTTGGGCTCAGGTCATGATTTCGAGGTTCTTGAGTTCGAGCCCCACACTGACAGTGCAGAGCCAGCTTGGGATTCTCTCTCTCTCTCTGCCCCTCCCCTGCTCACACTCTGTGTGTGTCTCTCTCTCTCTCAAAATAAATAAATAAGCTTTTTTTTAAAAAAGTAACTAAAAGGTTTTTGGGGATGAGAAGGAGGCTATACATTCTATATCTTTCCGTAACATTGATAAATGTTTTTCTGACAAATATCATTTATGACTGTTCCAGAACTTTCGGTTGGTCCTTAACAGAACCAACTGCAATGACGTTTGTAAGATTTGTTTTCAGCACTCTTTGACATTCCAGAGCTTTTACCTTCCTTTTTGTTTTTCTCATTTGCTTCCAGAAGCACAAGGCTCTAGACTTCCATACTACTCACAGTGGGGCAGGGATGAGCAAATGGCATTCCTGAAGACCTGTCCTAATGGCCCATACTCTGTACATTTTTAGGATATTTCTTTTCACCCAAGTCTATCTTTTGGGGTCCTATCCTTCAAAAGCTTTGCTAGCTAGGTAGCTTATAGCTTTACTACCAGTGTGGTAAAAGTGAACCTGGTGAAGGGTAATTGTGGCTAAAGGTCTCCCCAACCTCACTCATTCATTGGCATAAGTTTGCACTTTAAAGAGCAAGGTGGAGTGTGTCTGTCACGTGGTTAGTTGCTCAGGAACCGCTAGTTGTTATTCTCATTGCCCTTTTTGACCCTCATCATCTGCTCAACTTTCTTTTCAAATACCTTGTTTAAAAACTTGTCTTTTATTTCTCATTTCAAATGATAGAAATAAAAGTACTTGACTAGTAATAGTGTCTGTGATAAATATCCATACTTTTTCCCCATTTTAGAGCCAATCTGTGAATCACATTTAAGCCGGCTTCTCAAAACAATTTCCAGCACATTCTACTTGCAGTCAGATGAAGTGGCAATTTTCTTAAAATATGGAGCAGTTTGGTGCTGGGCAGAACATGTATTCAGGCTCATAAACATAAACATTTTTTATGTAGCATTTAAATATGAACTATGCAACTCCAAAATGCTACAAAAATATAAACAAAGTAATTTCAGGAATAAAGAAATAGAGCTAAAGAAAAATTGAGAGGAAGTAAAAAAGGAGCCAAATTTTCTTTGATGCAAGAAAGTGGATCATGGGTAAAATTTTGTTTTTATAAATTTCTTTAGGGGGAGATAGTAGCACATTCTAAAAATTGTTTAGCATTGTATGTCAAGCAGCTATGGAGTTTACTTCTTATTCTGACCTTGTTCTAGCAGCCCCGGCCCAAGACCAGCACCAAGCCTTTCTTCAGCGATGACGACCGAGTAGCGATGCTGAATGAGGACGTGCTGATGGAGCTGAAACTCCATTTTGCTGTAGGAAGAAGGCCTGTAGAGGACGGCCCTTCTGTCATGGCTCCCAAAGTGTATCTTTATCGATTTCTCAATCTAAAAAAAAAAAAAGAAGAAGAAGAAGAAAAAGAAAGAAAGGAGGCATAAAAATTCAAGAGGAAAAAGTAGCACACTTTGCCTTGAAGGACATCATTAATGCAAATCAAGGGCCATTCAGAAAGTTACCCTTCAAGTTGTTCTCTGGAAATGAAAGACAAATTCTCTGAAAGGCTGGCAAGGGCAAAAGTGACCTCATAGGCAAGAACCGAAGGTGAATTGAATTTTTCTCTCTATTACAGAGAGATGAAAATTTTAGGCCATTAAAATATAGAGGTCCTGGAGGAATACTGTTGCATAGAAATACAGAACTCAACTCTAGCTGAAAATATAAATTAATAGCAATGCCTTTCATCTGCATTGTGCTTGTATAAAATACTTCCAGCTGCATTATCTTCTAACAGTGCTTTTTAAGTAAACATGGGAGAGGAAACAGACTCCGAGAGGATGGATTTTGTGCTGGAAGGACACGGTTAGGAACGGGGAGAGCTGAGAAGCAATTTCAGAGCCCTCTGGAGATACACAGTGCTGCTTCTCCTCTCAATCAGAACACAGCAAAATTGGAATGCATCTCAGGGTGGCAGGCTGGGTCTCTGCCCAAGATCCAGAGCATCATAATTTCAGGTTCTTCCTTCCACAGTTTATTGATTGCCCACATAAATATTCCTCTTTTTCACGACAGTGTTTGAAATTCCATTAACAAAAGGGAATTTTCCAATTGACAAAGTAGAAAGAATGCTGATATTTGAGTTCATGATAAGGTGTAATTGTAGACATTGGATATTTTCCTGAAAACCTGAGATTAAAACTGGATAAAGTAGACATTTTCTTGTTACCGGAAGGAGCAGTGAGATTGGATGGGGGTTTGAGCAAAACCTGGGAGAGACTGAAGAAGAGGAGACGAAGGAATTGGAGAAGGAAGATGAGGGAGAAGAGATAAAAAACAAAATTGGGAATCCAAACTACGTTTAGCGACACCTCTGAGTCGAACTGTCCGCTTTATGGATCTAAAAGTATGTACCACATGCCTCTTCACTACTTAAAGTTCTTTATTATTTCCCATTAATGATAGAATCAACTCCAAATCTTCATCAAGGAACACAAGGTCATTCAAACTTAAGCCCTGTCTTTCTTCTCTGTTCATATCACACTCTTAATTATTTCCATTCCTGATCCCACCCTGTTCCTTCATACACATACCTGTGTCTTCTACTTAAATTCCTTTTTCTCTCTCCATTTGTCCATCTGGCTAACTCTGAATCAAACATCACCTATTTTGGAAAGTTTTCATTGAAATACACCCTTTTATTAGCACTTAGGAAAGGAAATGTGCATCTCTCCCTGATGTGAGCTCATTACAGGCAGTATGCATGTACACACAGGATGTGTTTAATAAATGAAGATATCTATGAAATTAATGAGCCATGGTGGTCTATCAAGATCTTTGAAGATATGTATGAAGATACATATGGAAAGAAAGAGGAAACAGATTTAGGTTGTAAACTCTCCGAGGGCAGGAACTATATCCTATTTTTCACTGCATACGAATTATCTCCACCTGTAAATGGATTGACAAAGCACGATGACGTGCAGAAAAACACAAACTCTGGAGAGACTGCTGGGTTTGAATCCCCTGGTTCTGCCAGAACTATTTGTGTGACCTTGGACAATACCTTCCTCCTAAGGGCGCTGTGAGAACTAAAGGGTTAATGTTTGTGACTGGCTTAGAACTGTGCATGGTATACTATACACATAGAAAGACCATCTATGTGTTTTTTAAATAATAATATAAAAAACAAAGAATCAGAAAAACTTTCTGAATCTGAGCTCTGCCTGGCACACAGTAACATAAGCTTTGAATACTTGTGTAGTGGATTTAATAGAAAGGAACAGAAACTAGCTAAGCACACCTCCCCTGCATGGTACTTTGGGCAAACATGATTGATTAGATACTTTCCCTTGTTAAAGGATATTGTGTTTTCTTGATAATGAAACTATTTAAACTCAAAAATTTAGCTGCCTATTGGGACACGATTCCCCAGCCAATATCATTGTTTGTCATGGTAAACTTATTAGAAGGAGTCTTTGAAGCCAAAAACAGTTGAGCCTTTGTCCACAGGAGTTAGAAGGAACCAGTATCCCACAGGAGGCCAAAATAAACAAACATGCATCTAGGTGCAAGGGGAAGACAGATGCTTCCAAATATATCGTTGTCACTCAAACAAAATGCAGAGTGCCCAGAATTCCCTTCTCACATTATTTTCTTTCGTAATCACAGGATGCTCCTCTCTATTACAGCTGGCTCAAGTAGAGCAGTGATTTCACATGAGGTGAGTGTATTTTCAAACTTGACGTTATTATTATTTTGAAAGATACACCCCTCCCTTCCCCCACCACCCCCCCAACCAGGATCAGTTTAAGCCACAGCCATGTGGCTCTTGCCAGTATATCTTACAAAAATATATTTTAAATAAAGTATAATAAGTGGCCATATTCTATAATAACCTTTATAGCATAGACTGACATTTTCGCTCACATCTCAGACTACAGAGAATAATAGGAAGCGAGCTTGTCAGTCAAATTCTGTTGTATTACCCTGTAATACAAACTGCTCCTGTCCTTGTCATATTTATAACAGACTGTATCAGCAAAATGGCCCAATACCAAGGGGCAAGAACGCTTTTAGCTGGTCCAATGACAGGTGCACACACTGCATATGCGAAATAAAAACTACGTGAACAATTATGTCAACCACACCAGCAAATGCAGGATTATCAAATGCCGAGAGAAGCACTTTGGGAACTGAGAGCTCTTGATTACTCCTACAATTCTGAAGATATATTTTTAGTGAAAGAATTTAACCTAGCCACCACTACCGCAACTAAACTTGAGACTCGCAGGCCTTCTGAGAAGACTTAGGAAAGAATGAATGTTACTGGATGTTGACACTCTGAGCTCCCAAGTCACTTCCCCCTCTCCCTTCTGGAAAGATCTGAAAAACTGTCCCTCAGAAATCACTTTGCCAGACTACATGAAAGTTATTTTAAAACTAAACACTTATTACTTTTATTGGAAAAACTTCAACATCTGAAACTTTTATACCACCTTAAATAAAGCAAAGGACAGAGTGTTGTAATAAACGACCTGGAGTGTTAGATGCAGCAATGTGGAGGATGAACAGGAGAGGAGTGGGGATCAGAAATCTGGATTTAAATTCAGAGTCTGCCTTGCTTCATCCACTGGGGAGAGTTGTTTTATCTCTCTACATCAGAGTTTTCTCATACGTATAGTTGAAATAACAAATCCTACCTCATGAAGTTGTAGGAGGAATTAAATGAATTTGGTATCTAAAGGTATCCAACACAGTGTCCCATTAATAAACGATGTTAACTATATATGATTAAACTGAGTAGTATTATATTTTAATTCTGCTTTTCCACTAAGAACTCTTTCTTTTCTCAATGATAGAGAGAGACACACACACACACACACACAGAGAGAGAGAGAGAGAGAGAGAGAGAGAGAGAGAGAGAGAGAAAGCAAAGGGAAAGAGAGAGAGAGAATCCACACTCAGTTGCAGAGCCCAATGCAGGGCTTGATCCCACAACCCTGGGATCATGACCTGAGCTGAAATCAAGAGCCAGACACTTAACCAATTGAACCACACAGGCACCCCTCCCTTAAGAATTCTATCAGCTTTTCAATGAATATAGTTTTGTCTCTGTCATAAAAACCATTTCTGCAATAAGCTATATGCATCCATATATCTTGATGTATGTTTTTCTCTATATGACTCATCACCTTTTAATGTAAAAATAGATCTTATTTACTTACTGTGTTTATTGTCTGTCTCCCCAAACCATAAAAAGAGGTAAATAAAAGCATATATTTTTTCTATTTTGTTGACTTTTGTTTCCCCTACCTAAGAATACCACTGGGCACATAATGGGCACATAATAAATATTCTTTGAATGAATGAATACAAACATCTTTTTCTTCAATGTGTAAAAGTCTGGGTTATAAATACTACCATGGAAGATTGGGAATACAAAAGTGGTGAACATTTGTATTAAGAAATTTATTTCAGCAGAATTTCAAATAGGAGCAAGAATGACAAAAATAGAATTAAATGTTTGAGCAAAGTAATGAATTTGCAGCAAAAAAAAAAAAATCAAATAAAGAGCTGTATTATTAAAGTACCATGTTTCTCAGTTACTTATAGTATTAAAAAATCTTCACCAGGACTTAACACAAAAAGCAAGAAATGCAGCTCTTTAAAATATAGAAGGGATGAAAAATAAAACTTGTTTTTTTCCACATGACGGAGTTTTTTTCTAGATTTATTAAAGTAGCCATGTATTTATGACACCTTTTGATGCTCTAATACAAATCATATAGTAGACCTTGGATGTATGTTATATATAACTAAAAGTAAAATTGCCTTGCTGGTCTCAATCTTTGACATTTTAGAAATATTGCGGAATCTATCATAGTGAATTATGCTTTAATTTTTCCACTATAAGAATAAAATAGGGATTTTTTTTACTCATTGGTGAAATTTACACTTATTTTAGAGAATTCAAGAGATAAAACTGAGTTTCTTGGATGCAGGTCCTCTACATTTTCTTAGAAATTATTTATAATTGCAGGACAGTGTAGGAACCACAGGTTTCCCGGATATGCAAACAGAGCCTCACGAGAAATTTCCTCCATAAATGAACGTTTAGTTAAGTCTGCCTTTATCTCACAACTGATTCAACTGAATCTCAAGCCCATCATGGAGTAAACACACAATTCTCAGACCTACTCCATGACACTGAGGGCCTTCTGACTACACTGGCAAACTGTGCCTTGGGGCTACTGACTATCCCAAGAACATCCAGTGAAAAGCAAGTTTGCTCATCTGTGCCTCTATGTAAGTTTTAAACAATGACAGAGAAACAAAAGCAATAAGGCTTCAATATAAAAAAGGTGTATCCTCAATATAGCTTTGGTAAAATGGCACCTACTTAAACAGCTATTCCCAAAACCCATCATCACCTATCTCTCAATCTATCTTTCCCTTTGGCACGCTTCACAATTTATAGTAACATATTATTACTTGTTTAGTGTCTGACCTTTATACAAATTTTCATGTTTCCTGAAAGCCTAAATGTGTCTTCTTTTAACCATTGCACATACAGCTTACTACCAGTTTCCAGTAAAAGGGAATGGACGGATGAATGAGGAAATGAATGAATGCATGAATGCTACGTATGAGTTCATTGTTTGTAAACACATGCATGCCTTTTAATTATTTTACTATGAGGTGAAAATATACACTAGAAACTTCTCAGTGGAAGCTTTGATATTTGCATCTCAAGCCGTGAAATATCTATGACTTCTTCATCCCTAATGCCTGTCTCCTCCACTTTACTACAGTGGCCGCTCGAATGGCCATAATCTTGGACTTTATGGTCCCCAAACACCCCCACCTCTGAACGTATAAAATGAGATATTCCATTCTCTGATCACATTCAAGTATTTCCATCTCATTTATTCTCAACATATCAGTTCTTCAACACTGGTCTTTCCTGCTCATACCAACTTTCTACTAGCCTCTTTTTTACCTTCTTTCTGTGCAGCCTGGATCCCCTGGTCCAACACTCCAACAACTCCCTACCCAGAATATGAAATTATCCCCTTGCTCCACTGGACGTGCGTCACATTCACATGGCAAAGCTTCAAGCATGGAAGAGTTGGGGACATGGCGGTTAAAAAGCCAGACAAGTCTTGGCCCCCACAGAGCTGACAGCCCATCAAGGAAAGCAGACATAAACAACTAGTTATAATAATTATGACATGCCGCGTAAGCTGAGAGGACTAGGGTGCCGTGGAAACTCTGAGACCCAAAGATCTCAGCAGCCTGCCTGTCCTGCACCCGGGCTGGGTTGCTGAGAGCTGCTGGAGAAAAGTGTCCAGTGGACAGATTCTGGTTGGCAAAACCAGTTCCGTCTTCAGGGCCCCCAGACCATCCCACTATGCTCTTCACTGCTCAATTCTCTCTCACATTCTCCATAGTGACTAACTTTCCTATTCTCCAGCTATCTTCTTATTTCTACAGAAAACTGCCTCCCATTCACAGTGAAATTTCCACTGCTAGAAGGAAACACACTGATTTAATTAAATAGCCTCTGTTTTGTCAAACGCATAGCCTATCAGCACGACTAACATTTCCTCTTTTCTTCTGACTTCCACACGAGAAACCTGTCCTCCCTTATCCATGGCTAATTGCTCTGATTATTCTCCAGATTCCACAAACCCCCTTTCTCTAGGCAACAAACCTCCTTCCAATTTCTACCCTCAAATCCCTGAGAATTTCATCCATCTTTTCTCCTTCTCCTGGATCCTTAATATCTCTTCCCTCTTGGCTCTTTCTCAATGTTTATTCACTCACTCACACTCATTCAGCCACTTACCCATTTAATATTTTTGAATGCTTTCTATATGATAGGCATAGTTCTAGGCTCTGAGCAACGTAACAGTGAAGAAACTTGACAAAGCTCTATCCCTCACTGAGTTCACATTTTTAAATTTTTTTAATGTTTATTTATTTTTTTGAGAGAGAGAGAAAGAGGGAGAGACAGAGAGAGCGTGAGTGGGGGAGAGGCAGAGAGAGAGGGGAGCAGAGGATCCGAAGTGGGCTCTTAGCCCGATGTGGGCCTCAAACTCATGAGCTGTGAGACCATGACCTGAGCCGACGTCAGGCACTCAACCAACTGAGCCACTCAGGTGTCCCTGAACTCACTTTTTAGTGGAAGGAGTGATAAACAATTAGTGAATCATGCAAGGTAAGTACCTGCAGAGAAAAAATCTCTGGTCTGGGTAAAGTGTTAAAGAATGACTGAGGTGCTCTTTTAGATGCTGTTACTCGCATGTATTACGAATGTTGTGTGTGAAAGCAAATGAGAGAAGAAAGATAATTCTTAGAGGGAGAGAAAAGATGGGCAGAGAAATTAAAACAGGAAGTCCTTCAAGGTCAGTACCATATGTACTTGTTATTGTGGATGGTAAATATAGCCAGATAGGTAACAAGTAACTGGCAATGAGGACAAAAGTGTAGGTAATACATCATTACTCATTATCTTTTTAAGTAGCTAATAGGAAACGAAAACCTAATAAGTAGTAGAGAATTTAAAAGTTGGTAACTTTATGCTGGTCTTTCTACCTAGGTACAACCTCAATGAATTCTGATTCCTTTTACTAAAAGCCATAGCAGGGAAGAGGCAAATGAGGAAAACTGGGAGGGTGTTTTATTGTTTTATTTTGTTTTCTGGATCGATGGGCATCCTAACAGAATGCCAGAAGGCAGACTTTTACTTCCTAAGTGATAGAATTTCCTAAGAACTATATGCCATCATTTCCATAATACAGAATAGTTGTTGGGTTTTTTAAAGTTTATTTATTTATTTTTGACACAGAGAGCTCCAGCGGGGAGGGGCAGAGAGAGAGGGAGAGAGAGAATCCCAAGCAGGCTCCTAGCTGTCAGGATAGAGCCCGACGTGGGGCGCAGACTCATGAACTGTGAGATCATGACCTGAGCCGAAACCAGGAGTCGGACACTCTACTGACTGAGCCACCCAGGTGCCCCCAAAAGGTTTTTCAAAAATGTTAGTACTCAGTGACCTGGGCGATCAAGCTATAAGACAGAGACATGACACCTGTCCTAAGGAGGCACCGAATCACGTCGGGGGAGCATCATCGGAAATGCACTGGGCGGGGAAAGGCAGTAAGTTCTGTACTGTGGAGCCTCATTTGTGATAGAAAGAAGGAGAAGCAGCAACAGGACAAATCACGGTGAGTGTAACTAAGACAGAGGTAAAGTACAGAGGATGAAACCTTCCAGAAGTGGGAAGAAAAGTCCCAAAGAAAGGATTGGCCATGAATTTACTTGGTATTAAGTAAACAGGAAGGGAGGCTAGAAGCCTGACATATCAGAAGAAAAGCGGGCACAAAGGAGGAAAATGGAAGAGAACAGCACGACAGACCCTGACCTGGCCATCCTCAGCTAGAAAATATTTAATGATAAATAATGTCATATTGCACAAATCCGCTAGGAAGATCTGAAATACTGAAACTTAAGGGACATGTAATGATTTTTGCTTAGCAGTAAAGACGTCCCACCACATCTACAAAATCTGAAGGTCGACCCTGAGAATTCCCACGTCATCCGTATGTTAAATGCCCAGGCTCCACACTCACAACCGGGAACCACGCTGTGCCTTTCTAAATGGGGCACAAGTACAGAGTTTGTTCAGCTGGAGGAAAGAGGAGAGGCTAGCAGAGGGCAAGTTGCAGGACAGAAAAGAGAAGGTGGACTAAACAGCTTCTGGGCGCTTGAGGCTCCAGCGAAAGCGCAGCTTCAGCCCTGCGCCCCAGGCTAACCCTCACCCATGGCGGGAATCTTGAAGAAACTAAAAATGAAACCGAGAACACAGGAACAGGGATTTCTCCTCCAGCCTGTGTCTAGTGTCTCCTGCGGCGAGGTCCCCTCTTCCCTGTCTTGTAGCTGCAGCTGGCTGGCAAACTCCACCGCGTGAAAATCTCAGCCATTTCCACCAACGTGGAGGAACTTCTATTCCCTTCTCTGCTTCTCCTAGTGTTTCTCTTTCTCTTTTCTAGCTGCTTGGAAAGTCATGGGAAGCCTCTGTTTCAGCTTCCTCTGGAGGTTTTTCCTCCAACTAATTCAAGGCTCCCCTTTGGTTGTGGTGCCACCCACGAAGCACAGCTGTGGGTCTTCAATGTACTGATTGCTGCAACTTTCAGACATAACAAAGACCCAGCAGAGATTACAGAACCCCAGGGGTAGCTGGGAGATGGTGCTCATGATCGCGTCCTTGGAGATATCTCTAAGAATAAGATAAAGCTGTAAATGAGTTTGGGAGAGAATGTAGGTTGCTTTTCCTTTAGGCACATTTGATTTTACTTCCTATTTCGGATCAAATAAAACCACTCATGAGGGCCCTTCTTTTGTCTCTTCTCCTTCCTTCTGCTTTCCTGACCCCACACTCTTCTCGCTTCCCAGGCTTTTCTTAGTCTGACAAGCTCGTGGAATTTAAGAGGAGGAAGTCATTCTCTTCTTCCCATCCTCAAGCCCCGATCACGTTTGCAGGTTTCAGAGCAAATATTCTCAAGCCCCCTGAACCTTATCACAGTGTCCACAGTAGCCTGAAGGATATCCGTAATGAAGAAAATATAAAGTTGACAATCCACAATTGTGAAACACCAAGCAGAAAACAAGGGGAGACCTTGTTCTTTTGAAAAATGTTAAAATAATAGCAAGTCTCTGTCCCCTGGTGCCCAAACAACCAGTTAATTCAGCAATTCAGTCTTAAAATAGTAAGTCCCTACAAAAACAATGTAACAGACAGGAAAGAACACTGGGGTCATTACGGCAATATCAATACCTAAGCATCATACAATCTACCAAACATTTTTATAGATGCCAGAGACTAGTTTGAGCCTTTGCCAGCAACTCCCCAAGGCCTTCTAAATCCTGGGTTTCCCCTCTACTTCCCGCCTTCCATTCATTATCTGCTAATACCACTTAAACTCTACTTGATGTACTTCACTTTCCTCATCTGCAAATGAGTACCAACCTCTGTCTTACTTTTCATGCTAGTGGAAGGGTTGAAGGAGACTCAGTGAGGATAAAAGCAGTTGAATATACATAGCGCCTCATAAATGTAAAGCGTATTAAACATCTCTTAAAGAAGTTATTGCATAAAAGAACCTCTTGACAGACGCTGGGGTGGCTCAGTCGGTTAAGTGTCTGACCTCATCTCAGGTCATGATCTCATGGTTCATGAGTTTGGAGCCCTGCAATCAGGCTCTGTGCTGACAGCTAGGAGCCCGGAGCCTGCTTCGGATTCTGTGTCTCCCTCTCTTTCTCTCTCTGCCCCTCTCCTGCTCATGCTCTGTCTGTCAAAAATAAATAAACGTTAAAAAAAAAATTCAACCATGTGATTTCGTAGGGGTTCTGTCAAATTACAAGCGGAATAGGATAAGGTAGTATTTATATAGTAGGGACGTTAACACATTTACACATAATCAGTCGTTTCTAATATTTCTCTTTCATAAATACTCAGTGTTAGAGCAAACGTATTATGAAAGAAAAAGGCCATTGATATCATATATAAAATGGACATACTTTTTAGATTTTGGGTGCTAGATAAAAAATTAAGCACTATGTTAACTATGTGACTAAATATGATTTAATTTTACATTTCATTATAATGTTCTATAAATAAATTCACAAGTGGGATATACAAAGTTCTCTAGCACGTTACACTCCCTCGTTTTGGCTGAGAAGTTAATGGTCACCATTGTCTAGTCTTAGAACCTTCCATAGCATTCACCTAGGAAATTCCAGAACTCCTCATTTGCATTTTCCATTTCCATCTTCATTTTCTTCTCTCTGCCTCTCTCTGCCACAAGGCTAGCTGCTAACCTGCCCACCACCAGCCCAGTTTATGATCTCCACTGTCCTCCTAAGCCCTGTAGTCCTCTCTGCACTTCAAAACTGCACAGACAGGGATCCCAGGCTTCTGCAGCCAGCCACCAAAATAAAATGTGTGCTGGCCAGCCGAGAATCTGAAAGAGCACCAGAGTGAAAATGACCCACTCCGCACAGAGAGTCCGGCCTTAAAAAAAAAAAAAAAAAAAAAATCTATCTATCTATCTGCCAGAAGTACAGGTAGAATTCAGGTGCTGAGGTGGGGATTGAGAGTCTCCATCCACTGCCTGCCCAGTCACCACATTCAGACCCCCCAAGAGAGGAGGAGGGGCTACTAAACTCACTTCAGTGAAGTGTCTAATGTCAATCCCATGCAGATAGATATCTGGCTCCTGCCTCTCAGTACTCACGGTACTCTTTGCCTCTCAGTACTCACAGCCCTGTAGCAACCAGATGATCCAGATTCTTACCAGACATCCTGTGTCCCCATGAACTGGACAGATGGTTAAGGATGGAAAACCAATATCCTCCCTTTAGGTGCCCCTCCATTTCCAGGGCGGCAAAGGCCAGCTGCAGTGCTTGGTTGAATGGCCACGGGACAGAGGCCCATACCTCACAAACCCAGAGAGACTCTGCCTCATCCTACCCATGTAGGGCACAAAGCCTTAGGATTAACGGAGAAACAAGTGTTAAATACGCAGGCACCACGCTCTGCATGAAAAAAAATCCTGCCTTAAACCAAATTTACACACGAAGTTTCCTCACGCACGTTTTTTTGGCTTGGCACCCATTCTGCTTTCTTGCTTACTCGGAGCACTCTTGTGGTGGTTGGTGCTCCATGGCCTCCTCATCTTATCCCTTCAGCTCACTAAGGCCAGTACTAATATACAACCGTGGCTCTCCTTGGGGACTACCCTGGGTAACACGTTCCCAGCCTGACTGAGCCCTAGGAAACCTCCTTTCCATGCTTCCCCTCTAGAAGCCTCCACCTGGTCTACCCTGGTCCTGCTCATGCTGCCACATGCTGCAATATTACACCAACACATCATAACACAATCTCACATATTCCCTTCAAAATCTATCTTAGAGCTTTCCAAATTACATACTCACTCTAGAATGCTTAAGTATTCGATGGCCAACTTTTTGCTTTAAAAATCAAAATTGGCAGGAAATGATAATATCTAGTAATACCACAAAATAAGCACTATCTCCAGAGGAAGGAGTAAGACATCATCTAATACTGCTATCAAATTTTCAGCTCCCTAAACTCTGTAATTCTTCCCTTAGGGGATGGATTATGTTGCAGAACAGCATTTGGCTTTCTTGTGTGACTGGCTAGAAAAATGAGTTCCCTTCCTAGAGGTACAGTTTATTCTTAAAGGGTCCAGCAAAGGGTCTCGTAGGCCAGACCTACAGAAGAAACCATCTCTTCTAATGTAATAAATTGCTTTGGTCTTTTCAGGAAAGTGAGGACATCTTATAAACTGAGGAAGACCTAGATGGGTTGTTTGGGGAGAAAGAGTTTAAAACTCCAACTGAAAATACAAAAGAAAAATTTAAGGACCAGTGGCACCACAGGAATCCCTAAACTAGACACACAGCATGAATTATACTAGATCCCATTGATCCATTCACTCAACTTATGTGCCAGGCACTGTCTAAACCTGATCCCTGCCCTGATCCAACTGCTAGTAATTCATTAGAAGATTTTGTTTAAATGCTAGACTTCACAGGGGGTAGTTACATCATTATTAATTCTTGGTTACTTTTTCAGGTTTTTTTTCTAAGAATTGTATTGAGGACCATGTGCAATCATTGGAGTATGAGAAATCTTCTCATTTATATCACAGAAAAGGGGCTTCCTTTTAAAATGTCATTATTTTGGGGTGCCTGGGTGGCTCTGTTGGTTGAGCATCCACTCATGATTTTGGCTCAGGTCATGATCCCAGAGTCATGAGATTGAGCCCTGTGTCAGGCTCCACGCTGAGCATGGAGATGCACTCTCTCTCTCTCTCTCTCTCTCTCTCCTTCTTCCCCTCTCCCCCACTCAAGCTCTCTCCCTCTAAATACTACTACTATTACCACTGCTACTACTAATAAAATGAAATGTCATCATTTTATATTAAAAACAGGAGACAGTTCTAGCTTCCTAAAATTTCTATTTCTGACAGAATATATTTTCACAAATACATTTTATCTGTTCTCCACCAAACACGTTTGTTTAAAGCAGACAAAATATTGCTTGAACCATTGTTTCCTTAAAAGAAAAATAATCTGTTTACCTCCTTTTCCCTCATCTTTATCTTCTCCACACAAAAAAAGAAACAAACAAACAAAAAACACACTACCACCACCACCACAACAAAAACACCTCTGCCCCAAATCTATCCATTTTTAAAATAGCTAATGTAGCGCTAAAATATTTGGACAAGTAAGTTTAGCTCGTGCATACAAAGATTCAGATGTGTTATTAATATTTTCATTGTTTATGAGAGAGAGAGAGAGAGAGAGAGAGAATAATAAAGGGAGGAGTGAGGGAAAACCCACTTGAAATCACTTCTGCCCTCTGGGTGTGTCTAGTATGGAAGGTTTCCTGCTCGGTATGAAAGTTGACTTTCTGGTTGATGCTTTGCTAAGGTCAGATAGTTCCTGCACCGCTACAGAAAAGTTAATTTCCTGTTGCATTTTTCCTGAAGCATTTGTGCACTTTGGCTAAATTAATGCTAGATTTTCCACCGGAGAAGAACTAGGCTTAGTGCTGAAACTATCGGAATGCTATTATACTTCTTATTGCTTGTTAAAGAACCAGTGGAACATCAAGAGGAAACTCAATTGTGACAGTGCAATTTTGGACTCCTGGTGGAATGCTGACACATAACTGTACAACTTGACATTTGTAAACGACATTATACTGTAACTTTTTAATGAAAACAGGAGTATTGCCGGTACACTTTTGTTGCCGATACGCATTCTTTTCCCTCAAGAGATGCTAAATGTAGTGAGAATATTTTCATGGCAGTATCCTTTGGGATGTGTTAAGTTAATTGAACATGGGGGCTATTTGGCTAATTGGCTGTAATTCGGTGGTGGCCTATGTAAGGCAAACCAAAATCTAAGCCTGTAAGTCCCTCAAGGTTAGGAAATCAAAACCTAAGGACAACCAATCACAAACAGCCAACTAGGTTTCAAGCTTTAGCCAATCAATAATTGCCTTAGTTTAGGGTGCCCGGGTAGTTCAGTCAGTTAAGCATCTGACTTGATTTCAGCTCAGGTCATGACCTCATGATTTGTGGGTTTGGTGCCCCCCCCAATCCCGTTGGGCTCCACACTAACAGTGCAGAGCCTGCTTGGGATTCTCTCTCTCCCTCTCTCTCTGCCCCTCCACACTCATCCTCTTTTTCTTAAAATAAATACACAAACAAACAACAATTGCCTTACCTTGCCTGTGCCTTTTCCTGACAGGAAAACACTCTCAGCCACTTCCGGTTTGGCGCTGCCTCGTTAGAATTGATTTTTGCTCAAATGAACTCTTAAAATTCTCAATATATCTCGGTTTATCTTTTTTTTCATTCGGTTTAGTGTACTTTTTTTTAAATTTTTTTTTCAACGTTTATTTATTTTTGGGACAGAGAGAGACAGAGCATGAACGGGGGAGGGGCAGAGAGAGAGGGAGACACAGAATCGGAAACAGGCTCCAGGCTCTGAGCCATCAGCCCAGAGTCCGACGCGGGGCTCGAACTCACAGACCGTGAGATCGTGACCTGGCTGAAGTCAGACGCTTAACTGACTGCGCCACCCAGGTGCCCCAGGTTTAGTGTACTTTTTTAATTTATTTTTTTGAGAGAACATGCCTGTGCAGATGGGGGGTTTGGGTGAAAGAAAGAGAGAATCCCAAACAGGCTCCACACACATGAGGGAGGGTCATAATCCCAGGACTGTGAGATCATGACCTGAGCCAAAATCAAGAGTCCTAACGCTCAATCAACTGAACCACGCAGGCACCTCCCCCTCAGTTTATCTGTTAACAGAAGTGATAATGTTTATTCCCCTGTCTTTTATAATTTCAATGTTTTTCAAGACATTCTGAGCTATCGTGTCTAACCTGCTCCCATGACATCTTTGTAGCAGATATTTCCATCTTTATGCCATATGATATAAAAAGAAACCAAAGAAGTCACTTGTCCATGGTCACTCAACTCTTCAACATTGGAACTCAATCCTCATTAGTTCTGGGTTTTTTTCAAGTTTTTATTTAGATTTGAGTTAGTTAACATATAGGGTAATATTGGTTTCAGGAGTAGAATTTAGTGATTCATCACCTACATATAACACCCAGCGCTCATCACAACAAGTGCCCTCCTTAATAACCATTAGTTATTTTTTTCAGTTCTTTTTCTCTCTCACCTGGGGAGAAAGTGAGCAGAGAATAGTACGATCTGCCTCAGATACACTGACCTTTAACTAGCACATCACCACCCCAACACGGTCCACTTTTCCTTATGTCAAAAGGAAGAAACACCAGGTCCCTGGAGCAATATTACTATTTAACAAATTCTCTTTTCTCCCTATAGATTATTCGCTCTCGTGAGGCCTTTCCCTTGCCTGAATCTCCCATCCTGAATTGGTCACTTTTCCCAGATCACTCTCTGAGGTGTAGTCAGAATATACTTAGGACAGCAGATACAAACTTTGATTTGCCAAAAATCAGCTGTGAGGTGTGTTATGAGAAATTGGTTTTGAAAAGAATTAAAATGTCAAAAACTGTGCATAATTCACACTTCATGAATCAGGGAAGATGTGCTGCATTCCTACTACTTGCAGCCCAACACTTTCTTGAATAGGAGAGGCAGGAAGTATTGTTCGTGTATCCCTAGAAAACCAGTGGAATGTGCTTGCATCTGACTCATCTAGAGGTATCAAAGAGAAACTTTGAAGGCTGCTAGCATAGAACATGATACTTTAAATATTTGCTTACGTAGAATATAATGAGGAAAGCACATAGGCTGAAGGCCAAATGTAGGAACTACATATGTGTGTTCTGGAAATACATATATATATATATATATATATATATATATATATATATATAATATAAGCCATTTAAAGTGCTTGTGTTTAAGGTCAGAGCTTAAATCCAACTTCTTGGGTCAGGAAAAACACCAACATTTACTGACACAAACCTTGGTCAGCCACCATATGTTTTCAGACACACATTCAATTCTCACACATCAGGCTTAGTTAGCTCCATTCTTCCAGTGAGAAAAATGGAGAGTTTAGAAATCGAGGTAAAATTTGCCTATGACCTATACTAGTAAATGACACAGTTGGAATTTGAACCACTGTGTGCCAAAGCCCATGTCTGTGCCACAACACACCTATGCTCTATTAGACTTCTTATTCAACCCACTTAACGGGTTCGAGGTCATAAGCCTTGACAGAGATAGTTAGGTAGATTCCCACCAATATGCAGGGTGTCGGAGCCTCCCCTTAGCAAGTTGCTCTGATTGGGATGCATTCTAAGCAAACCGAGAGGGATCCATTGAGAGTCCCCCAGTCAGGATTAGAGATACCAAATGTAGTTATATTTCGGAACACATGATTGGGCCCATTCTGCTTTTCGAAGTCCATGTGTTCTTCTTAATGATTATTTTGTTTCATCTATTATTTTGGGTCTTAAGTGAATTAGCCTTCCTTAGCGAATTTAATTGAAAGTTAAATAACTTTTTTCATCAAGATACTTATATATGACAAAACCTCAATTTATATCTTATTATTATATTCCTTTTCAACCCTGTACATAAGTCTAGATGTTTAGTTTTACATTTTTAACAAGTTTCTGGAAAATGCAAACATTGCCAAAGTACTATTTACCCTGCAAATTTCCAACTTTAGTATAGTTTTTGTTAGAGAACATAAATCCTATTTTAGAAAATGAGCTCATCCTTTTAGCGAGAATGGCTCCTTAGAAAAAAATGTCCAAAGGAAAAAAAAAAAAGAAACATGTCCAAAGGAAACCAAAGGGAAAAATGAAACCAAACATTCCTTTCACCCCAAAAGGCCACAGACTCCAAGTTGATAACAGGAAGCACTTTTTACAATGTGAGTGTATCTAGCGGTTTCCATTTCAGAGGGTTTATGTGAGTTTCCAATTCCATTAGAAAAAGAAACAGAATTGCTTAGAGGGAGAAAGAAGCAGAAACTATCGCCACTATCTTTAAAAAACAAGAGAGAATGACACCCATAAACTGATTAATTCTTTGATCCATAGGAAATTTAACATAACTTGCTTAAATATGAGCTTCATCAAGACTTCATTAAAATTTATCCAACATAAGCAAATTTGAATTTGTTTAAAATTCTCTCAGTATGAACCATTTTTCACCCATGTGCATATTTCATTATAAAAATCTAACATAGCTCTAATCAACTATCTCAAAGAAATCCACAGGCATTAAATGCTCATCAGGCAGCCTAACTAATTCCATGAAAGTCACATACCTGTTAGTATGCTGACATCATCTCCCAAGAGCCTCCTGTGCATAGACCTCTGTATTTAGATTCCTATCAGCATACTTTAAAAATATTTACCTTCAGATATGCTTGAAATATAAAATATAAAAACATAAATGGAAAAGTTCAATTTTTAGTAGAAT
Source organism: Herpailurus yagouaroundi (assembly GCF_014898765.1). Taxonomy (NCBI): domain Eukaryota; kingdom Metazoa; phylum Chordata; class Mammalia; order Carnivora; family Felidae; genus Herpailurus; species Herpailurus yagouaroundi. Next base: position 24,057,509 of record NW_024412391.1, read on the forward strand.
TAATTTGTTAAAAAATAGAAAGAGAGGTTAGATGATGGTGACTCAGAAGCCAAGAGAGATAGGAAGTAAGCCAAGAGAGAAAGGCACACTGGTTGGGAAAGGATGCACTCCTTCTCCTTCTCCTTCTCCCCCTTCTCCTCCTCCTCCTTCTTTCTTAAACATGGTAGATACCTGAGATCTTCTTACAGGATAAAGATCCCAATGAGACAAATGAGCTGAAGAGAACAGGAGAAATGGATGATAACTGAAGCACACTCAATGTAGCACGATGGCAGATGATTAGCATTGGTCGCAGGTATAAGAACAGATGGTACCGAAAGGGGTTCGAGGGATACTGGCACAAGAAAAAGATGGGGTGCTGGATCTGAGAGCTCAACAAAAATTAAAAAGAGATGGAGGGACTTCCTCTCCTTTTCTCATCTCTGCTTTAAAGTAGGCTTTCTCTGATCCTCACAGTCATCGTTCATCCATTCATTTATTCAATGACAAGATATTTACTCAGGGTTCACTACATGCCAGATACTGTTTTGGCACTGGGGCCATATGCAGTAAACACTTTAAATCATGGACTTGCCCATAAGGAGCTTATATTTTATGTAGAGAGAAAGACAACATATAAATATATATATTTGTTCACAGTCCAAAATCTTCACCTCTTTCCTGTACTCCCCATCCAACTCATCTCTCCACATCCTCAACTATAGCATGTCATTAATCCCAGCATCTTAAATTAGAAAAAAAAAAAAAAAAAAAAAAAAAAAAAGGAAAGACTTAGCCGGAACCAAAGACCTTGCCTACAGATAAATAGGCCTGACTCTGACTGACATATCCGCTTCCCCAAGTCCTGTCTTGATTGTAAAGGCTCATTTTAGTGTGGAAAGGCAACAGCTTAGATGCTGGAGGAGAGGGAGAGAAACTCAACAAGGCTTTCATCTCAGACACTCCTCACCCAGGTACTCATGTTCACCGCAGCCATTATTTATTGCTCACCTCCTTTGTGAAGGCCAAACGGCAGAGTCTGTGAGGACTACGGGGATGAGTAAATCCTCAAGGAAATTATATAATAGTTAATATTTATTGAGCACTTTCTATGTGTCAACCACATAAGTGCTTCACAAGATTTATCTCATTTAAGCCTCATGTTAGCCTTGTAAGGTAGGTGATAAGATATCCCTTTTAGGTGAGAAAAATGAAATCCTAGAGAGACCAAGAAATGTGCCCAAGGTAGCAAGGTAACAAGTGCTATTAATTTGACTCCAGAGCTCATGTGCTGAACTGTTCTGCCTCTTCAATTTTATTAGTTTCCTAGGCCTACCGTAACAAAGTACTACACAAACGTGGCTTAAAATAACAGAAACACATTGTCTCACAATTCTGGAGGCTAGGTGCCTGAAATCAAGGTTTCAGCCATGCCATGCTGCCTCTGAAAACTGTAGGGGAATTCTTCCTTGTTTCTTTCTACCTTCTGCTGGTTTGCCAGCAATCTTTGGGGTTTCTTGTTTTGCAACTGCACAACTTCAATCTCTGTCTTCATCATTACATGGCATGCTTCCCGTGTGTCTCCGTCTTCATTTGACTATCCTCATATAATGGAGTCATATTGGATTAGGGGCCCACGACGCTCCAGTATGACCTCATATTAACTAATTATATCTATGACAACCATATTTCTGAACAAGGTCACATTCTGGGGTACTGGGATTAGGATTTCAACATATCTTTTTTGAGGGGAATGCGATTCAACCCATAATGCCAACGAATGGAGAGAGTGTATGGAAATAGAATGGAGGATATATGGAAATAGAATGGATATAGTATATGGAAATAGAATGAAGAGATCATATGAAAATAGAATGGAGAGTATATGGAAATAGAATGGAGATAGTATATGGAAATAGGATGGTGATAGTATACAAGAATAAAATGGATATAGTATACGAGAATGGAATAAATATAGTATACGAGAATAGAATGGAGAGTATATGGAAATAGAATGGAGATAGTACACAAGAATAGAATGGATATGGTATACAGAAATAGAATGGAGAGTATATGGAAATAGAATGGAGATAGTATATGGAAACAGAACGAAAAGATTATATGAAAATAGAAGGGAGAGAGTATATGGAAATAGAATGGAGCTAGTATAGCAAAATAGGATGGATATAGCTAGAAAAGCACAGGTCTCAGTCCAAACCTGTCATCGTTATCAACCCCATTTGTTACTCTGAGAGGCACTTTCTTTCCGCAAGTTTCATTTTTCTCACTTAGAAAACGACCTCAAATCTAATGATCTCTAACTTGTTTCCAGTTCTAACAGTCTCATGTTTCTTCATTTCTAAATAATTATATTGAAAAATAAGTTTTATTAGGGATTCTCAAGCACATACATCAAGTCATAGAGACAAGGCGTGCCACCAGGAGGAGGTGAAATTCCAGTTTCCAGAATGCTTTAGGAATGATTGTGAAGATTTCTAGAGGTATTGATTGGGGCAGACTCACTGGAGAGGACTCCAGACAAAGACGGAGATGGTGGCATTTGGTTAACTACAATAAGGCTGGCTTATGCATTACAAATAAAAGCAGAGTGGAACATAAGGCCATAAAAGCATGTTAGGACATACTAAGAGTGAGAGGGACAGATTCTACTCAATTTAGTGGGTTCAATACAACAACTCCTGAAGGCTGCTGAGGAGAGAAATCATAGGAGTTGTACGCAAATGGCTTAGAATACCCAGTAGATTGAAGGGGAACTATTTACATTACTAAAATAGTCTAGGTTAGTGGCAGTGGGGATACAGCATTAAGATTGTGAAGGTAAACTCTAAGATTTTGGAAAATTAATTAGTTATTATCTGGATTCATTTGGGGGCTTGGAAAAAGTCATTATATACCAGTAATACAGTCTTGTGCTAAGGTGATATGTACTAAAATTACTTAGTATAATAAAGGGCCAAATGTGCATCATGGTCTCCAGAGAGAAATCAGAAGTCAGATTTGGAAAAGGAATAGTATGTGTAAAGGCAGTCTATAAACCACAAACGGGACATCTAGGAATGGGCCAGAGGCCAGGGAAATGAAGAAAAGACTGGGAAACAATATAGAAATTGAGCTTGCTTGAAACAAATGGTTCGGAATAAGGGTTGTGAACAAGGCAAGAGTGTGTGGCCTTTACACAACAGTATAAATAGAGTTAATACTGCTGAATTGTATACTTAAAAATGATGAAGAAGGTAAATTTTATATTTTGTGGGATTTTTTACCACAATGAATTTTTTTTTTAAAGGTAACAATTAAAAAAACAAAATAGGGAAACCTGAAAAGTCTTGTGGCCTTTCTAATTAGGAGCTGGCCATGCGGATCAGTGATAGGCCGACAGATTTAGTAAGGAGTCAGGCCAATGGATTAGGTGAGGGGCAAGGTATAGAGAAAGAGTAAGTAGTTTCAAATGTAACTCTAAAGAGGTTTAAAATCTATTCATTGAGGAGAATAGGGATTGGAGGAGTCCTTTTCACAGGAACAGAGAGGCCAAGAGGAATCATTGATTTGGGCATAAAAATTGTGAAAGAAAAATATCTGAGTTTAAACAGTTTTTATTACTCCTCAATAAAAGCAAGAAATTGGATTTCTAGATCTGGGGGTTCAAGAGTGAGATCCAAGCTAAGAATATACCTATAGGTTATCTTTACAGATTGAAAATTAACAGTACATAAAGTTGATATAATCACCAAGGGAAGGTACAAAACAAGACAACTGAAAGCTCAAATACACTAACTTTGGCATCAGAGGAAATGGATCCTGAAAAGAGACCACCAGTTATCCATAGAGGTCAGAGAATAATCCCATTGTGACATGGAATTCAAAAGGGAAGTTTCAAGATAGAGTTGTTGGCCAATAGTGTAAAATGCTTCAGAGAAGAAGGATGTAGACTGGAAATAAATCATTTCATCTGGCAGTCAAGGGGTCAGTGAAGACAAATTTCAGGAATGGGTGGGGTGGCCAGGAAGTGAATCCAAGGAGAACCAGCCATAGTTTCTCTGAGGGAAAGGAGAGAAGGAGCACACTGGGTTCAGTGAATTGCCAGGTACAAAGAAGGCTTATTGTTATCAGTTATGAGTATGTTTACTGGCAGAAGGCATGGTCCACTGGAAAGGTTTGAAATGGCAATATTGTAACTAACAGAGAATAACTCTGGAATCCCTCTGGAAAAGGTTGAGAGGAAGTGTTCAACACAAGAAGAAAATAAGATTTGGCAAAGAAGAGGCATTGGGAAACAGCCTTGCAGCTGGATCTCCTTACCTTCATTTCTACCCCCTCCAGTCCATTCTGCAATATATGTTCTGGAGCATTCTCTACAACATAAATCTATTTATGCCACTTTTTGCTTACCACTCTTCAGGGGTCCCCTGTTGCCTTCACGATAAAATCCAGACTCCTTATCATGACCACATTCCCACATCTAGACCCTGCTGAATTTTCTACCTTATTTATTTGACTTTCTGCTCTGCTCCCCTATCACAGTGCACACACACACACACACACACACACCCCACATAGTGAATACATTGAATCCTCCAAATCTACCACACCATTCAATTTCTTCTTTGCATATCTGGCATTATCTGCTTATGATACATTTCTCTTTCTCCACCCTTTCTAGCTCCTTCTCATCTTTCAAAATGTTCTAGTAAAGTTATGGATTCCCTAGCATTTATTTAATTACTTGTCTGTCTCACAGTGCCCTTTATTTCTGTGTCACCAGCGACTAGCACAGAGTCTGGCACCAATAAACTGCTCGATAAATAGTCACTGTAGGAATGAAGAAAATGAAAGAATGAATGAACAAAACGGATTAGGATGACAAAGGTAAAGATGAAGCGAGAATTTTTTTTCAGTTGGAGAAGAGAGTTCTCAGTGAGATAATTACAAACATTTCACTTAAAGAGAGCGATGCCATTTCCCAAGAGTAAGAGCACGTTTCAACGTTTTCTGTGACTTTTAGAAGGCAAAATTAGCATAACTATTGTATCAGCTGCCAGATCACCATGCCTCACATACCCCTCCAGCGACATTACTCCTGCCATGTTGTTGTGGTAAGCGATGGACACTGTTTTTATCACCTTGGTCACCACAGACCTGGGAGTGTTCCTATGCACAATACTGCTTGAAAAGGAGGAGTGGGGAGCAGTACTGCCCCCACTGAGGCCCCAGCTTCCCCAGTGGCCACCCCGAGAGTCCAAGTAACACTATGTCGTAGCAGCTTGCAACAACTCTAACCAGTGAAAGACAGAAGAAGGGAAAAGCCAGGAGGTAAACGGCTTGCCCCTCCTGACCTTCCCCACAATACCTGTTCTGAGATGCAGAGTTTCCTCCAGACTCTCTGATTATGTCTCCCATAAACGCACCCATTTGTTTCTCTCCCTATTCCTTCCCCTACCTACTCTTGCGTCCCTGGGATCGCAACATCCAATAAAGTGTTAGCTTGCAAGTGTTTGTCTTAGGTTCTGTTTATAGAAAACCTGGGCTAAACAATCCATTTTTAGAAATTTTCCAATGTTAAAAATAAGGTATTATTAGAGACACAAATAAATTACACAAAGTATATTTGTATGAAAACATTCAATTATTTGCATTGGATTATGGTTGGATCCTGGGAAGAGTAGTTGTAGAGAGCAGTCACTGAAGGAGAATGGAGAATCCAAAAGAAATGGAGAATGACTAGTCAAGCAACAAAGAACTAGAAATTCTCCATCTGGAACACCAACAGGAGATAATCAGTAACACATGGCTACGGTGAGTATAAACATATTCTCCAAATAGTAAAGTTTCCATTAAAGGAGCACACGCTAATGATCTATACTGAGCATATTTTTTTTTTCATTGTGCCTGCTTATAATTTAATGTGTTTCTTATGTTGTGAAATATTAAAGGGTTAGATTCCAAAAAAATAAATAAATCTACTGAGTGATCTACTTCAGTGAAGACAAATGAAGTTGTCTTTGGTTTAGACATTAAATTGAAACAGTTTTAAAACATAGCAGATTATCAGCCCAAATTCAAACTAATGTTGGGAGGAAACCCAGAAGAAATGACAAAAGTACAGCTGCTTAGCAAGGTCCTTTTGGAAAGTTCAGATGGAAAAAAAGAATTAAAATTTGGCCAGAAGAGGGAGAGTACTCCCTCACTACGGAAAGTTGGCATATACTAGACTATGATCTCAATCTGTATTGAAAACAGTTTTAGACAGTGAACCAGGTCCCAGTTGTAAAGGTGTAAAGGGCACAGTCTGTCACCGATCTTTAAATATTTGCTACCGCAGAACCCTCTATGACTTGGCTGACAGGTACAAAAGGTCTTCTCTTAGAAAGAACTGCAACCAAAAGACTGGGAAATAGTTACTGCTTATTCGATTCGAGAAACTATGAAAACTGTGATTCGAGAAATACACTGTGAGTGTATTTTAGTTTCTGAATGTTTATCCCGTATAGACACTACAGCATTCACAGTAGCTTTTTCAAATGTCCTTGCATGGATCCTTTCATTAAGATTTTGTTTTCCTTTTTCAGATTTATAATTCCAAACCCAACTTACACTTCCTGGAAGGGCAAATAAAGTTTAAATGCATTGCTTTTTAAGCACTTTGTCTATTTGCTTCTTAATATTTCTTTAGGTTTGAATATCTGAAGGACCATGATTTTTCCCAGACTGTTGTGCATATGCATATGCACAATATCTTGTGTGCAATGCCTGCCTTTGGTGGTCATCTTAAAAATCCAAATACTTCCTGGAACCCATGAACCTTAGATCACAATCAGCTATTTTAAGTAACTTTTAAAATCTCTTTAAAATGGATGGATACCAGTAAGGGAAAGCCCTAGAAAAGTGAACATTTTGGCTTGTAAATAAAAGTAATAACAAAACCCCAAATTTCTAGACAGAAACAATGCTTCTTCTATAAAATGCCCAAAAGCTGTGTTTTAGGTCTTGAGGAAAATCTGTGTAAGCATGCCGTCAGTTTTTTAATGAACTTCATAAGGTAGCTCTTTTTGAGAATGATCAATATATTGACCCCAAAGACATTTGTTTCTTCACTTTATCTTCAAGAATGTTTAATCTTCAAAACTGGATTATTATTTGATTCTTGTTTTGGAACACGTATCACAAGAAGAACTAAGTTATATCTGGTTTTAACTAACCTCCACATGATTCTTCTAGTTTCCTTTCTATCTCTAATAAAAACTGGATCTAAACCAAAGGCTGACACAAGTTAAAAATAGAGATACATGGCAAATGTTTGGAAATTCAGTTATCATATCCACCAGGCTTCTGAACTATAATTGTGAATTAAGAATCCTGCTTATGGTTAAAATATTTAAGACTGTGAACCATTTGTGGAAAAAATCATGTGATTGGCATTTTTGTGTATGTCAAGAAAATTCTAGAGTGAATGCTTTACGCAACCAGCCAATAAGTTTCAGATGGTTTGTAAGTAGCAGGAGAATCAAAGCTGAAACAGAATTCTCTGTGCCAGTCTACAAATAACAGTTAACATATGCCCATGTTACAGGCAAAGGCAGGAGTCACGTAAAGTCAAGCAGGGAGTAAGAAGGGCTGTGAGTTAATGAATGAAAACCGTTTCGTCCACAATTCTTAGCAAAACTTGTATGTACTTAAAGAGCAAAACCATCTCAATTATTTTTAAAGAAACTGTATGTGTTAACATTGGAAAAAAACCCAAGAAGTGACTTTCCAAGTCACAGGTTACACCCATTAGAAATTCAATGTATTCAAAAAATGCAAAAAAAAAAAAAAAAAATGAAGAAAACATACACATTCTTCCCTGACTTCAGAACCTTTAATAATTGATTCACACTTGCCAGTTGAAGTTCTATCCAGAAGTGTTTCTAGTGATACTATATTTCTTGGTCAAGATGTTTCTTGACTGATAAGCTAAGCCACTCACTTAAGCGTTAAAAATTTTTTTTGTTGTAGTCTAATATTATTTTGTATTTCATTGAGTTCTCACAGTTGTTTTTTCATGAATTGTTATTAGATCTTTGAACTTACTTCGATTTAAGCACCAGTCCTGTGGCAGGAACCAGGTGGAGATACCATGTCACATGCTAGCCCTGTGGCCTGCCTAAACATCTTTGAATGTCAGTCATCGTAACTGAGAAATGATGACCATCACAACTCCCTTACCTGCCTCACAGGGTTTGAAAAGTCTGAGAAGAAATACATAAGGGAGTTTTTGAAACAAGATGGTAGCACTGTTGGAGTTATTAGCAATAATGGCAGGAGCAGTGTATATTCAACAGGAAATTCTGCTCCCAACAATAACCACAGTCATAGGCTCTACCTAAATCTACTGCAGGTATAAGAAAGCAATTAAAGATTCCTAAATTATCTTGCTATACCTCTTGCTGTAGCACAGAAATCAGTAGCTTTGCCACTATGGATTTTTGCGTGTGTTTTTTTTTCTATTTTTTCTTTTTTAGGTTGGATTATATTAAAGGTCATCATTTCACTGACAGTCATAAACAGAGTGGTATATTAAAATAGAAATCCCGTGGGGTTTTGTGTGTGTGTGTGTTTTGTGTTCATTCCAACACTTAACAAAACTAGTAAAGTTAATTAAAATAGTGTAAGTGTAGAATAATCAATATTTCCCAAATTCTGTAAACAATAAAATTCAGGGCATCAGTTCTTTTGAGGAAAGGTATTATACTATTCTTTTAAATGGTTCAGAAATAAATATGTTGCTTTAGAAATGCATCCACCAAGGAAAAATTGATTCAATCAAGTATAAAATGGAATTCTGCAATATCTTTGAGTCTGGAATGGTCTGGTCACTCATACTGCCTACCTTGAGGAAACACTCAGTGTTGACCAAATGTTATGAATCTGTATGTCTCTGAACTGTAAATCTTCAGATCTCTTAGAATCCTAATATTTTAGGAAGAATTTACACCATGCCAACGTCCTCCAAATTGTCTATTTCATTCAGCTGAAATGAAGTACAATTCTAGGAGACAAAATAATGGCCAGGACTTTCTGGAAGTAAACAGAAGTTGAAGCTAACTGTCATAAGGTCACTCTCTGGGCGGCTATACTCTGGATCCCTTTCAGACCTCTTAGAAGTTAATTTTAGTTTTACGGAAAGGACAGAGAGAGGCAGACTGCTATCTTTGCAGAAAATGTCAAGGTTAAGCTTATGACCACCTTACCTTTCTGATTTCCTGCGCATTACTGGGGAGAAGGAAGCACTGTTTGTCCAGGGAGAGTCCTTTCTTACATCTGCTTGCTTGGGTTTTGGTGGGTGCGTTTGGGGCAGCCCCAGGGTCAGCGGCTGTGAGCTTCCTCGTCCCTCGGAGCGTCAGGGTCTGGTAGAAGAGACAGATTGCCACCACCAAGCCCACCAAGAAGGGCCGGGGGCAAAATCGCCGACGACAAGGGAACACTGGACGACAGACCATGACCAGCTCAGCTTCACTTGGCCCCCGTCCACTTTGCCGGAAAAGTCATAGCAGCTCTTTTTGGTCAGCATGAAAAAATACAAATCAGTCTTTAAATCAAGCTTGCTCCATCCCCGCTTAAGAACTTTCCGAAGGATCATGCCAAAGAATCATAGGTCCCCAAAGTCTGAGGAGGTTAATAAGATCCTTTCCATGGATGACAGTGAAAAGTGGCTGGCCTGGGTTAAAAAAAGACATCAAAATAATAATAGTGGTAACTAATAACCTGAGCGTATCCCCAGGCTGCCAAACTTTTGCTTCCGGTGATGCCTTATTTTCACAACATCCTTAAACTCGCAGCAAAGACTTTACAGGAAAAGAGAAAACAATACCAAAGTAAATCTGGAGTCTGGAAACAGCGCTGAAGAGCTCAATAGGTTAAAACCAAAAGTGCCTGTTGCACCGCGGGATGCAGGCCAGCTTGCCGGAGCAGTTCCTCATTCTCCTCCGCTTTTAGAGCAGTCCTGCTTCCAGCCTTTCATGGTTCTTCACTGCTTCCCTTCATTCCGCTTTAAATTGCCACTTTCCTGTAAGCATTCACGGCTTTTCACATAAAAAGGGAATGCACGGTTTGAATGGACATGGTTACTGCTAGGGTTTTGCTTGTATTTGTTTCATTCCGCTTCAAGTTCAAAGTTCTGTGTACTTACTCAGTTTTCATCCTTTCAGCCACAAAAAAAAAAAAAAAAAAAAAAAAATAAAAAGTTTCCACGCTCCCCTAATGGATTGCTAATCAAAACCACTCGGAAGGAA
>NW_024412391.1:24068176-24105444 GCF_014898765.1 Herpailurus yagouaroundi
GCACAGTACGGCGGGGCGGGGCGGGGCTACGGCCGGCGGCGCGGGGTCCCGGGGCCGCCGTGGCTCGCCGTCAGCCCCGCGGCGGAGACAGTGGGCTTCCCCCCCGTTGGGGACCCGCGTCTCCCGCTGCCCTGGAAATGTGGCCGCCTACCCGCAGCCTGCAGAATTTTAAATGCTCATTTGGTGTTTGACCCCCTGTGTCATCTCTTTTCCTTAATACAGAATTGGAAAAACAAATAGCCCTTCGTCGACTGATGACCAAGGTCGAGGGTGAGGCGAAAAGCGACCTCCGTGCTTGAATTGTTAGGATCTTCACTCGAGGGAATGGTGGTCACTCTTATGGGGGCTAGGAGGGTCCAGAGTACCGTCTGGACCTCAGAACTGGAAAGCCTGTGAATGCACCAGAAAAACTTGGAAGTCATCTTTCTGCTTTGGTACCTAACTCCTATCACTTGTTATTGCTCCTTTCCTGGACTAAGACTAAGTCTTTCAAAGGCTAATTGCCTGATAATTTTGCCCCTATAATATAAGTGGATAGTAGCGGGTAATTTTGCCCTGCGGAAAGGGATACACAGCAGGCTTTGTCCAAATTCAACTCAATATAATACTATACACACCGCCACAAGGACGCTCCTAGTAGGGCAGTTCTGCAAACACCAACTACTTTTGCTGAGTCAGCTGAAGGGAAGCCAAGGAGAAAGGCAATCTGTCCAGTGCTTGTTGCTCAGCCCTTCCAGCTCTAGCCCTGGATAAGCAGGGCTAGCTCAAGTCATTCTTCAAAGGCTCTGAACCAAAGTAGGTTTTGTAACTTGTTTCTAACCCAAACTCTTTCTTATGGGCTGAGGTTCTTCTGTGAGGCCACACCTTTGAAATGATCCCTTCTGTCTGTCAAGCTCCAGTCACTTATATTTTGTGAGGCGGAGCGCCCCCTAGGGGTGTCCTGCTATTATAGACCCAGAGAAAGGGGCATCCATGGTTCCTCGCTGAGAAGAAACTGCTTTAAAACCTTTATGAAACAGATTAAAGCGTTATAGAATTCAGTATCCACACTAAGCTAGATTTATCCCAATGACTTAGAGTTCCTAATCCCATGACAAATGAAGAAGTAGAGAAACATGAAGTGGCACTTGACTTTTAGAAGCCAAGAGTATTTTAAGAGAAACGGCTAAACAATCATGTTGGAAGGTATAGTTTTAGTGGATTCCATGTGATTTGAGAGATACTAGGAATTATGAGATCTTTACATTGCAAGTGTTCCTGTGTTGATGAGATCAAATGAGATAAAGTTCTTTACTGGGAGAAAAGGAAGGGGATATACATTTCTATCAAGACAAAAAGTCGGAAAAACTGAGTTTGAGGAATCTGGAGGGTCATTTTTATGCATCATTAAATTGTTGAGTACAAGAGAAAGCATAAATCGAGATGCTAAAATCATAGTGCCTTTGGGCTGGGAAAAGTGAAAGACAACAGCACAGATAATTTTATAGCTAGACTTTAAATAACAAGAATCAGAAAGAAAGTGGAAAATTAATGTTCTAGAAGTGATACCGGTGGCTTGAAAGACCCCAGTTCCCTGTTTGAACCACTGAGTCTGAGAAGCAGGAGAAGATGGCAAAAAAAAAAAGTCCATCTGCAGAAGTGAGAAAAAGGATAGGGTGGAAAGGTGGAAGGACAAGGTGGAAAAGAAGATACAGGAGGAATAACCACCAAACAGACTGAGGGGGTCCATAGACGACATCGGATATTAGAGTTAACCCCGTCTGGATAGTATCATGCTGCTGCCTCTTAACTGTCTTTAAACAGTAATTTGTGAAATGGGAGTACTAATGCCTCTTTTGAAGTGTATGACAGATGACACAATGTATGGAAAGCACCAAAGCATTCTGTGTACCCATGTTGAAAGAACGCAGGCTGAATGCATGTCTGTTATGTTTTGGATGCTGAGGCCGAGCTCAGTCTGGAGTGGAGTCAGGCATGCGAACAGATAAATTATCAAATAACGGACCCCTTGGAACACAGAAGCCCCAAAAGCAAATATGAGCACTTAGTATGTTCTTTTTCCTTTATTCTGTGAGATGGAGGTTGGTGGCAGATGCTGCTTTGGGAGAATGAGATCAAGAGTGGGCTGGGCGTGAGCAGTAGGTGGAGACAACAAGCAGTCGGTGTTCATGCCCCAGTTTTGATGGAAGGCTAAGTAGGAGCCTGTGTTGGAGTCTGAAGGCGTCAGAACAGGAACAATGAAGACAGAGTGAGCTGCTTCGGTGAGCAGAGTAGGCGGGTGACACGCTGCCTGACTGCGTGCCTGTGGGTTCTGGCAGTGTTTCAGACTGAATGCTTTTGTGCATACAATTTCATAAAGTATCCCTTCCGCCAAATTATTTCAGTCTTCAAGGGCCTGTATCTAAGCAGCATCAACCTGGGACAAGGGGGCAACAGTCCTTTTAGAATTCTAGAATTTCAAGGGTGGGCAGAACAGAACAATCTTCTGCCTCACACCTCTCTAACACAAAATATACTCCTCCATCATACATACGTTTCGTTTTGGGTTTTTGGTAATGAGCAGGGGGTGAAGGGAGGTGGTGAATTTATTAACCGTTTGAAGAAGGAATTTTAAAAATTATTTTATTGTTCAAACTAGACTCAAGTTCTAGATGAATCAACAGTCCAGACAGACCAAATCCTCCAAACTAAAAGCTTTATTTACATTTTATTTATTTATTTTTTTAAGTTTATTTATTTTGAGAGAGAGAGGGCAAGTGGGGCAGGGGCAGAGAGAGAGAGAGAGAGAGAGAGAGAGAGAGAGAGACAATCCCAAGCAGGCTCCATGCTGTCAGCACAGAGCCTGATACAGGGCTTGATCTCCTGAACTATGAAATCATGACCTGAGCCAGTCAAATCGGACGCTTAACCGACTGACCCACCCAGGCACCCCAACGCTTTTCATTTTAAATTGTCCACTAGACTAGCATTTCTGAGCATGCAAATCACCTAGAGATTCCATATAATAATGCTTGGTGCTGCCTTTTTAAAATGGGACATATGTTCTCCAACTCTCCATAGTTCTCAACTAGTTGCTTTACTTCTTTTTCACAACTTTCCTCCTTTATAAGCACTTTGGACTTGCTTGCACCAGAACCAAAATTACTTTTGTCATAGTCTGTGCTGTATTTTAGTGATTAGTGTAATTTTATCCTTTTGCAATATAAACTGCTTTGTAACAGAAACTATTTTAAATATTCTGTACTGTATTTTAGGGACTAGTATACTTGTATCTTTTTACAGTATGAACTGCTTTGTAACAGAAACTATTTTACTCACCACCATATCCTTGCAGCATCTACTACTGTCTTCTGGCAAATGATTTAAAAATTCCTATTTGTGGAGGTCTATACATCATTGATTTAAATATTTTCCATATGATTTCCATTTTTTCCCATAGGAAATATTTCACGTCTTGGTAACATGCAGCCCAGCAGGGGAAATTTTGCTCCCCAGGAGACATGTGCCAATGTCTAAAGACATTTTTAGTTGTCACAACTTATGGGCGCAAGGGAATGCTACTGACGTCGAGTGTGTGGATGCCAGTGATGCTGCTAAACATCCCACAATGCACAGAGCAGCCCTCCACAACAAAGCAACATAGGGTGCAAAATGTCAATAGTAGCTGAGGTTGGAAAACGGAAGCTTAATCAAATAGTTATAGCGTAATTTTTACATGTGGCTGCCTGATCGTTACTTAAGTCAGAATAGTGTATACCTGAGCAGCTCGTGGCAATGACATTGGGATTTTAACCACTTCCTAAATGTGTAATTATACCACTTCCCCAAATAAATGCAACTTTGCCCATATAATTTCTTTTAAGCCTCTCTAATTTGTTTTGAAGATTTGCATCCTCTAAAAGACCATATATTCATGTATGTAGATATATGTGCACACACACACACACACATATACATATTTATGCACACAGTCTAGAAAAAAGAAAAAAGAAAGAACGCATGATAGGAAGGGAGGGAGGGGGAGAGGGAGGAAGGAAGAGAGGATCATTTCAATCAGTGAGCACACAGGTAGACTGGCAAACATTTAATCCAATGAATTACACTATTTGTTTTACTTTCTTTAGGGCACAAATTTACACCGTGGCATGCAGCCAGTATTCCTAAGTTTTTATCTATCATTCTATAAAACAACAATTTTAGCTTTTGTTTCTTGTAACAGTATCAAATTATGTTCTTTAACTCAGTTAGAAATCTCATCTGTATTCTCTGTAAACCTGCAATATAATATTACCTGGAAACCATAATACATTCAAAAAATTGTCTCAAGATAGTGTTTCTTTTTTAAAATGTAATTACAATTTAATCATTCATTCTTATTTTCAGAAAATAAAAGGTATTTTGAAATTTTTAGAGCATCAAACTTACTACCTAAAAAACTGATGTGTGATAGGGGATGGTCATGAGGTAGGTTTTATCTTATCACTCCAGTGAAGAATGGCAATCATTTAGCTACTCTGAGTGGGTAAGGACACATTCTTTGATAGAGCATGGTTCTCGGGTCACATGTATACCACATAAATTCAAAAGATTACTCCTATATGTAAACCATATGATCACTAATATATAAGCTTATTTTTTTGTTTTCAACAGATAACTGGATTCTTTCAAACATTTATAAATGATAAGCACTGGTGAAGTGAAGACATCTTTTGGCACACTTGTGAAACCCATTCAAAAAAATAGTCACTTCTCATACTAAAGATAAATATAAAAGGTGCTGCAAGGATATATGAACATAAATTTTGAAAAGTTCTAATGAGAACTACTGGGGAGGTCAGACTAAAACTTTCTACTAATTAGTCATAATATTGGTAAAATCAGTTACACTAAAACTTTCTATTGACTAGTCATAACATTAGTTATAATATTAGTAAAATATTAGTAAAATTTGAATGAACTCATATTTATGTTCAGGATTATTCAGAAATATTTCTGGCTGGCCTCTTATACTACATGTAACCTGAGCAGCTTTGAAAAGTAACTTAGTACCTATTACAACTGTTCTTGTTTTAATGTATTAGCATGAAGGGTCCCTCTACTGGATTAGATTTAACAACGCAAGAAGAATTCAAATATGACCACTGTTGTTCCCTACCACTGATGTTACACTTGCGAATGTTTCAAAGTACTTCACCATTAAAGACTAGAAGTTATAACTTTCCTAAGGAACACTATTCTTATTCATTAACACAGGTAAGTAGAAATGGAGGCTGGGAATAAGCAACACACACATAAGCATAATACATTCCGGACCTCATTTCCCACATTGGCTTCTGAGTTCTTAATAAGCAGCGGAAAAGTGAAGGATCGTAATATTCTCCTTTGCCAGAAACAAAGAAAGTAAAAGGTGGTTCTGGATTAACCAAAAACTGAATCATGTGGCTCTGAAGAATTTATTAAGAAATTAATTTTTTTTCCAAATAAACATTTTTAATATGCCTAATAATTTATTAGTTAAATACTGACTTGTAAAGTATATATACTTACTACTTTAAAATGGAAAGGGCCAAGGAGGGGTATACCTCTTTTTTTATATCAAGCTGAAATCAAAAAAGAAAACAATTCTGAAGTCAGTTCATCTTTAAGTCACTTTAAACTTTATTTCTCTGGAGCAGATTCAAATCATGAATATTAAGATCCTGGGTTGGAAATTACAGTCTTGAGTAATGTAGATTTTATCATCTGAGGAAAACAAAAATCTTCACTAGCAATTCTAATTTGTAGTTTCAAAAACTAGGAAAAAAGATTCTTTAGAATTTTTTTTTTTTTTTAGCAATTTCCAAGTTATAGGCTACTTGTGTCATCCCTACATTAAAATAAGAAAAGTGCTATAATTTCATTAAATTGCTAAAATAAGAATGTATTTAGACAACAATATGTAAATGCCACCACTACCCTCATTAAACAAACAATTCTAGGACATTGTGTAAAATGCTCGTTTCAACTGTTGCTCAGTTTTCTGGCTTTATTCTCTGACCCTCCACCTCCCTTCCCGACGTCCACTCTGCCCAGACTATTTTTAAGTTTCGGGAGTGTAGTGGCCCTTGAACGGTTCCTTTTGCCATGAAAACCTTCCCTTACATCATCTGTCTTTAGGAATCAGTTCAAATGAAACCTCCTGTGTTTAAGTCCCCCGGTTTCCCACAATGCTTTGTGCATCCATCGCAGCACCCATCAAAGTGCAGCAGTTCCGTGTTAACACGCTCGTCCTTCCCACACCCACACCCGGATACCTTCATCTGTGTGTTCTCAATATCTAAGTGCTCGGTGTTTGTAAAATTATAAAAGTAAACGTTTTTGAGGCTATTCGTTTCCTCTTAAACCCATCTGTTAAAGATTTCTTTTAAAAATGTGAGTTGAAGGAAAACACTGCAATGTCTACACAGAGTATCTCACCTCTCACAACCCACGTGTATTAGACATTTGTTTTTCTAACATTAGTATAATTAATTAGATCAAGAAGCCCATTTCTGAGATCTAAGGACAAAGGGCTGTAACAATGCGCAAACCAAATACGGTTAAAAATCTGAAATATGCGGAATTTGCTTTAAAGTAGAAAAGAGCAAAGAAAAAAAGAAACATGAACTGCCCTTGAAAGAATGATGGTATGTATGTTTATCAAACACTCAGCTTCATTTAGGCATTTAATTAAGCCGTTTATTGCTTCAAATGTGTCACCATGAACATTTTAATGTACACTTCATAGCAGTAAGGCCTCAATTTTCACCACCTATAAAATGTGAACCCACATTTGGATTCTTTGTGTCACCAATTATTACATGAGTTTTGTACAACAAAGAGTCTGAATGTGTATTTTGTAATAGCAAAAATGCTTATCACACCCCTTGGCCTAAGCGTCTCAAAGTATATTAATAGTTGGCCACATTTTTTTTTTTTTTTTTTTTTGGAGGAGGTAGTTCCACGTTTGGCCCATTTATTCATATACATATATAAAATATCTTAGATACTAACTGGTTCCACCAATTGCTAAATAACCGAACAAAATTTTCATTTGCTTCTTTATAGATGCTTCATAAAATATTCAATGTTTGAGGTTAAGTTTTGTCAAAATGTTTTCTAAATGATTTGGTAACTAGTGGAATTCACACACTGAAAGGGGTTGCAGCAGCTGGAAATGGGGGATGTTCCTGACTCCGACAAGGAACTTTCTCTTAAAATAAGGCTGTACATAAGGCTTTTTCCTTTGACCAATTCCTGGAAAATGAGTAACTTGGAAAAGTCATTATATAGAATTAGGAGATTGAACAATACCACAGAGCATCTCCAGGCAACATGCTAATAAGCTAACTGAATGCTACGTTAATATATTATTTCTTAAAGGTTTATAATATCTCCATGAAAATACTGAATGTTACGAAATCATGATACTTATGATATCGTGAAATCATGAATACCCACAAATGAACCTACTTTGTTTTAGGGGCTTTCCAGCTATAAAATCACTCTGCAACAGCTCAGAGTTGCTCAGAGTTGAGGATTCGTGAAGCTAAAAGAGACCTTTGAAATCCCCTACCTAATCCATACCCTTTGGGTAGCATTGCATAGATTTTATAGACTTCTGAAAAAGTTCTAAGAGGCTCATAAGTGGTTTTGATTAAAGCAGAAATCTAATGGACCCATAAGTTTCAACATAAAAGAAATATGATGTAATAAGTACTTTTAAAGTTTTAAGGATTTTTCTACCAACCAGACTTGATATTATACCTGAAATAAAACCTCCACTATGCAAAATTTATAATTTAAATAGCACCTATAGAATAAAACCTTAGGAGTGCTTTACAGACATCCTGCAGCCAGCATCACCCTGGTTTAATAAGGCCCAGAGTGATTCAAAATTTGAATGAACTGTCATACCAATATGTGGTAGTATCGGAAATAGAACTGAATTTTAAGCTCCAATCCAGGAGGTCTCTTTATTTAAATTGGCCACACTGCCTAAAGTCAAAACATCTATAACCATTATTTCTATTTTATCTACTATAATTAGACTGTTTTCATGTCCCTTAGACTGAAGGAAAAGCCAGAGAGATGTTCTAGAAAAATACATTTGCATTTCAAATTTACATTAAAAATGTCTTTCCCTTATTTTTACGTCCCGAATTCCAAGCATTGTTTAAGAAATCACAGATTACATAGCATTCTGTGTCCTGGGCCTCTGTCCTTTTTAGATTAGGAAAACTGGAAGTTAATTGGAATTAAGAAATTTTCCTTATTGAGTGTGTAAAGTATAAATACAAGTAATTTTTTAAAAACTTTATTTTAACACCTAATACAATTCCAATTTTAAGGATTACTTGCACAAAAAAATAAACACATTTGGTATAAAAATGTATCACTTTAACACCCTTTGCCCTTCAGCCCCTCCCCCGCCCCCCCCTCCCCTCCCACGAACTGCACTCTATCTGGATGCAGAAACATATAAAGACTAATGGCACAGATTCGTTTTTACCTACAGGAGTTTCTGTTTATGTACCCAGGTACTCTAGAGGACACCAGCCCACTTTATCACATGAACCATTTCCTTCAGCCTGCTGAATTTAGTTTCACAAAGAAACAAAGCTTATTATAAAGGCATTTTAAAAACCATTATCTTAAATTCTTTTTAGAAGCACTGACTTTTTTTTTTTTTTTTTTTGCAACCATTATATACAGTGTTACATAACAGCTCTGGAGTACAGTACATGCAGCAGAACATACCTGTTGAATATAAAATGCTTTTCTTAAAATCTTCATCGTTGGAATTCTCTGAAGTCTAAATTATAGAATGCCCATTACTTTGAGAAACTGGTTGAGGAGTACAAATGTCTGCATATGTTGGCCACTGAAAGAATCCAAGGCTAACTGGAATAATATTCGTAGCACACCAGGAGTGCATAAATAATTTACTTACATTATTAAAATACAACCCATAAAATTCAAGTTCAAGATCTTACAGGATTGTCTATGTAAATCCTTGAAGTGGTTGCCTGGAAATGCATTGTTTCTCTTTTTTCTTTTCTTCTGTTTTAAAGTCCCATATAAAACATTTAGTTGAAGTTTTTCCTTGCTCACATGAAATGACCACCCTTATTTGTGCCGACTGCCTCTCCTCTTCATAGCGGCGGTGCACTGAGGACAGTACCACTTTCCTTTTGGAGCTTCTGTCAACCCAACGCACCCATAATGGAACCACTCTATAGGGCACTGGAAGGCAAAATTGCAGAGAAATCGTTCAGACCTCTAAAGATTACAGAATACGCTGAAATATGCCCACTAGACTGCGTATTATTAGATTCATGGAAACGGAACTTTTAGATCAAGGAGCCGATTTACAGATCATTGAATCCAATTGGTTAAGTTTCAGAGATGAGGAAATGGAGGCACAGAAAAAGCATGCATCTTTGTTAACTCGGAGGTTCATATAATCCCTTTTCATAATCCCAAGTAACAAACTAACAAAAATTCACTAATTCTCGTTAAACTGGAGGATACCAACTTTCAAGGGCAAGAAGTGAGATGGGTCACAAAAAAGGCAAATATATTTTACGGATTTTATTTAATATTCAGCATTATTCACTGCTTTATAAAGTAGAATAAGCTGGTTGCAATGCAAAACATGAAGGGATACCCTGGATTTCCTCTCTGGGTAGATCTATGCCTAGACGTGCAGAGGAGAAGTATTCTACTCTGCAGCACATTAAGCACTTGCACATGGGCACAGGAGATCTGAGCACTCGAAGGGCATGCCTGGGAGTGAGAGGGATCAGAGAGTACAACGGGGCGGTCATGGAAATGCATCATCTTCACTAAGTGCCCCAGGACTTTACAACGCTGTTCTTGAAATGATCGGGCAATACTGTTCTACAATAATCACAAACAGCCCACAAGTGATTCTAAAGAGGGAAGGAGGACAGTCTGTCTCCATCTATGTGAACATGCTGTTGGGGTGACCCTGTCATGTCAGGAAAGTACAAACTTTAATGCACACCAAGCCAACCCTGTTCAATCTTCAGATTGTGTAAACTGTTGATTAACCTCAGGATTCTGACATTATGGATTAGTACTTCTTTAGAATTCAGGGTTCTGTTACCCCTCTGCAGGAAAAGATAAATGGAGGGGGACTGGAAGTTTGAGACAGTAAGGAGGGAATAAAATTACTAGAAGAAATATTCTCAGCATCCAATAAAAAGAGATCTCTAACCAGAATTAAGCTTCCTAAAAAAGAAATAGGAATTCTTTTCTTTCAAACCTCTTTTACTTTTTATACCAGAAGTGGCTCTTATCAGCTGACAGCTGCAGAGTACAACAGGAAGTACTATACTGACAGGAGGAAAATATCTTCACATCACAGCCTCAACATTTCCACCCCAACCCCTGGCCGCGGGCTTCCTGACAAAATGCACTGTCTTAAAATTCTAGTTCTTCACCGTAATAGGTGAACTGGATTCTAGTAAACACTGTATTATTTAGCAAAGGGGGTGGAGAGCGTTTCTAATTTTCATACAATGTAACACTTTTTGAGAATTATAATCTGCACATGAAACCATAAAACTAGCTTTAAAAAAACTTAGATTGGGAACACATTAAGGGACATTACCTGTTTTGCAGAGAAATATTCTAGCATTAATATGTAATTAACATAACTGCAAACCTGTGTTCTTAAACTCAGTGACACAGTAAATAAGAAAAATAGTCAAGTAATAATAATTTGTTATTTTTTTCATTCCCAAACAGAAAAAATTTAATACTTACATCTTGGTTATCACAGCCCACCATCTCACCATAGGATACCTAGTTCAAATAAAAGTAAATATTTTTTATTATGACTTATGACAAGCATCTAAATCCAAATTAATGGTTTATGATACTGTTAGGAAATAGATGGAAATATACCATATACTCAATTGCACTAAAAAATAGAGTATATAACTTTTTTAATAAAGATTTTATACAATTTAGAGCTTTTTACTAAAAGATTTTGGGGGGCAGAGGGACAGAGAGAAATACACGGAAATTATGTGCTCTTGGAACGTATGAAAGAACCTCGACAGACTATCTTTGTGTGTGCTTTCTTTTACAAAGAGTTTACATTTCTTTCTTGGTTACTTACTTACTTAAGGTTTTTACTTTTCCTTGGGTCATTAGGTCATTTATATTTTTGCAGTCAATAGTCGAAACTTCTAAACTTATTATAAATTTACTATCTGCCCTTTCTCATTTTTCTTTTTGCTGTTCATCACCAGCACTTTATAATATAATTTCCTAATTCTTGAATTAACTTATGTTCTCAATGGACCAAAACATTTTTTCAGACAGGGTTATAACTAGAGGGTATACTGATTCTCTGCACTAGTGAGAGTATCTGTATATGGTTGTACGCACATGAATGACTTCTCTGGGTAACAATTTTGGGGGGGCACCCAGATTTTTCCCTTAGAGCTCTACAGTTTTATTGCATCAACTTAACTAGTTTCCAGTGTTACAGATAGGCAATCTAGGGTGAATCTGATTTTGTTCTTTTGTAGGTAAGCTACTTTAACTGACAGGATTTTTACACAATTTTCTTTGTTTAATCACTGATATTAAAAAACGTTTGGGGTGCCTGGGTGACTCAGTCAGTTAAGAGTCTGACTCTTGATTTTGGCTCAGGTCATGATCTCACGGTTTCATGAGTTCAAGCCCCACATCAGGCTCTGCACTGACAGTGTGGAGCCTGCTTGGGATTCTGTCTCCCTCTCTCTCTGCCCCTCCCCTACTTGTGCTGTCTCCGTCTCTCTCAAAATTAATAAATAAACTTTAAAAAAAAGTTTGTCAGGTGACAGTACAAAAACTAACAAACTCTTTAATGGCAAATTCTCAAAAATTAGATTGCCAACTCACACCATTAAACACAATAAATTGTAGATAGATTAAAGATTTAAATGTGAAGAAACTAAAGTATATCAAGAGCTAGACAAAGCCATTTGCAAATAAGAAAAAATAAAAGACACATTTATAAGGGGAAAAAAAGCAAAAAGGCCTCCTAAGCATATAACCCATGGCTGACTTCATAAAGACTGAGTCATTACTCCATAAAATTGGAACTTCAAAACTAAAAACATAAATACATAAAAATAAAAAAAATTAAAAAAATAAACCGCAAAGCATTCTTAATGTACAAGACAAAAATGATAGAAAAATCGGCCAATACCATTAAGAGTCAATTCATAAAAGAAGAAATAAAAATGGCCAAAAAGGGTCCAATTTTACTACTAACGTAAATTGAAATGATTGTGATATAAAACTATCAAATTGGTACATGGTTTTCAAGACAGA
The DNA here is from genome assembly GCF_014898765.1 of Herpailurus yagouaroundi. NCBI lineage: Eukaryota > Metazoa > Chordata > Mammalia > Carnivora > Felidae > Herpailurus > Herpailurus yagouaroundi. The sequence continues at coordinate 24,080,552 of NW_024412391.1, forward strand.
ATAATATCCAGTGTTGGACCGGGTTAAGGAAACAGGCACGCTCACCAATTTTTGGTAATGAATTCCAAAAGATAATTTGGTAGTCTATAACAAATATTTTAACTTTATTTCTAAAAGATTATCTTAGAAATACATGTATAAAATGGGTAACATTTAAAAAATGTCTACCATAACATTATTTGTAACTTCAAAAGAATTCAAGCCACTAAAAGACATATAGCTAACCATTGGTTTAAAAAGTTACACACAGCCTAACAGATAACTGTGAGAAGATTAAAAAAATTACTTAAAAATGATGCTCAGTACATATGACTTAGTGAAAAAGTGTTACATAAAGAATATACTGTGACTCCAACTGGTCAAATTCACACACATATATACACATACACACAAACATATACATGCACATGCGTATCTGCACATCTGTGTGTACATATGTGTATGAGACTGAATGTTTGTGCCTCTCCCCTAAATTCTTGTGTTGTATCCCTTCCCCTCAACTGTATTTGGAGATAGGGTCTGTGAGGCAATGAAGGTGAAAATGAGCCATATGCGTGGAATCTTAATCCAGTAGGGCTGGTGCCCTTATAGAAGAGGAAGAGACACCAGTGCTCTCTTCACCATGTGAGGCTACAACACGAAGGTGGCCCTTGGCAAGCGAGGAAAAGAGCCCTCACCAGGAATGGAATCGGTCAGCACTTTGACACTAGCCCAGCCCCCAGAACTGTGAGAAGATAGGGTTCTGCTGTTTAAACCGCCCCGTCTGTGGTATTTTGTGACGGCAGCCTGAGCAGACTAAGACAACATGCTTGTGGGGTGTATGGCAGTGATAAATCAAAATGTCTAATTACAGGCTGTATCCGGGGGCTGAGATATGGGTGACTTACACATTCTATTACATTCCTTACACAAGAAAGCAAAAGTGTTTTAACTGGAGGAAAAAAAGAGCACTTAAAAAATTGAAATAGCTCCCTTGCTTCTATTTGATTCAGATTATGCTTTTACCTGATTACAAATGCAGTATCGTGGTTCATTTGGGTCATAAGTCCAATCAACCTGACTGTTTGAATCGGATTCTGGTACCACTGTTGTCTGTTGAGACATCTCTTGGACGACGGCTGATGAAGAAGAACACGATGACAGAGAGGAGGAGGAGGAGGAGGAGGAGGACTGCTGATTTGAAGACTTGTTGTTGTTTCTGAAAGAACAGTATCAGATCTATTTGCTCAGCATCCAAAAGAAATTACGTGAGAGTAACTCCTAAGTGAGTGGTATGACATGAAATAACATCAACTGTATAAATTAACATTTAACGTAAAGTTAAACTAACCTGATAAACATATTTGAAAGCATAATTGTTGACAGCAACAAAGAGCAATTATCTTTCATAACCATTTTCTTTTTTTTTTATATTTTTTTATTTTCTGGAGAATAAAGATATTTAAAAAACTCAGCATATCTTGGTTTTTAAAATAATTTTTTAGGGGCGCCTGGGTGGCGCAGTCGGTTAAGCGTCCGACTTCAGCCAGGTCACGATCTCGCGGTCCGTGAGTTCGAGCCCCGCGTCGGGCTCTGGGCTGATGGCTCAGAGCCTGGAGCCTGTTTCCGATTCTGTGTCTCCCTCTCTCTCTGCCCCTCGCCCGTTCATGCTCTGTCTCTCTCTGTCCCAAAAATAAATAAACGTTGGGAAAAAAAAATTAAAAAAAAAATAATAATAATAATAATTTTTTAATCAGTTACTATGTAGCATTGACTTAAATTATAGGTAATAGTTTTAAGAATTAATATTAGTTATGGCTACCTTAGAGACATTCTTTGTATTTTTTTTAAATTTTTTTTTAACGTTTATTTGTTTTTGAGACAGAGAGAGATAGAGCATGAACGGGGGAGGGGCAGAGAGAGAGGGAGACACAGAATCTGAAACAGGCTCCAGGCTCTGAGCTGTCTGTCAGCACAGAGCCCAACGCAGGGCTCAAACTCACGGACCGTGAGATCATGACCTGAGCCGAAGCTGGCCGCTTAACCGACTGAGCCACCCAGGCGCCCCATTCTTTGTATTTTTAAGCCAAGTGAATACTCTTCATCAAAATATAAAATACAAATACACATCCCAAAAAGTGTCCTTCTTAATGCCCATCACCTGTTTAACCACCCCCCCTCCTCCCCTCCAGCAATCCCGTTTGCTCTCACTTTTTGGGATGAGCACTGGGTGGCATATGTAAGAGATGAATCACTGGGTTCCACTCCTGAAGCCAGACTGCACTGTATGTTAACTAACTTGAATTTAAATAAAAATATATATATACAAATACACAAAAGCATTTGATGAAAATGATCATGACCATCTGTCAATATGTGAATACTTACCTGTGTTAGATAGGAAACAGAGTGTTAAAATTCACAAGCAATTTACTATTATTTATATGCTAAAATTAAATTTTAAAAATAGGGAAATCTATCATGGGCAGTTATAATAAATTTGGGTCACTAAGATGAATTATTTTTTAGGATATCTAGCACTTTTGTGTTGATTCTACATTGATCATTCTTTTAGAGATTTACCCACAGAAAATAGAATACATTTAAAAATAAATTATGGGGGCGCCTGGGTGGCGCAGTCGGGTAAGCGTCCGACTTCAGCCAGGTCACGATCTCGCGGTTCGTGAGTTCGAGCCCTGCGTCAGGCTCTGGGCTGATGGCTCAGAGCCTGGAGCCTGTTTCCGATTCTGTGTCTCCCTCTCTCTCTCTGCCCCTCGCCCGTTCATGCTCTGTCTCTCTCTGTCCCAAAAATAAATAAACGTTGAAAAAAAAAATTAAAAAAAAATAATAATAAATAAATAAATAAATAAAATAAAAATAAATTATGATGCAATTACTAGGTAACCTATTCTTCTGGCCTACCATTCAGAACTTCCATGATGGCAGAACACCTACCAAACGCAGACACCTGGGACAGGTGGCGCCGAATGCTGTTAAGTTTTCATATTTAAAATTCAGACAATCTTCCTTAGAGTCTCATACACTCAATCTAGAGATATTTTCATAATTTCAGTTTTGGGGGCATAAGACCAAGAATGAAGGAAGATAATTTACTTTTAATAAAAGTGAATAATTTTATTCAAAAAAACTCCCAGGATAAAATTTGTGTCTTATGCATTAATTTACATTGAAACACATGATAAAATAAGGGATCATAGATGAAAAAAGTTCCATAAAATGGTTTATCCTAGGGAACGAAAGAAAGTAAACAGAAGTCATTTATACCCAATGTAAGACTTTAGAAAGATTAAAGACACTTAACGTCTTCTAAAGACTTTACTCCTCCAAAGTAGGGCAGTGTGGATGAAAATGTCATGTCTCCCTGCTTCCCTAAAGGTCACCCTGATCCTTTATATGCTACCTGTGTTTAATATACGGAAGCCCAGCTGGGTACCAAGTAGCCTGCATACTTAGTAAAGGCATGGGGCTACTGTAATGATCAAACTTACTTGCTCTTTCTCCCGCTCCGTGAGTCGGCTGCTGATGAACCGGCGTTCTGTGTTAATGTAGTCATGAGTGCTGAAGATGATGAATAGCCAGCTGTTTCTCTGGGCATTGAAAATTCTTTTCCCAGCTGAAAGTCATTATTCTTAAACGCTTCATAACTGGCTTTTAGACTTGATGTTCTTCGTCCCTCTTTCATCTTAAATAGACATTCATGGAGAATATTAATAAACATAAGTATGCAGACTTTCTTTTTCAGTCCTACTAGTTATAATATTATGTTGGTTATCCAGTATTATTTTGTTTAAGCCATTATTTTCATCACTGTAATTTAAGCTACTTTATGTAAAGATTTAAAATCAGTTTTTACACAGTTAGGAGGTGACTATAGAGTGGGCAACTTAATTTGGAATATATTAATTTGGCAATCTAAGTCCTAAGGCTATTGAAGAAACCCCGAAACCAGCAGAGAGAACAGAGTGCTCTCCTAGCAGATGCTGTGGCTCACTGTCAAGACTATGCACATCATGAGCAATTACTGGGTGAAGGGCTCTGCATGAGATTGCACAAAACTATTTTTCACTTTTCATTATCAATCAGGTAAATTAATGCATATTCATTTCATTAAAAATTCATATCAGATACCATAAGACCATGATTTAAAAATGGAACTACACAACGTAAAAAAACTCTTTCTGTTCACATCTAGTTGTTTCTATCCAAGTTTGCCAATGAGTCAGACAAAATGTACCTATTTCCAAACCTCTTCCTTTTTACCTGAGCTGTGGCTTGAACGGCTTGAGCTGCGGCCATGGTAATTGCCCCTGCACCAGTTCCTGAAGATAATGAGCCAATGTTATAGGATGCCAGAGGTTGGGAGGAATTCACGTTGTAAGCATTGTTGGAAGAGGCTGTAGAATTGTTATTTCGACACCCTATGTAGAATTAAAGAAGAAATAAGAATGGTTGGAGAGAACATAATGTTAGTGAGCTTAAAATACATTATTTCCCAGTACAGATATAATCGTTAAATTTAACATTTTCACGCCACTATAAAATTTTCATGTTCCATTTTTCCTTTTTCTTCTTTTCCCAGATGTGGACTTTAACCAAGTAAAAAATCTGTAAGCTTCGTTAATCCCGAACGCTTTAATTTCCCCTTATTTTAACAGAAACAAAAAGCAAAATTCATATTTAAGATAATAAACTTACCTAGTGTATTTTCCTTAGATGCATCTGATGTAAGGGTAGATAGAAGAGCTTCAGATTTAAACTTCTTTTCAGGAATATGATCTGTTGTTGTATGGTGAGAAGTCAGATTATATTTCCTTTCTGAATATAAAGAAAGAATCTGTGTGTTTTTAAACTTTAAAGAACTATGGACAAGGCATAATACTTCCATCCAGTTATAAACAAGTACAGCTATGTTCTGAGTTCTTCACAGAATACACAACAGTCTGTTTTCTTAGAGGACAGGATAAGAAGAACTCTCTGTGTCACCTATTTCATTAAGAGTAGACTTCTCACAAACAAAAAAAAAAAAAGAGGAGACTTCTCACACAAATCACAAAAAAACCCACAAAACTTCAGTAGCAAAGTCCTGCAGATAACCCACGATTCACCATGGTTTCACATATAACATGAGAGGAACTTTGTTTTCAAAACTCTACAATTTTGAACAGTTTTCAGTCAACCCTTCTTTCATTCAAATTGATCTGTCACAAAATGCACTGATACAGTCTTCTAGCAAGCTAACATCCAACCAAGCATTCATTTACTCACTAGCCCACCAATCATTTGAGACCTTCTTATATGCCAAAGTAGGCTAAGCACTGGACAAGCAAGGATGAAAAACAAAACAAAACAACAAAAACAAAGAGCCTACCATCAAGTAGTTATCATTTGCCTTGGGTTTTAACACTCTCTAGAGAGAGTCAGGTGTCTGCATATGGAAGTATATACTGCTATTAATACCATACATTTGTCCTCCAAGTATTCCAGGAAAAGCAAACTCTCTACTCCCAAATCAAATATACTTTTTTCCCAAATGAAGAAGTTAAGTCCACCAGGAACTATAATGAAAAAATAGATCTCACAAAAGAAAAGGAAGGGAATTTTTTCCCCCCTCAATGGATGGCATAGAGCCAGTTAAAAAGAATATACAGGTAATATAATGAGTTTTTAATTTTAGCTGCCCTAAACCAAACTTACTTTCCACTGGAGTATGTGAATGAGCATGGTGATTGTTCACTGGCTGTGAGGGAGTATCTAATTCCAAAGATCCTAAAAAAAAGGCACAGAGATACAACTCCATTAAATGTCAACACAAAAATTTACAGGTCAATCAACTAAAGGCACTATGTACCCTTACCCAGCAAAGGACTGGCAAGTTCTATGCATACGCCTGTATCATTTTAGTTAAGCACATTAGAGAATCACCACTTCCAGTTTCACCCTGAGCCAATTTCATCCTCCCTCTAAACAATACATAATCCACTTCTTAATATTCACCTTAAGTACAAAACAGCTCAAGGCATGCTAATGTCTAATTGGGGAATTCAGGACAGTGGGTACCACATAAGTGGATGAATGGATATCACAAGTCCATTACCGATAAGATCTGAAAAACTCAAACTAATTATCCTGGATTGAAGAAGACCTTTCAACGGGAGATCCTACAGTATTAGGTGATGGGGCATTAGTACATGAAAGAAAATTCTTTGATCATTAAAATGACACATGATAGTAAAGACTTCCTGAAAGAAGTTAGGCACAGAATCTCTACTGCCAAGCATTAACATGCTTTTAAAGAAATATTCTGGGTTTATCTTGATCCCTTGAGATGAAATTATGGCAGGGCACAGGGTGGAGCAGATTTTAGAACTTGATCTGGTTTAGTTCCATATGTCTGTGTCCTTACAGAGGATGCATAATTAACCTTCCTGCAGTACTGAATAGGCATGAATTACTGTTATTCACAGCTACTGTCAGCATTTCAAAAAAAAATTAGAGCAGTTATATTTTATTTTGTCTCAAAATACAATTCTCAAATAGGATTTCCTTGGAATAAAAGTATCACAAATAAATCAGACGATCATCTAAAGTGACAGATCTACTTTTGAATACAAAAATGCACTACGGATACCAAGATGGATTCATGACTGGTTGTTTCCCTGTTCTAGGGAGCATGTGTATGAAAGAGAGAGAGAGAGAGAGAGAGAGAGAGTGTGTGTGTGTGTGTATAATATATATACATACATACATGTATACATAAATACATATATAAACACATCACCTAATACCATAAATAAATTTTTCATCAGTGTGTAGAAATAGGTACATGTTCTTGCTGTTGAAATGAACCAAGAAAAAAAAAAGTAATAAACAGGTAAATTATAGCAGGAGATCAAGTCGAACCTTGCAAAGATATATTAAAATGGCTTCTTATGAATAAGAAAAAGTTTAAGAAGGACTTACTTGAGAAAGAGAGGAAGTGTTTTGGAACTAATTAAAATCTTTCTTACTGAGGGAAAAAACCTTAAGGCAGTTCTTAGGAAGAAAAAAGAAAAATTTTCCTCAAAGTTAAAGTGTATCCAATAGGCAGGGCAAAGTCAATACATTTAAAGACAGATGGTTAACCTGTATCTAGATGGTTCTATTTCTTTAAATCTTTGGTCTTACCCCTCAACTTACTAATATATATATGCATATTAAAAAATGGAATGACTTAATATGTGATTTTAATAAAGAGAGAGTGTATGATATCCTGTATCCTCTCACTCAGCATCCATAACCCAAATGTTCTAACTGCTAGAGTCCACGCCTGTCCGACCCAGGTGCCACCATCCACAGAAGCACGGGTTCTGAGAAGTCCCCGTGGGATAAGTGTCTCCTTAGTGATTCGCACATGGACTGTCCGACATTGATGGAAAACTGTAAATTTTACTTACGCCTCTCTAATATTTCTGTAATTCCAGCATTATCAGCTTCCAGCTCCATCTTAAACTTAGCCAGTTCCTGATCCAGCTTTCTCAAGTGTCGATCTACCTGTTTCAAAGAAGATCAAAGATAACCACCAAAATTTGGGACACTATTAAAGTGTCAGTTTAATGAGGAAAACTGAACCTTTTTTCTTTTAGTGAATCCGCTTAGTATCCTTGAGCAAGTCAATCAACCTACACCTCAGCTTTTTAATCTATGAAATGAGGGTGCTAGACAAAATAATCTCTCAAGTCTCCCTTAATAATGTGAAGTTTTAAGAAACTAAAATCACAATTTGTTAGAAAACATTCAGAAGAGGTGGGATATGAAACTAAAGCAAAACTGGTATTTGGGACTTGAGGGGAGAGGAAGTGCAGGAGGATTGGTAACTTTTTATAGTATCCCCTGGGATTACTTTCAACCTAATCTCCTACTTATAATAAGGTCATCCACACTGCCATCCTATAATAACTGTTATTTAGAATGAAGAATGAAAGATCCTTGTCTATAAACAAAGACGCTCCTATATTCTATACATACATTTCTCGAAGGCAGAAAATTAAACCATTATACTTGTAAACATTGATGTAAAGGGTTGAAACAAAGGGAGTTTTTAGCCAGAAAACTCTATTCCCCAAAGAGCCTGGTTAAAATGGTTTTATTGTAATACTACTGTCCTTGTTAAGGTAGCAAATTTTTTCATTCACCTAGAGATCTTTTGACTGATTTCAGAAAACTATATGATACCTCCAACTAGCAGCAAGTCTTAATTTCTTAAGGTTAATATTAAAAATTTTTTCAATACTTTTTCAAATTTACTACTTTGAAGTGAAACAAAGAAAACACAAATTTTTTGAAAAATGCTGTTATATTCTTGACAACACCTTTTTTCAAACTCCAGATTCCCAATGGATCATTGTTAAATAATTTAAGAGTGACTTTCTGACAAGTATCAAGAGGTCTATGATACATCATGAGGGCAAACAAATTAAATAAGAATGAAGTAACGTGTACCTAAAATGAAGGAGATGGGGAGAAAAGTAGCAAAAGATAATTTGTTTGTGTCAGACGCCACATAACGTGCTTGGTGCATCAGATGCTCTTCTGTCTTTTCTAGCCCTTGCTCTGATCTTCTGACATAGGTTTTTACTGTCTCCATTTCATAAGTGAAGAAACTAAGACTTAGAGGGTTTAAGTAAGATAGCCAAAGGCAACAGTTAATGCCTTATGGAAAAGGAACTTAACTCTGATCTATTTGTAATAAATTGTACTTCACCATCTATACCTAACATTGCCCTCTGAACTTCTGTATGCAGCACCCAACTGTTTATTAACTCAGAATAAGAGAATTCAAATAGAAAAATAAGAATATCTCCTTATTATTTATATTTTGTATATTAGCAGCACCCATTGGGGTATTGGTTAGTGACTTTTCAATATTTTAAAACCCAGTTTTTCCCTCCATCTTCACAAGTCATTTTTCAGAGCCTGGTAGAGACTGTCCTCGCAATATTTAAAATCCTATAGAGTCTCATATTACAGACAGTTGCTCCTATTCAAAGAACATGCAGGTAATTGAGCATTCTTTAATGGAACCTCCCATCCAATAATAATGTGTGAACACAGACCTCAGTTATTCAAAAATACATCTTACATTGTCAAAATGTAATCTTAAGGGAAGTCAGAAAAAATACTCATATTTAAATTCCAAGAACACTCAATGCAATGAAAATACTCCACCAACTTTATTAACTACAATCATACTACTAATAAATACTGCATTCCTATTATGTGCTGAGTTAGCACTGGGTTAAATGGCAGACACATGAAAAATGAGAGAGAATCCCTGCCTTCATAGGAATTACAATTTAGCTGACAAATCAAGATTTCTGTAAGATGTTTAACATAATAATGTTTTAAAATATATATCTCCTAGATGTAGCAAATAAGCAAAAGCTGGAAAAGGATCAGAAGAAATACATTAAAAAAAAAATATATATATATAAAAAACACTGGGCTGTGGTAGACATAAAGGAGGTATAAATGAGTTAGAGGGTGAAGAATGTATCATCTTTGAAGGGATGGAAAGAATGAATAGACACAGAAAGACAAAGGATTCTAAGAAAAAAAATAAAAAGTAAAGAACAGTGTGGCCTGTAACAGGTATGTACAGTATAGACAGGTAGAATATTAGAATCTTGGCTGGGAAGATGGCGCCAGAGTGAGATGGCGACGCCATGGACCCTCCCCTAACTCCTTCCACCCCTGCATCTAATAACTGTTTCGATGCATTAAAGATAGTACTGATAAGGGTTATTATACATGAGAACATGGAAAATGATGGAATTTTCCAGTACTAGCAGCTCAGAAAAAGCAGCAGAATCCCACGATTTCATAATTCTAAAAACCAAATACATAATTAAAATAAACAAACACAGAAAAGCCTAAACCACATTGTAGTAGGCAGGCAGCTTTGGAAGATAACTTCCAATCATTCCTACCACCTGAAAGGTAAAAAAAGATTATGAACAGATGAATATTATAAGCAATCAGTAGGCAATGAGAATTAATTTGTCTCAGATTCACCGCTGATGTACTAAATCGAATTAAAGTTAGAAAGTTGGCCACAGATTTAACTTAAGCTATAAAGCACCAGAGTACTTAAATGGTATTAAACAGCCACAGAAAGAACACCGAACTTGACTGAAAGCTGTGGACTGCATGTCCTCTACCCTCACGATTCTGCATGGGTAGAGCACCTGTTCTGGCAGATCACCATAATGGCCCCATAGGTATCAGGCAAAGCAAGAACCTAAATTACCCCACTCCCCCACACACACCTGACCTCATAAGATTGATTTATAGTAGTAAAGAGGGTCCTACGCCAACTGAGAGACATTTTCCATTAACCACAGCTTTCTAACACAAGGCTGACCGTGGAGTCTAATTATTTGATTTGCTCCCCATTTAATGTCAATAAATAACAGCAGCAAAATCTTCCTTACTCTATAGCCCCAAATCATATCTGATAACCCCAAATGTAATTCCTTTAATTTTAAATCAATTACCTTTTTTCTGACTTCTTGAGAGCCAAAGGAAATTCTGTCAACATTATTTGTTAACATATTGATGATCACAAAGATATTTAAGTCAAACTTGGCCCCTCTGCATGAAACAAAAAAATCCTCATACTTGAACATTTTTGCATAGAACTGTAATCATTTATTCTTTCTCTTTTGACTCCCAGTTTTCCAATATTCAAACTTTAAGATGTGTCACTGATGGACCCAAACTGAACGAAATACAGCATTTTAAAAAGTTTCTGCGTGATTTATGGCTTCTAATACCATGCCATTCTAAAATTTAAATGTCTAGCTTGCCCTTTTAGAAAGAGCACAAGTTAGTATATAAAGTTCTAAGTTGAAATTCATGACAATGAGAGATAAATTTCTAACTGTGAAAAGATCTGGTAACAGTGAATAAAGAGGGTAAATTGGAGAAGAAAAAGGAGTCATGATGGCAAATTATTTCTCTGACAAGTCATGAAAATGATTCTCCACATCTCTGAATTTTATTTAAAATAGGTGAAAATTTGACCCATCTTTAGGCTGAATCAAATATTTGAGGCCTAAGCACATAAACTACATCTAATCTTCCTTAAAGACAATGAGGATAGGATAGGAGACAAATCAAAAGGTCAAACTTACACAATATATTTCCTTAATTAGAGTATCAGATGAAGAATTCTCAAATTTATAGGTAAAATGTAGACCTGAAATATAATCATCTCAGGAACAGGCCAGGATATAAAAAAGAAGCAAGTTCAAGGGTACCGAGCAATGTTAAGAGACTGCTAAAATCATTCAAGCATTAACTAAAAGCTCAAATTCTATCAGAGTGTACACAAATCAACTTTATTAGGTATTGTAATGTAATACGGCCTTATGACAGTGACATCTGACTGAGAAACACAAATAAGTGTTTAATGACTATGAGCATCAGGATTCTAGAAGGAATTTATTTTAATAGGACAGCTTTTTGTTGTTGTTCATTTCACTAAGACTACTGAAATGAATTTTCAGTTTGTTCTACAGAACCTCTAATTCCACCAATCTCTTCATTTGTGGATATTTATGCAGTCTCGTTTCTTTTCTTAATAAATGAAAGTAACATTATAGAGCTACTTCTAGGTATTAAAAGTTTACTACTGACTTTAAAAGTAAATAAAGTATCTCAAAAATTAATAATACAATCAAATACCATGCTATATAAAACACTGAGGGGCAAATCAAATACAATTATATACTAAATTATTGTACATTAAAATCTGTAAATATACGCTTACTTGAAATTACCACAATAACACAATGTTTAAGCAAAGGCATGCAGACAATCTCTAAGGTACACCTCACTCCTGTTTAAGGTGGCCTCCTACTGCTTTCAGAAGAAAAAACACACAGCTTGCATTGGCTTACAGGAGGACCTTGCCTGTGGTGGCTCCTGCCTGCCTCCTCTGAATACCTTTCTTACATACACCAACTACACTGGCCTCTTTCTGATTGGACCGGCCAAGCCCTTTTCCCCCTCAGACTTGACGCGTGGTACATCATCTACATCATCTGCCCGAAATGTGCTTTCTGAAGCTCCCTTCCCATGGCTGGCTCCTTCTCGTTTTCCAAGTACTACCTCAAATGTCACCTACTAAGACTACACTCATCCTGGTGACATTCTTAACAGCCTCCCCTAGTAATTCATTCTTCATCCCTCTTTCCACAATGTTTATTTCCTTCACAGCACTTACCAAAATCTAATCTTTATTTGATACTATGCCTATATTCATTGCTTGTCTGTCATTACTGCCCACTATACCAATGACTGCTCATAGCTGGAGCTCTACAAATATTTGCTGAATGAATCAAAGTTACTCTCTCCCACTATGCAGAAGTGTATAAATAGAGGTACCTCTGTTTACTGGATAAATGATCTATGAATGAAAATTGCTGTAAGTTTACATTTATACTGTGCCCTATCCACTCACCTTTGAAGTATTTAGCTCCCTAAGCTCTCAAGTGTTAAATGTTATAGGAATTTAATTCCTCTTTCCTTTTTTTTTTTCCCCTCTTTCCTATTTATAAAGACTTTCACCTGGATACTTACTGTTGATATTTTGGGGAATATAACCAATTTAAGATAGTAAATTCATTTAATAACTTCCCTATGAACAAGGCAATAATTCCCTTACGTTCAACTGCAATTACCTGCAAAAGTACACTTACCCTCAAGTGTAAAGTGCTCAAATTCCACACGCCACTCTGGCAAAGTGGTGCAGCAACACGGAGCACAAGTATTCCAAGGGGGCTATTGTTTTTTAACATTTTATAATGACTTATTTGTGATAAGTGATACTCATTTTTTCATTTACATTAATAATATCAGATTACCAAATAAATTTTCCTCTTACACAAATTTCATTTTAAAATTTACTTAGTAAATAGATGTACAGATGATATGAACACTCTAAAAGCCTGGAAGGTAGGATGCGAATATTAAGGTCTGGGAAACACTGGATTAGATCACCTCCGAAGTCTTTGTCCTTGTGCTCACCATTCAACGAATCTGTTGTGCCAGGCTCTGAGGGTAGAGAATGACTACAAACCTTATGTACCCTCAAGGGCCCTGGCTAGGAGATCTAATATTTCTTATTTTACAAAAATAATATTGTCATAATTTTCAATTGTCAAGGCCTAATAGTGTTTAATAAACGTTTTCATACTTTAAAAGGAATCTCTTTAAAAGCAAAGGTACTGAAAATAGTCAAAAATTATTAATGTACAACTATAAAGTGAAAGGTATTTAAATAAAACATGTACCTCATAGTAAGTTTTTTATATTTTTAAAATAATGCCCCTTTTGCTGAAGGCATATCTATAAATCCTGTTTTAGAACTTTCAAAATGAGCTTATGTATCAGAGATAGAAATCTATCTAAACTGAAGACACTAAAAAAATTGAGAGCAATTTAAAGAGAGGGATGCCAAAAAGATGTGAGCAAAGACATAGATCATGAGATTGAATGTGTGGTCTGCTAAACGATTCTATAAAGGAAACTAAACTCACTTGAATTATATTACTTTCATTTCTCTTGGTTTAAAGCCATACTTTGACAAGAGGTGGCTATTTGCCTACCCATGTTTGGCACAGCAGCCTGTGTTTGTCCGTCAAAACCAAGCCAAACTTAGCATATACTAAAATGTGACTCTGTTACCTTCTGAGAAAATGTCACTCAACTGCCATATCTGATGCAACTAACTGAACACCACTAAACTCTAGCCACTAAACTCATAATGTGGGAGTCACGTTAGTGCCTTTTCGTCTCCATTAAATAATTTAGGCAATCTTGTTCAACAAATGTTTACTGAGAAATAACTACGCTAGAGTCTGAAAACACTAAAAGATTTTTTAAAGACATAGTTCTTGACATTTATAGTAGAGAAGACACACATACAAGTAAAAGGTAAATAAATAATTATTTAATTAAAGTAATAATAAAACCATGGGAATAACAATATTTAGAGGTCAGTATGATTCTGTTGAGGGTAAGGTAAGGCCCAAACTGTTAATTACCTACTCAATAGCCTCCTTCCTTACTGATAGAACCCCAATTGTACTCCAAGGGTCACAATGTACCCTGTTAAGCAACATTTCTCAGCCTCCCTTGCAGCTAGAAGGAGTCAAGAAGATAAGCAGGAATCAGTAGGTAAAATTTCCAGGCTCCTTTAAAGGAGCTGACTGAATTGCAAAATACGCCCTTTTGAGTAACCCCCACAGCAATTCTTCTACCTGTCCAGAAAAGAGGAGGAACAGATCAGAAGCAGCCTGGGACAACAAAGATGTTGGGGTTGCCACACAGCCCCTGGCCTGCCTCCTCCAACAGTTATTTTACACGAGAGGAAAATAAATCTTTTGTTTAAATCACTCTTGTTGTGGGGTGCCTGGGTGGCTCAGTCAGTTGAGCGTCCGACTTCGGCTCAGGTCACGATCTCACAGTTCATGAGTTTGGGCCCCGCATCAGGCTCTGTGCTGCCCTCTCAGAGCCTGGAGCCTGCTTCGGATTCTGTGTCTCCCTCTCTCTCTGCTCCTCCCCCACACGCGCCCTCTCTCTGCCTCTCAAAAATAAAGAAAACTAATTAAAAAAAATTTGTTTTAATCACTCTTGTTGACTTTCCTAAGTGGTCAAATCTCGTCTCCTAGATATAAATGACACAGATATCAATATTAAGGCGATTTTAATAAAGAGACTGCATGTGGAGTATTATGAAAGATGGAGAAAGTTTCCTAAGCAAAGACGGAAGGAAAAGCATGCCAGTCATTTGCTGTTGTTAAAGTTCTTGAATGACGGCAGGCTGTAGAATTGGAGAGGAAGGGGTGATGAGAGATGCTTAGAAAATAAAAACGAACACGACATAGTGATCAACTAAATGTGGGGAGGCCAGGGACGAGGAGGAGGCCAGGATAACTTTCGGTATTCCAATGTGAATAACTGGAAGATCAGTGGTTCTTCTGAGAGAAGTTGAAGGGGAGACTGAGAGTTAAGATTGAATACACTGAGCTCCAGGGCCTGGAATTCTCAGGTAAGACGAATAGGCTCAGAAGAGAAGTCTGAGCTTGGGGAATCATTCATGTATATTTGCTAAAACTAAGAGAACACACAGAAAATTAATGGAGAGATTTCTCAACTTGGGTTGTGTGGGGGGCAGGGGATAAAACTGGCATTTGAGAGATCAGTTCTTCACCATGTGTCATTTGGTCTTTCTGGCCTCTGGAGTTGGGCAGAAGAAGGGAAGAGAGTTACCTCTACGTGAGAACTACTTGAATACAGTAAGAAAGAATGCAGGTCGAGGACAGAGTCCTGAGGAACAGCAACCGTTATGAGTGGCACCCATGGAGACTGAGGAAGGTCAGAAAAATGGGAGGATGATAATAGACAATTAAGTCTCAAAGAAGAATGGATTTTTATATTAGAGATGTCACAATAGCCTGAAACAGCAATTTAATATGGAGTGCTAAAATAGGAAGGAAGCAAAAGGGGGAGAGGAAAAGAAAAGTCACAAAAAGAAAAGGCAGAAGGAGGACAGAGAAAGGAAGGGGAGAGGAAGGAAAGAAAGAAGAAAAGACAAGACAAAAGGCAGTTCTGGAAATACTGGGAGACTGGAGAAAAACCAGGTGCAACTTGGCAGAGCTGAAAGGGAAACAGTGGCTCCAAGAAAGTGCACAATTCCAGTTTGAGGAATAAGATGGAGTGAATCTTTAAAGAAGTGAGCGCCTACTATCTGCCCAGCTAACAGCATTTATATACATATGTGCAAATCTATCTGTAAGGCACAAATTAAGACTGCTATTTTACAGATCAGGAAACCAAGGTTCTGGGATTAAATACTTTTTCCAAAGTCCCACTGTCAGTGAAGTGGCTGAACTCACGTCTGTATGGATCCATTATGGGCACTTGCTTTTTATTACATTTTGTTCAGTTTATCACATCACCTTCAATTACCTCACTCCCCACCCTAAATAATCTATCCCCCTCAAAGAATTTACTAGGTTTTATTCTCATTCTTTGTTTATCCATTATCTCTGAGTGAAATGCTTTCCCCTCAATACCACACCTAATCCAGGCCCCTCAGCCTCTGAATAAATTCTGTTCAACACTCATCTCATAACCTCTAAGAAATTAACAATAACTCTACTGTGAGTTAGTTCAGCCCTTTATCAGATATTTATCTTTAACTGCATTAATCTTTATTTGTTACACTGTTTCTATACAGGCTCTTCGCTTTAGTTTGTGGACACATCTTCCCAACTAGTTTACCAACACCTTGAGGACACAAGCCATTTATAGTATTTACTTTTTACTCCTTCGTTATAACTCCAGGTAAAACTCCACTATACGAAGCACAAGAGTAGATAAACAGTGCGGTTCATAAATAATATATAAATACATACACAGAAAAACACACATATTTAAAAAGAACATATTTATATTATACATATTTTTCTAAGTGTATGAAGTATTTTTTAAACATACAGAAAGTACTAAAATAACAAAATATAACCCAAGAATACAGCCAAAGATCTATATGATTTAAAAAGAAGGTAGTCTCTAAATAAAGACTGACACGTATAATCATTAAATATGAGGACGATGTTACCAAACAACTTCCTCTTGGATTCAAATATAAATGTCTTTTTCTATGTCTATATATATATAATTCAAGACCAAAACAATTAAGAACCTTTTTTTTTTCAATTCCACAGTAAATCAAGCTACCATTTGTTCTACCTTTCTTTAGGCAGTATATCTTTCATGAAATTATTTTCAGAATTATTTTCAGAACTGTATGAACAAAAGAGCCTAGGTGATTTACACCAGTAAAACTTTCTACTATATGAGAACAACAAAACATTTTCTATAGCTTCACAGGACAAATGTCTGCTAGTTTTGCATAAACATTTACAATGTGCACCATGTGTGGTATGTACCTTTTATCTTGTGTCTTGCTCACCAACAACATTGACGTTTACATATACTTGTTCAGTAATAAGATGGCATCCAGGTAAGATTACAAAAATACGATGTGAAATCTATATGCTAAAGGAGACCATAAGTGACCACTTATTTCTTTTTAGCTTTAATTTGCTTTGAGGCAGAACCAGAAATGAGTATTTCCTAAAGGATGTATTTTAGAAGCTGCTTAACATAAAAGAGAGCACCATAATTATACCAGTTTGAGAAATACTGCCTCTGTCTTCTTAGTGATTTCAATCTTTCACAAGTGCTGCTACTGCAAAAAAGAACCTTTTTTTAAAGTTTAATTGAGTGTTTCCCATTTCTGCCACCTGAGCCAGTCATTGAGTGCTATCTATTGACATCACTTAATAGATAGTTGAGTACTATCTGTTAACACTGACTTCAAATGATTCTCTTCTTCATTTAATCAGGCTACCAAAAAGTCTTGTCAGCACAGTAGTCTTACATGTATTTTACCACGGAAACAATCTCAAGAGGATTTACAGGGAAGTAAATACACTACCTTAAAATAAGGATTAGTAAAATAAATTTAAACATCAATTCTTGTTGAAAAAAAAAAAAACAAGTTTAACATCGGATAAAACCTTATAGCAAAGTAAATTCAGCTAAAATGTAAGGTTCTAGACCTGTTAACTAAAACTGCAGACTCTCTTTTCTGCAAAGAAACCAAAAATGGACACTAAAACCTCAAATTAAATGGGATCAAGAAAACAATACCTCAAATTTAGTCTGCTCTTCCTATTAACATTCAAGCCAATGAAACTTAAAACATAATCCATAATGTAAATACTATAGCACAGCATTCACATTAATTTTACTTACCAGGTCATATATCTGGTTTGCCAACTGTACCTTCTCATCTGCATCTTCCAAAGCTTTATAGTAATCCTGAATAAAAACATTTTCATTTTAAGAACAAATTAATAACTTAAAAATATGTGCAGTTAGGACATAAAACTGCATTTTCATTATCATACCCTGTATTCAATGTCAGTCAACCTACATTAGCAATAAAAACCCAGTTAAGGATAGGATGGGGATGGGGTAGGATTAGAAATTTTATACAATGGTCAAGAATCAAAGGAAGATGTTAAGCATTCCTAAAAAAGATATAAGTAAAATTAAATACTATTCCAAGTCTAGCCTCTAAACTAGTAAAAGTTATGTGAACTAATGAATACTCTTTTTCTTTCAAAGAAAACGTTACAATTTATCTAATTTATACTCTCCATTTTTAAATTTTTTTAATAAAAGTATAAATATTGAAAATATTCTGACCTGCATGTCTCTATTTTCCAATTGTTCTGGAACTCTCAGGGTTTTTTTTGTTTGTTTTTAATTTGAGAGAGACAGTGAGAGCGCAAGAGTGGGGGGAAGGGCAGAGGAAGAAAGAGAGACAATCTTAAGCAGCTCAGTGAGGAGCCTGACAAGGGGCTCGATCCCACGACCCTGGGATAATGACCTGAGCAGAAATAGAGAATAGGACACTTAACCAACTGAGCCACCCAGGTGTCTCAGAACTCTCTTAAGCTAAGTATTAATTCCTACAATTCATACAATGTCAATCTATACTTTAGATTTCTCCTCATATAAAGCAAATCATTTAAAAACATAGAAACCATGGACTTTTAGACTTTTAAGGGTATATCCAAGCTGCAGTGCACCAAAAACTTAATAGGTTAAAGGAATAATAACTGACTTGGTGTTGCCCATTTGACCCTTGAACATGGCGGGGGTTGGGATGCCAACCCCCCTGCAGTTGAAAATCCACATAGAACTTCTGACTCCCCAAAAGCTTACCTACTAACAGTCAACTGTTGACTGGAAGCATTTACTGATAACAGAAACAGGAGATTAATGCATGTTTTGCACAAGCATTATATTATTCTGTATTCCTACAATAAAGTAAACTAGAGGAAAAAATGTTATTCAGAATATACTTTTATGGTACTGTTCTGTATTTGTCAAAAAAAAAAAAAAAATCCAGGTATAAAGTGGACCCATTGATACAAACCCATGTTGTTCAAGGGTCAACTGTATATGTGATGTCTATACTCATACACACCTGGGTCTCCAGGTATCCTCCCAGTCAGGACCAATTGTTACAGATTCTAATTTTTTTTCTCCTAACAGAAATAATCTTCCTCCCATGTGGCAAAATAAATAACACAATACACGAAATTTGTAGCTTTCAAATTTCTTTCTCAGTTGATCTTTGATCAATTCTATGAAGGATGGGGATGAAGGAGCCATTATTATTAGAGATATTAAAGAACCTGTCCAATGTCACACAGCTAAACGGAGGTCACGACAAAATGTGGGTCTTTTATGTAGTTCTTCCAATGTATCCCAAATACACTAGGTCATACATTTAAAGCAAAGCTTGGGAGGAGATCTGATACTCATTCTAATCTGGAAGAGACCTGAGAGTACTATAAAATTAACAAAAACTCAAGGAATTCTGTATTTCTAGGCCCAATTCATACAGAGTTTTAAATAAAAGATTTTTTTAAGGATCTTCTCAACTCTTAAAATTCTGTTTTTTTGTGATTCCACCAACTCAGGTACCTAGCAATGTGTAAAATATGCTTCAAGGTGTGCTATTTTTCATACCAGTTTGGGGCCAAAATTAGAAGACAGTATTTTCATCTCTAAACACAAGGTAACTTTAATTACCTGTAAACAGAATAAAACAAATTAAAAGAAAAAAACTGTACTTTTTATGACTCTGTAATTCTCTAAAAAAAGTTGCTAATTTTTATTGCCAAAAAGTTATTAAAAATTCCTACACCTAGGGGTGCCTGGGTGGCTCAGTCGGTTAAAGCATCTGACTTCGGCTCGGGTCATAATCTCGCAGTCCGTGAGTTGGAGCCCCGTGTCGGGCTCTGTGCTGACAGCTCAGAGCCTGGAGCCTGCTTCGGATTCTGTGTCTCCCTCTCTCTCTGCCCCTCCCCTGCTCATGCTCTGTCTCTTTCTGTCCCAAAAATAAATAAAAAAATTAAAAAAAAATCCATACACCTAAAGCTCTAAACCACAACAAAATATTTAAATTTTAAAGAGCCACTGGTAACTTTCCCTCATTCTGAGATCCAGAAAACTATTTCATTTTAAAATATCTTTCTCAGAGAGTCCCAGTATTTACTGATAAATCATCCAGAGTGTTGAACATACTTTTTTGATGGATGCCATTTGTTCTTCTCTCCACTCCGGTTTATTTTTCTTTGCATTCATAAAGAATTCACTGACTCTTTGTTCTAGTTGATCCATTGCATCTATGACATAATAAAAACATTTCATATTTAGATGACCAAATTCATATACTGAATATACATGCTTTGAATTGGGTAAAGAAAAAAATATCTGACAACATACACTCTTTCACTTGGCCAATAACTTAAATATGTCATGCTTTGATTATGTAAATGCTTTACTTTAGAAAAAAATAACAATTTTCTCTACTCACAATTTATTTTTGTTATTTCAAAAATTTTCCAGTCATCAAAGGAGTCGACTACATAGGTAAGTTCTGTACGACAGTATTTCAATAGTACAGCCTTTGGATCAAAAGCTAATGGCATTAAATCAGCCAAATGTGCCAAAACACAATTTCTCATCGAAAGTACCACTAGAGGGGTGCTGGGTGGGTCAGTTGGTTAAACGTCTGTCTTTGCCTCAGGTCACAACCTCACAGGTTTTTGGGTTCGAGCCTTGCATCAGGCTCAGTGAGACAGCTCAGAGCCTGGAGCCTGTTTCAGGTTCTGTGTCTCCCTCTCTCTGCCCCTCTCCTGCCAGCACTCTCTCTCTCTCTCTCTCTCTCAAAAATAAACATTAAAAAAATTTTTTAAAAAGCACCAGTAGATAATCCTCCCATTTCTTTCTTTCTTTTTAAGTTTATTTATTTTGAGAGAGAGCAAGTGTGTTGGGGGGGGGGGGAGGGCAGAGAAAGAGAGAGAGAGCGAGAGAGAGAGAGAGAGAGAGAGAGAATGAGAGTCTCAAGCAGGCCCCACACTGTCAGTGCAGAGCCTGACCAAAGTGGGGCTCGAACTCACAAACTGTGAGATCATAACCGGAGCCGAAACCAAGAGTTGGAGGCTTAACCAACTGAGCCCCCCAGGCACCCCTACATTCCTTTTAATAAGAAAAAGTAATAAAAAGATTTTAAACTCTCACTATATGCATTAAGCCCCCGATGTCTCACATCATGACTGAAATAGAGGGTACAATCATTTATTCACTTCATACACTATATTATTTATTCTAGATGTTTTTCTCTAAGCCTATGCCAAGAATGGTCATCTCATTCCATGTCTGCTAAAAAAGGAAAAGTTAAAAAAAAAAAAAAGGGAGGGGTGGAATCTGTTGCTATGTAAGTTGAGGAAAACCTTTTGGAGATTTTCAGGGCATAATAGGTTTTTAAAGATTCTAAGAAGTCTTGCAGTTAATTTTTTAAAAGAATTTTCCTTTGTCTAAGCATTTTCTAACTTCAAGTTAAAATGAATTTTGTGAGCAAGTCAAAGAAATACACAATTCAGACTTCTACACTACAATCCACCAAATAAAAGAAAGCTTCCATATCTTATCACCTTGTATTAAGTGCGGCCACATGAAACTGACAAGAGGCTGAGAAAAGTATATTCATGAACAATGGTGCGGAAGGTGGAGAGGGGCAGAGAGACAAGCGAGGAAAAGTACAGGTCCTTAGCTACCTCAAGGAATGGTTGGTTCTCTGATCTCTTTCCACAATACCCCTTTTCTCCCAATCATATCCCAAAACCCAGGTCTTCCTTCACCTCTACTTTTAAAAAAACAAAAAAACATGGGCAGCATGAGAAACATTTCATGTGTATAGCCTAAACACCACTGGAATAAATGGGATCAAGAAACCGATTTTTTGAGGATACACCCCATGAAGGCCAGCCGGCCATTATTATCACTTATACAATTTAATTAAGGAATAGCTGAATTTCTCCAAAGCGGGAGAAACATCCAGCTATAAAGGTACACCTAATTATATACTTTAATTAAGTAACATATAATTCATTTCGCATTCTTAATTTGTAATATAGTATGTCTACAAGATAGTTAGAACAGCTATATTATACGCATTGCATAAAAGGGGAAAGTTCATGAGGTTCATTCAGAGCATGGTGGACATAAATTTGTACTTAAGTGTAATGTTGCTCTAAGTATTTACCTTATCTCCAAAGACACTGATTCTTTACTTTCTTTGAATTGTAAACCCTTTTTTAGAAACTCCACAGAAAAAAAAAATGATCATATAAACCACATACTGCTCTGTGAAAGAACAAGGTTAATTTTGGGAAAAAGTAACCAGACTACCAAGCTACCACTGATAGAAAAAAAGTCAAAATTTTTATTACAGCAGATAAGAAGCTTTACAGTAAAATCTTATTCCCCTCACTTTGAGAAAATATCATCCTGTTGACAATTGAGAATGTATCCTATAATGTGTAACTTTCCAAAATTTGACATTCCAAGTTCACCAGGGTCACTAAAGAACCACATTATCACCTATGCTTCTGTTTTCCGCTCTTGAAAATTTTTGAATAGAACGAACTTTAACAAAAGTATAAATGCTGAAATCTATGTTCCATACATAAGGGCTCAAGTCAAAATCTTCTCAACATTTACACCGATGTGCATTAAAACAGGTATCTACGTCCTCACTGAAGGTACAGAAGCTTTTATTGCAGAGTCTCGAATTCGAGAAGAAACAGATACACGTGCCCTAATGCCTCCTTCTCTTGTAAAAGCAAGGAGAAAAGTAGCGTGGAAAGCAAGAGGCAAGATTAGGCACTGCCTTTTCTTTTTCACAACTCCTTATCCACTAGCCAGTGAGCCGGAGGAGAGTCAAATAGCGGAGGCGATGAAGTCGATGGCAGGGAAGTCTGGACTGAACGCGCGCGGCGAAGAAGGGCAAACGCGCCGACTTACTCTGCACCTGCAGGTCCATCTCGCGCATCTCAGTGAAGCGGTCCCGCAGGTCCATTGGAAGCTGTTCAATCACTGTCAAAGGGAGAGTCCGTCAGAGGGGCGGGGCCAACGGCGAAAGTACGCGCTTACGTCAGTGCGTGCGTGCGTGCGTGCGGGGGGGGTCGAAGGAGCCGGCAGCCCACAGCGAGGCTGCCAGTTACCGTGAGAAAGAAACATCCCCCGCCTCCCCCTCCCTCCCGCCATCCCGCCTCCCCGTCCACTCGCGCTCTTGCCCGCCCGCAGGTCCCACAGACGGCCCCTGCCAGCGCCGCCCACTCACTTTCCAGATAGTCCTCTAGGTACAACATCGCGGCCCTTAGAGCTGGGGGAACGAGGGGGTCCAGGGGTTTATTTGTGTCACTCGCTGTCGCCGGAGTTTTGTCCCTTCCAATATGGCGCCTCCGCTAGCAGCACCCGCTCAGCTTCGGCGGAAAAAAAAAAAAAAAAAAGAAAAAAAAAAACCACTTTGGCGCCTGACGGCGCTTGCCTCACTGCCGCCCGGAGCTGTCATTGGTTGGCTGAAGCAATGACGTAAGCCGACCGGAGCCCGCCCCCGTGCCATTGTGGGAAGTGTAGTTTCATTCCCTCCCAGCAGTTATTAACGTGCTGGCAGTTCCTCATGTAGAAACTACAAAAACCAGGCGTCCTTGCGAATGGAGCGCAACAGAATCTGAAATGCGGTGCCTATGTTTATTTGTTGATTTTTTGCACAGGGGATGACGGGAGTTGTATGCGCCTGCAGAACACAACTAGGAACAACTTTTCACCTGTTCTTTACTGCTATGATTCCATACCCTAGCGTTTGTGAGTCATAGATTTCAGATAGTGCTAGGCAAATAGAAAATGTTCCAACGCTAGAATAATCAGCAAAGTTCGGGCGATTTGGATTGTTTAAAACAGAACTCTCTGTTGGAATTTATCCTTAGTATCCACTGCTAAAAATATAAATGGGACTTTTGGTTGGCTTCCATGTAACTAAAATAGTGTACACTAAGAATATGGGGTGAATATGAATTTCCCATATTAAAAGATGCAAAAATAGCCCTTTATAGTCTCCTACACATTTTATTTTGCGGTCTGTCTCACTGTCATGGTAATGTAATTGAACTATACATAGAACCTGCACCCACAGAAAAGAAGAAATAGTGAACAAGTAGAAATAACGGATGAAAACTTAATATCTAAGGATTGTTCTAATAATCACTTTAGATTACGTTGAGTAAACAGCCTGTATTAGATGTCTATAGTCCTGGGTGGTGTCTGTTTCTACCTTTTGACTCCTCCCCGCACATGCTCCACCGTTATGTATTTAGTCTTTCACTGCTCAGTTTTCTTTTTCTTAAAAACGTTCGCACTCAATAAAGGTTGGATTTTGTTCTTTTCCACCTGTCTTAGCTCTATCTGTTTTTGAGGGAAATTTGTCTTTAGTTCATAATTTAATGTTCTATTTAAATATTTTTCAGATTGGAGTTGAAACATTTTATGCATTTAAGTTTTCTGCTTTCCCCCTCTTTCACATTTTCTTATACTCAAGATTTTCACCGATCTTAATCAGGATACTTATCTGTCATTTTGATGAATGTCAAAGGAAACTTACCTCAGTTCTAATAATTAATTAGTTTACTTTCTGTACTTTTATCTAAAATCTGGTGCTTTCAGTCTTCCTCCCTCCCACATTCCTTTCCTTCCTTCCTTCCTTCCTTCCTTCCTTCCTTCCTTCCTTCCTTCCAGCTGCTTCTAAGATCTCTTAGATATTTTTGCAGATATTTTTGCAGTTTCTCAGGGGTGAATCTAGGTTTGTAGTTTCTTTCTTTCTTTCTTTCTTTCTTTCTTTCTTTCTTTCTTTCTTT
>NW_024412391.1:24105454-24195804 GCF_014898765.1 Herpailurus yagouaroundi
TTTCTTTCTTTCTTTCTTTCTTTCTTTCTTTCTTTCTTTCTTTCTTTCTTTTCTTCTTACCGTTCAAAAAAAATTTAAGCCATGCTTAGGATTTGAAAGGATTGCTGAATCTCAAGATTAATGTCCTGTAATGATTGTAGAAAATTCTCAACCATTTTCTCTTATGTGTTGCTTGTTTTCCATGTTCTCCATTATCTTTTAGAACATCTATGAGACACCTCTAAGACTTTCTCACTTTATCCTCCATTTTTTGGTCTTTATTTTATATGGTTCATCTCAATATTTTCAGATAACTTTTAATTTTTACAAATTCTATTTGATTCTTTTTGAGCCATTTTCTAATTTCTTATACATATTAAACATCACATGAACATCAAACAACCTATATTCTGTATCTGTTACATCCCAAACTGGACGTTTTATGGATCTTTTGTGCTGTTTCTTCTAGCTTTTGCTCATGGTGCCTATTCTTTGTGGATTGTGATTTTGGATTCTGCACTCATGTTTCTAGGGTTGTAACTGTCAGAATTATCGGAGGCCAGAGTTAAAATTGAGTTTTCCTAGACAGTATTGGAATTTGCTTCTGCAAAAACCTAGGACCAGATTAAATTTTTCACTTAAAGTGTATTGGGCTGCACAGATAGATTTCATTTGGCCTCAGATCCAAATGGCTTGGATTTGATTCTCAGAGGACATTCCCAGAAGAGACTTTGTCTTTCTTTCCTGGATTCCAAGGTCAAGTCAGCCATCAGATTTCTGACAAGTCAGAAATCTGACTTATGCATCAGATTTCTTCCTCATTCACCCTTACACTGGGAATGTAGTCCTTTAGGGCTTCAGATATTTGCCCCCCCTGTTAGATTCCTCCTTTTAGATGGGTTCTTGGCTTTATTTCCTGACATTGGCATGCTGCACAGCTACAAAAGCAGGAGCTGTAGGTGTCCAGAATTTGACAGATAATCTCTTGACAAAATCCCACTTTGGCCCTCACTTATTTTTCAGGATACTCTCATTTTTCTTCTTTTTTTCTTTTGTTCCTTTCTGAGTATTCCTTCATTTCCTACCTGTTCATCAATGTATTTGATATATATTTTTTTAACCTAGCAGTTTTCAGCAGGTGTTTTTTCAGAATAGCTAAAATAGCATGCTATGAGAAACAAGAGAAATAGAAACTGAAGTCTGTCATTTTAGTGAAAACTGAGCTTCTTCAGGGAGTTTTCCATTTTAGGGAAAAATTAAATAATAGGAGGATCCCAGTTCATTCAATATACATACATACTTCAGAAAAACCAAAACATAATAAAACTTACATGCTATGTATTTTAGTTAACGAATGTAATCCTCATTTATGGACCATGTATCACATGCAGAAAATTATACATGTACACACATACGATAGTTTCTTCCATCATTAGACTGTATAGTAGTTGCTACTTGGCGTGCCTACCCACTCACAACCACTACCGTGTTTTTTGGCAGTGCTCTTTATATACAGGGGTGATGGTATCAGGACTACGTTATTGTGCTCTCTGATCCTTGCTCATTAATTTACCAGGGATGGACCAAAGCTGGGCCTATTAGATGCACTCTCTTGGGATCTGAAATTGGGAATGAAGAGACTTGGAGACTGAAGGCATCGTGGCAGATCTGCAGCACAATAAATACATGGTCCACAAGCTTCTGCTGCTTCTCCTTGCTTTCTCCCCCCTCTTTCTCTGTCACTTTCTCATTAGTCACTAGTTGTATGACCTTGAGAAAGTTATTTTAACACTCTGTCTCCAATTCCTCATTTGTAAATGGAAATAGCAATAGTAGCTAGTATTAGAGGGAAATAATACTGTCTATGCAAAGCACTTAGGTTGATGCCCAGTGAATGGTATGATGCAATAAATGTCAGCTTCTATTACCGTCCTCAATGAGTCCCCACCTAAGTTACTCAGGTTGTAGATGCTCCTTTGTGCTTCTCTGAATTTTGCCTCGTGCCCCTGTTTATTTTGTGGCTGGGCACCACCTAGAACTCTAGGATTATCTCACCTCCAACTGTTGTAATGCCACTGTCATGTGAAATTCAAAGGAGAAGTGATGTGGGGAGGGTTATATCAGAGTACTACTTAAAAATGGATGCAAAATACGACTGTTACCGAGTCTAAGAGAAAGGAAATTTTAAAGCCTTCATATAGCATGTTTTCAGGCAGACCTTTGCCTTACGTCTTAAGATTCTGCCGCTTCTGTATCTTATAAAGAAAACTCCATCCTCAAATCTTCATAGTAAAACTTTGAAATAAAATATTTTCTTAGCTTTGGGCCAAGTAGTGTATCCTCTCTGACAGACTTCTGTAATATGGGAAGAAAGCAACTAAAATTCTGTCTTTACATGAATGACTCTAATTTTACATCTTTTAAAATCCATTGAGTCACTCACTGGATCAGTTATAAGCAGCAGGATAATAGCCTTCACTTTGAGTATCTCTGGATGTTTCCAGCCTTTCCTACTCAAAATACCCACTAAAAAAACTTCTAGGGAAGGTTCTAGTTTCCTGACCTTGTTTGTGGGTGTTTGCGATAGAGAATCTGGAGAAGAAGGGAGAAGGGAAGAAGACAACAGGGGATTAATGGGAGAGTGGGGGTTCAATGGATGGGTGAAGGAAGATATCGAACAGGGTGACGGAGAGATAGATATGAAGCTGTTATAAAACCATTCCCTCCAAACAAAGGGAAGTTTGAGATAAAAAATAAGAAAAAGCTTGAAACTAAGAGAATGAAATCCTCAGGTGCCAGAAGTGAAAAGTAAACTCAAAGTCGCAGTAGTGAACAGGAGCTGGAGCTGAAGGAGTAGAGGGTTTATAGGCCTTAACTGTTGGGTCTTGGGTTCTGACTATAGCAGAATGAAGACACTGCAAATTTTGAAATGAACTTCTAGACCCAGGGTGGAGCTGGGGTGCCATGTTAGCAAACTGAAACTCGGATGATAATTGTCACATCCCTGTAAATGTTGCGCTTGATCAGAAATGCATTATCTTCCAATCAGCCAATCCCCAGATGCCAAGTTAATTCTAGGCTTTATACTTACTTTCTTATTCTTTCTCATGTGAAGGAAGGTTGACTCCTTCCTTCCTGAAGGAAGGTGTGGCTCCAGCTACTCAGATATTTTTATTTTTTTCTTCCTTGTTCTTTATTCTTTATCCTATAAAATCTTCCTGCTTTCTACCCCATTTTGCAGTTCTCTGAAAGGAGACTGTCCACTTTGTTGAAGTGTTACAGTTTTTTTGCTTTTTGCTTTTTGTTTTGTATCATCTAAATTACCTTCTTTAATCTTTTTGTAAACACAAGCCTGGGGTCATATACTTGTAGGGAAACTAAAGATAACCATCTTGCAAAAAGCCAGCAATCTCAACAGACTGCTTCAGTGAAACTGACTGGGGAAACATCAAAGAAGCCACCCACCCATCTAAAATCAAGGGAGAGAAGGCAGCCCAGAGGAATTTAGACCTCAGACCTGCACCATGCCTGAATGTGGAGTCCAAATTCATACTCCTCACAAGGTACAGAGACCCTTTACCAAGATAGTAAACATCGGTCTGGCCCATTTGAACCATGATGGGGCCCATATAGGAGACAAATACAATACCCATTAGGATTGTGCCTCAAGCTAGGACACAAAGAACAACAACTTGTGTTGGAAATAAGCACACGTTCAAATATTACAAACCACTTAGGAAACAAAGACTCTGAGAGACTTCAGCAGATAGAATAAACAGGGAATTCGAAATGTAAGTATCAGAAGTTATCATTGATGAAATCAACCCAGAAAGTAGAACAAACGAGCAGAGAAAATAAAAAAGATATAAAAATTGGAGAGTCAATCTTGAAGTTCCAATATCTGATTAATAGGAGTTCCTGAAAGAGAGAACAGAAAAAAAAAAATGGAGACACTAAAGACTATATGCTCTATCATGACATTGAGATGAAGTTTCTGAATAGATACATGGTGATAGAGGAGAGTGGCCACCTCTGGGGAAATCGGGTGCTTGACTAATCTTAGAACCCTTACTGACAAGAACTGTTTCTTATGCACTGCTCTATTAATAGCTTGCAGAAGGCCCTCAATTCTACTTGTTGCATGAATAAATAGAAGCAGGACTGGCTGGATGAAGCCTTTCAAATCAGACAAACCTGAGTTTGAACACCGTCTCTGTTGTTTGTTCATGTGACCTGAACCAAGTTACTTAATGTCCCTAACATAGTTTCCTCATCCGTGAAATGAGAGTAAGGAAGGGTAACTGGCACTGTCAGAATATGGGGAGGCTCAAAGAAAATAATGAATAAGAGTATCTAGCACCGTGACCTGTGCAGAAATGTAATCATGAAACAATGTTATTTGTAGAAGTGACAGCACCATTAGGTAAATGGTCTAGTAAGTGCCGGTCCAAGGGCATCGCGATGGGAATGTTTGCCCCAGAGCAGACAAATAAGGGAAATCGTTGTCTTTGGGATTTAAAAACAATAATAAAACTGACTTTTACAGTCTGCTTTTATTTTTACTATGTGCCAGCAATTCTAAATAATGTCAGTGATAAAATATTTCTCCCTGAAAAAAAATATTTTGTTGGTTTAAGTTCTAAACTATCTCTGAAGTTGTGGTTGAAGTTAATAAGTGGCACTACATATTGCTGTTAAATAATGGCTTGGACAGAAACGTTGAAAGCACAGTGATTATAAAGACAAAGACATGGAACTTGAGTTATTTCAATTATAGAATACTATATGATCACTTGTTGGAGTTTTTCTTTGTATTTAAAATTTAAAACAGTAAAACTGACTATACTACTAAGTATGATATTTTTGCTCATCAAATGCAAATTTTAGTTCATACATGAAACATATTACTGAATTTAATATCTTGAAAATACAAAATGTGTTATTTTCAAATTGTTATTCTTGTTTAACTAGTACTTAATTGCTATTATATTTTAATGTTATTAGTGCAACAAGCCCATATGTCTTTCCTTTTTCAAAAAAATGCTTGAATATAATTAAAAGGAATTAATCTATTACTTTTTTCTTTTTCACTGTGAAATTAATTAATTAATTATTCATTGTAAACATGATTATGTAATGAAGTTTAACAAAAGAAATTTTATACTGTCTGAGTTTCTTTTCTGGCCATTATCATCATTTATTTCATGTAATGATTATTTTTGAAAATAACTTTCTTGTTAAGGAAAGGGGTATATTGGGGCACCTGGGTGAGTCAGTCGGTCGATTAACCCGCTCGACTTCAGCTCAGGTCATGATCTTACGGGTTCGTGAGTTCGAGCCCCATGTCATGTTCTGTGCTGACAGCTAGGAGCCTGGAGCCTGCTTCAGATTCTGTGTCTCACCCTCTCTATGCCCCTCCCCCACTCACATTCTGTCTCTTTCTCTCTCTCAAATAGACATTAAAAAAATTTTTTTAGGGGCGCCTGGGTGGCGCAGTCAGTTAAGCGTCCGACTTCAGCCAGGTCACCATCTCGCGGTCCGTGAGTTCGAGCCCCGCGTCAGGCTCTGGGCTGATGGCTCGGAGCCTGGAGCCTGTTTCCGATTCTGTGTCTCCCTCTCTCTCTGCCCCTTCCCCGTTCATGCTCTGTCTCTCTCTGTCCCAAAAATAAATAAAAAACGTTGAAATAAAAAAAAAATTAAAAAAAAATTTTTTTAGAAGAGAAAAATTTAGAAAGAAGAAAAGGGGTATATTAGGGAAATGATTTGCTTCATGTGTCAGATATGTTAGGTATGCTTATTAAAGGCTTCTCACAGAAAGCAAGTGTAAGTTTATTTGTACACAGTGGTATCATTGTAACTATTTCCTGTGTTTGATATTGAAAGCCTTAGGCTCACTAACATTCATTTGCATGAGATTAGTAATTAAAGATAAATTATCTTTAAATAAAAAGATGAAAAAATTAAAGATAAGTTATCTTCGTTTTGTGA
This sequence comes from Herpailurus yagouaroundi, assembly GCF_014898765.1. Lineage (NCBI taxonomy): Eukaryota > Metazoa > Chordata > Mammalia > Carnivora > Felidae > Herpailurus > Herpailurus yagouaroundi. The sequence continues at coordinate 24,111,422 of NW_024412391.1, forward strand.
CACGGTATGAAAATATTTCAGTGAGTGGGAGGAATTTTAACATTGCTGGAAAACATTTAAAGATTTTCTTTTCTTTTTCTTTTCTCCTTTAATCAGTCAGGTGCTTGATGATATTGACAAGAAGTGGTATTTGGAAAATTCAAGCTTTTAAAAATTTTTATTTAAAACTTCGTTTTTAATAAATCCAAATCATTAAGGGCCGAGGAAGCTTTATTTTGATAGTAGAGGTAAAGTGCTTTTCTAAACTTGGTTGAGGACATAAGACTGTGAAAATATGACAATACAGTGCATTTTTACACTCTGTGTATAAATATCTTATGAGACTTACTACATTGTAGGATAGAACCTGCCTCCCCCATTAATTTGGAATTCTTCAAAGGTAGAGACTATGTTTTATTTATCTGTTGATCCACAGATCTGGCAGGTAATATGATTTCAATAAAGATATAATGAATTATTGAATGAACGAATGCGTGAACATCAAGCACACGTTCCTAAGTTTCCAAGTTCAGATCAGAGGGGGCAAGATGAAGTTATCCTGATTGTTAACTACTGAGCTCTGCGAATAAAATAGGTTTCCAGTGGTCATTCAAACAACTGGACTGGAATGCTGAGACGAATTTTCTAAACAGAAGCCTTTGAAAAACTCTAAAATTCAGGAGTAGATTGGCTTCCAAAGTGGTTTTTAATTAGGCTTGCCTAGAGGAGGAAGCAGAGGGAAAATGGAAGTAATATGATAATTCATGGTAGTTTATACTTTAAAAAACTCTTTGAAAGCTAGATGTTAATCGAGGCCAATACATAGGCTCCTAGGGAACATGAGTAAGACTATTACTACAGTTCATTTCAGTAAACATTTATTGAACAGGACCTACCACCATTTCAAACATGAGCAAGACACAGTCCCTGTTCTTGCAGGATGCACAGCTTGGTAAGAGAAGCAGAGGTTAGGGATATTATTCAAATACAATGTAGTACGTGCTATATAAGATGATCAAATTTTGAGGAAGGGACTAAGAGGAATTTATATAAATTTAATGAAGAAATGATGATTTCTTGGGGTGCCTGGGTGGGTCAGTCAGCGGAGTGTCCAACTTCACTCAGGTCATGATCTCACAGCTCATGAGTCTGAACCCCACGTCGGGCTCTGTGCTGACAGTTCAGACCCTGGAGCCTGCTTCAGATTCTGTGTCTCCTTCTCTCTCTGCGCCTCCCCTGCTGGCACTCTTTCTTTCTCTCAAAAATAAATAAACATTAAAAAAAAAAAAAGATGATTTCTTTGATGAAGAGTGAACTACAGATTAAACAAAAATATAAAGTGCTGGAGACCAATATAAAGATGCAGTGGATAAAATATCCACATATGTAAGTACTTTGAAGCCATTAAATATTAGATTTTTGATGACTATCTGAGTAGATATTAAAGTACAACATATTCAGGAATTCTAAGCAGCTGACTTTCACTGATACAACCCTAATTGGTTATTTAAAAATTTAGATAATTTAGATAAAAATTTAGATATTTAAAAATTCGGATAAAATTTAGACACCCTATGTCATCAGGAAACATGGAAATTGAAAGGAGATACCACTACCTACCTAACAGAATGGCCACAATCTGGAACACTGAGAACACCAAATGCTGGCTGGGACATGGAACAAGAACTCTCATTCGTTGTTGGTAATGCAGAACAATACAACCACTGTGGACAATGGAATATTACTCGGTGCTAAAAAGAAATGAACTATGAAGGCATAAAAAGACATGGAGGAACTTTAAATGCATATTACTAAGTGAAAGAAGCCGATCTGAAAAGACCGCATAGTTAACTCCACCTACATGTCGTTCTGGAAAAGCCAAAACTGTGGAGGCGATAACAAGACCAGTGGTTGCCAGGGGTGGGGAGGGGGATTGGAGGTATTTTAGAGCAGTGAGACTACTCTGTATGATGTTATAATGGTGGATTCATATCATTATATATTAGTCCAAACCCACAGAGTGTACAACACCAAACACGAGCCATATTCTAACTATGGGATTAGGGTGATTATGGTGTGTCAACGTAAGTTCATCAACTGTGACAAAAGTACCTATCGGTGGAGGGTACTGATAGTGGGAGAGGCTGTGCATGTGTGGAGGCGGGGATTATGGGGAATCTCTGATCTTCCCCCTCAATTTTACTTAACTGCTCTAAAAAATAAAGTATTAATAAAAAAATAAATAAAACAAAAACTGAGATACGTCCACTCGTTGGTATATAGAAGCTTCTCTGAGTAACCAGAGCGTCTCATACCACCCTGGCTTCCCTGGTCCTTTCTATGGGATTATCTGGGGCTCTTCCATTATGTAACTCCTATGGAGTTGACACACAGCACCAGGATCCTGCTCCAGTAATGTCAGCCTCTGGGTTATTAGTTATTTTAAATATCGCTCCTGTATCCATTATAAAGTATATTAAAAAAAAAAGATTACAAATACTGTGTGGAACATGATAGCACTTTGTAAAAAAAAAATGTGTGTGTGGATAGATACTTATTTACATACAGATACATTTCTACTTAGACTGGAATCTATGTAGAAAGTTAACCATAGTTACTTCTGAACGATCACAGAATTATAGGTGACTATATTTTCTTTACAAATTTCTATCTTTTCCAAGCTTCAAAATTATTTTATAATCAGAAATATATATGTGGAAACACAGAGAGAGAAAGAGAGAGACAGAGAATGAGAAATGAAAGCAATCATATTGGTAACCTATGTAGTGAGTTATGTCTGTGCCCCCAAACTGTTCCAAGTTCTACAAAACTGGGCAAATATGTCGTAACTCTTCTTAGAATAATCAATTTTGTTCTCAAAAGTGTTTCATGCTGAGCTAATATTGCTGGCAGGATCAAAGTGGTGTCCAACTTTCAAAACACCAAGCCAAGTCATTAAGCAAAATAAGCATTCAGGATTCTAAGTCTCATTATCTAGTCCCATTACCGGCTGTGGGTCAGACACATAAAGGTCAGGATCTGGGGGAAGCAGATACACAAATAGGAAATGAGGTTAAGAACACAAGGAGGAAAGGATTATTTGCCAAGTTAAATCTCAGAACACAGGACAACATACAAAATGCTAAGTTGAGGTCAGCTGAGGTAGTAGAAATGACATGATTTGCATTTTTGTAGCTAAGTAATGAAAAGAGTCTGTTCTGAATGGCAACTTAAGTCCTGCTTCTGCACCTATTTTCACTGTGCTGATGGCTGGAGGTGAAGATGCCAAGAGGAAAAGTACCATCAGCGTCATTGGGTTGCTTTCTCATCTAGCTCAACATGTGAGTGTGTTTTTAGGACGGAAATGATGGAGTAAACAAGTACATCTACATGCCATCCAGACACAGGTTATAAGTGGATTCTTGAGAACAGGTAACATTCATCGTTCTGTACCTCGGGCCTTCATTCCTAATCAGACCACATTACAGACATGATTGCTAACCTGTGCACCAGTGGTTCTCAACCAGGAGCGATTTTTGCCCCCTTGGGGATATTTGGAAATAACTGGAGACATTTTTAGTAGTCACGACTTGAATACGTGCTACTGGCATCTAGTGGATAGAAGCCAGGGCTGCCTTTAAACATCCTGAGATACTCAGGACAGCCCCCTGCAGCAAATAGTTATTGGGTCCAAAGTGTCAATAATGCCAAGGTTGAGAACACCTGCTGCAGACCGACGTTGTGGTTGAAGAGTACCCCAACATTCTTGGGTCAGTGTTCCATGCCTGTTAGTGACATTATCCCCCCTTAACGAAGTAGTATTGGCCTAAGAAAATTGTACAGCAGAGGGCAGTGATATACACATTTTTAGGTTATATTATCATTTGTCCTCCAACGGTTTTCTTTCTTTTTCTACTTCTCTAATCCTGAAAACAAAAATAATAACAGAAGCAGAATGAAACAAAGAAAATAAGTGTATTTTTTGAGAAAAAAAATCACCACATTTTATGCGAAGATGTACTAGAAATTTCAAAATAGAAGTTCCACAGATACAAGAACCATGACTTTTAAATTTTCTTAGTGTATATCCTGAGCACTGAATCTGCAACTTTTACTCATTTAAAAAAATTACAGAGGCACCTGGGTGGCTCAGTCTGCTGAACATCTGACACTTGATTTCTGCTCAGGTCACTACCTGCTCATGTCACAGTCCTGAGAGCGAGCTCCGCCCAGCATGGATTGTCTCCCCCCCACCCCCTCCCCTTCCCCAATCACGTTTGTGCTCTCTTTCTCTCAGTCTGAAAAATAATTAGCAAACACATCTAAATATTAGTAAATAAAATATATCACCGAATACCATCGTATAATTGATTGTACTTTTTTGGTAGACTATTCTATTATTTAATAACTCTTATTTTGTTGAACTACTAAACCAGTGCTCTTTACTATAAATATATGTTCTCTTATAGTTAATTTAATGAAACTCAGAGACATTTACTGTCCTTACATCAAACTCTACCTGCTCAAGAAACTTTCAAAATATATGCTTAGCTTTTTCCAAACTAAATAAATAATCATGGGGATATAATGTACAGCATGTTGACCATAGTTAATAATACTGCATTGCATATTTGAAAGTTGCTAAGAGTAGATCTCAAAAGTTCTCATCACAAGAAAAAAACCCTGTAACTATGTGTGGTGACAAATGTTCACTACATTTATCATGATGACCATTTAGTAATACAAATATTGAATCATTATGTTGTACACCTGAAACTAATATAAGGCTATATGTCAATTATACTTCAGTAAGGAAAAAAGAAAAAGAAAACTACAGACCAATAAAACTCACAAACATAGACACTAAGAGCCCTTAAAATATTAGTAAATCAAATGTACCAATATATAAAAATTATTACTATAGTATAACCAGGTGAGGTTTATATCAGTGGAACTCACTGTTTATCAGAATACAGGAAAAAAAATCATACCTAATATCACAGGTTTAAATAAAACCTGCATAATAAATAAAATAAAATAAATATAAATAAAGAAATAAATAAATAAATAAATAAATAAATAAATAAAATAAAATCTGCAAAATTCAACACCAATTCAGGATTTTGAAAAACAACCTTCAACAAACTTGAATAAAAGGGATCTTTCTCAATTGGATAAATGCTATTTTCAACAGTCTTATAGCTGTCATCATATTTAATGATGAACTATTGAACACTTTCTCCCTAGGACTAGGAATAAAACTGGAGAAATTTCCTTACTACCACTTTTCAACATTATTTTAGAGGTTCTATCCAGTGTAATTGGATACAAAATAGAAAAGAAGCGGTAAAATTGTCCATTTCAGTTTGCTAGGGCTTCTGTAACATAGCTCCACAGCAGAGAGGCTTAAACAATAGCTCTAGCCTTTTTTTTTTTTTAATGTTTATTTATTTTTGAGAGAGAGAAAAAGACAGAGCACAAGCTGGGGAGGGCCAGAGACGGAGGGAAGCACAGAATTGGAAAGCAGGCTCCAGGCTCTGAGCTGTTAGCACAGAGACCAATGTGGGGTTCAAACTCAGGGACCTGAGCTTAAGTCAGACGCTTAACCGAATGAGCCACCAGGGCTCCCTGCTCTAGCTTTTGATTTAGCATTTTGGATGTTTTTCTGCTGACATATCAAATATAAGACATAATGTTTCCTATGAGTACTCCCAGCTAAATTTTCTGCATGGAAGAAACTGCTTTCTAGGTTGTCGTGAGGATTTTCTCTCTCCCATTCACAATGCTTTCTACTTTAAAGCCATGTAGTGTCATCTGGTAGAAAGAGTTCATGATGATCTATGTGTGTCCACAATGTTTAGAGCTATCTTTTCCTAGTTTATCTGTCATGACTTTGTTATTATTGTCAATATAATAAGTATTAGTATTATTACCAAGGGGAAGAATAATAGCACTGAATCTTGAAAAATGGCTCATCTCAAACTCTCTGACTTTTTTTATGTTGGTTTGGATTTTTGTTGACTTCTTACTTGACTGCCTTGTGGTCACATAATGTGTTCTGTGTTGTTTCTGTATTTTAGAATTTATTGAATTTTTGTGGCTTAATAGGTGATAAATTTTTGTAAGTGCTTACAGGGATTTTTAAAAAGTTGTTTTTGTTTTCGAGGATATTGAATTCAGTATCTGTCTATAGGTTCTGAGGTATTGTTATTTAGGGCCTTATAGCCTTACTTGTTTTTCTATCTACTCGATCTATCATGTGCTGACTTAGGTATTGTTGTTTTTCTATGTCTACTTGTATTTTCTTAAGCTTTGGTTTTTTGAATTTAGAGCTGTTATTTGGTGCATAAAAATCCTCGAGAGATATGATGAATTGCATTCTTAATTGTTTGAAAGTGTTCATTTTGTAACACCTTTTGCTTTGCCTTAATAGTTTTCTAGTTCTAATATTGCAAATCCTACTTTTTCCAACATGATTTGTATTTGTTTGCTCTTTTGCTTTCAACCTTCCTGTCTTTTTATTTCAAATAAGTTTTTCACATCTGGTTGGTTATTATTTTACAGCCAATCTAATAGATTAATGTATTCTATTACACTTAGAATTTGTTAGAAAAAGAGTTCATGATGATCTATATGTGTCCCTAATTTTTAGAGCTATCTCTTCCTAGTTGTCTGTTTTTTTTAAGAGTCACTTGCTTAAATGAATCTTCCCTCCCATTCTTTTATTTATTTAAAAAAAATTTTTTAAAAAAATTTTTTTTTCAACGTTTATTTATTTTTGGGACAGAGAGAGACAGAGCATGAACGGGGGAGGGGCAGAGAGAGAGGGAGACACAGAATCGGAAACAGGCTCCAGGCTCCGAGCCATCAGCCCAGAGCCTGACGCGGGGCTCGAACTCACGGACCGCGAGATCATGACCTGGCTGAAGTCGGACGCTCAACCGACTGCGCCACCCAGGCGCCCCTATTTAAAATTTTTTTAATTGTTTATTTGTTTTTAAGAGAGAGAGAGAGGTGGGGAAAGGCAGAGAGAGAGAGAGAGGGAGACACAGAATCTGAAGCGGGCTCCAGGCTCTGAGCTGTTGATGTGGGGCTTGAACTCATGAACCGTGACATTATGACCTCAGCCATAGTCAGCTGCTTAACCAACTGAGCCACCCAGGCTCCCCACCTCCCACTCTTGTAAAGCTCAGAGCTTAAAGTCAAAGTTTATTGAATTATTTAGGAAAATCTTCACTTCTCTTAAGTCTTACCGTTTACATAAACTTACCTCTAATGGGGACTGTGACTCTTTTTTTCTCTCCCCGCATTCCCTTTCCAGTCTATGGTATAAACACACACTCATACACAACTTGGTTTTTAGGATTATGCAATCATACCTTCTTCCCTCAACAGTAAGCGTGAGTGTTATCCGTCTTCATTATAAACTCTTAGAGATAGCGATGTCAGTAACTACCATTTGATGATAATAAATACTGAATTCATAGTGCTGTACCAGAGACATGTCATTCTTGTGAAAAAGTATTTTCTTTAAATTATTTGTATATTTTCAACGGAAGGAATAAATTTGGGGTAGGAACTTATCTATTTTAAGATCAAGATGATTAATTACTTGATTTATCAACAGGAAAATGGAATTTCCGAATATCTTCAAACTTGACTTTTAGCCCAGATTTGGACAAATACATACCTTCTCTTTTTAGTTCATTTCATTTACAGCTGAATTAGTCACAGCTTCCTCACAGTCTGCAAAAACATCAGCAGCTATTAACCATTTTATTTCCATTTTGTCAAAAATTTGTTTGAATTAATTTATGTCCTCATTACCTATTCCTCTGTCAGCACGAAGATCTCACATCTTTCAAAGTGATTAATCCTTAGACAAATGAAAGTTAAAAAATCTACTTTCACTTAACATTTTATTTGTGTGTGAAGTAAAAACTACAAGTTCTGAAGACCCATCTTTGTAATTGTTTTATATAAATTAAGATATACTAGAATTTTGAAAGGTTGCTTTTCGATCATTAAAACAGTGAAATATCTCTAAGACTGACTCTTATTCAAAGTGGTAGATTAGAGATGGTTTATTGCTTTTAATGCTACGGCAACATTAGAACATTTGTCAAAATGTAATTTGTCAAAAAATACATTTTGACTTTAATTTTTCTTAAACTTGTTATATTGCATTGTCTTAAAAATATAGTGTGCTTTTCAAAAATTAATTGTTAATGTATTGATTAGTAGCATGTGCTTAGGAGTTGGACAGAATGGAATTAAATGCCTTCTTTATAACTCACTGCCTGTTATTTAAACTTTCCTTACCTTAGTTTACTTTATGAAATGAGGATAATAACACTTCCTACTTCATAAGGTTGTTGTAAAGATTAAAAGAGTAAATACATGTAAAGTTCTTAAACAAAGGCCTGACATTTATAAGCACTACAATAATGTTAGCTATATTTTTTTTCCAACATATAGTTTAGTAATTAAAATCATGGGCACCAGAGCTGGGAAAACCTGGGGACCAATCCCAGTTTTACCACATGTCAGCATGACACTTATTTGTCTCTCTTTCAAGCTTGCATCTTGAGGGTAATAATACGTACTTGCCACAGCAGAATGCCTACCATGAGTTAAGCACTCAATTAATGGCCCAGAAATTCCCAATATGTGTTAGAAAGTCTTTCACATATTTTTTTTTCTGACAGAAACCAAAGAGCATCTTTTAATGTTAAGGTAAAGAGAGGCCAAAAGAACAAAAAGAAAAAGATCAGGGAGGAAGAGAGAAAAGAAAAGAAAAAAGACAGGAAAGGAAAAGAATGGAAAGGAAAGGAAAGGAAAGGAAAGGAAAGGAAAGGAAAGGAAAGGAAAGAGAAAAGAAAATAATAGAAACTTATATTCCATGCTATTTTTAGGTGTATAGAGAATATTATTCCCTTAGCTGCCAGTCTGTGGAAGCAGACAGAATGAAAATCCCTTTGATTCTAGTGAACATAACTCTGTGTTCCTCTTTCCTTATTCCAAAGCCCATTTAGCCTATGTCCTCGTTTATCCACATACAAATTCCGTGCTGATCCTGAGTTTTTGCAGGATTAACAAATGTCTATGTGGGGATGTGCAACATCCCCAAGGTAGTTTTTCAACAGACAAGCCACCATTGGAAGTATTGTTCTTTATAAAAATGCCTATTCCTTGGGAATTGTCCTAAAGGATTCTATTTTGTGAAATGGCTTACTTACTATCTTTTACAGCTAAGTGAGGAGTAGGGCACTATAGAATAAAGGTTGAATGAGGTACATGATGAGGTACATTATTTTTTTTATTTTTATTTTTATTTATTTTTATTTTTTTTTACATTTATTTTTTTTATTATTTTTGGGACAGAGAGAGACAGAGCATGAATGGGGGAGGGGCAGAGAGAGGGAGACACAGAATCGGAAACAGGCTCCAGGCTCCGAGCCATCAGCCCAGAGCCCGACGCGGGGCTCGAACTCACGGAACGCGAGATCGTGACCTGGCTGAAGTCGGACGCTTAACCGACTGCGCCACCCAGGCGCCCCAGAAGACTATTTTAAAAACCCAGTTGATTTTCTGGAGGGTATGATCTGTTTAGCAGACCCTTGGAAGTTCAGAAAGTAACCACGTTTGAAGAATATTAGATGTAATTTTCTTTAAGTGTAAAATACAAAATAAAAATTATTGTTTTTGTAAATGCCTCTGTTTTGTAAGCACAGAAGAAACTCAATTAAACACTCCTTTAGAATTTTTGTAAATTTTGTTAATTTATTGATCAAGAAATCATAACTTTAAAATAGTTCCCATTTTACAATGGCTAAAAATAACCTCTTGGGGAAAAAAGCCCAAATTCAGGACTAAAGGTCAGTACAAATAGGACCATGACTCACAGAAATCACATTAATGTTCCATCTGAAAAAACAAGAGGAATAATTTGTATTTATATTTATACTATGCACATATTAGATATAGTAAGACTAATTCAGATTTCTTCTCTATCCAAAATTGGGCCACTTGTTTTTCAATCGTAGTTTCCCTTCCCTGTAGTGCCTTCGTTGGAGTGCAGTCTATGTGGGATGTATTTAGGCATTTCTTTCTCAAAGGACTCGCTGGTAATAGAACTCTGACACTACTAAGCCACGGATCTGAGTCACTGTCATGGCAACCCTTGTGCTTTGAATATTGAATGTTCCTGATTTATTGTTATTGTTCTGCCTGCCTCTTTACTCTCTTAATAATGATTGCAGTATGAATTATATATCTGTTGTGTCACAACAAATTAAAACTTAGTGACTTAAAACACCAATAAACTTCTATCATCTCTCACAGTTTCCATGTTGGAATTTGGGAGCTGCATGGCTGGGCAGCAATCCTGACTCAAGGTCTCACAAAAGGATGTAGACAAAATGCCTGCCAGGACTACAGGCTTGACTGGGACCGGAATATCTGCTTCCCAGGCGGCTCTTTCATGAGGATGGTAAATCGGCACCAGCTTTTAGCAGCAAGCCTCCACTCCTCTCCACATAGATCTTTCCATAAACCTGCTTGAGTGTCCACACTGCACAGTGGCTAGCTTCCCTCAGCACAAGTAATCCAAGAGCAAAACAGAAGCCACAGGGCCTTTTATGACCCAACATCAGTCTTCACAATTTAGCTGACCTAGGACCCAAGAAATCCAAGTCCTACTAGATACACACTTCTCAAAATTAAATTATCCAGGCATTAGTAACCATTTTCACTCCCATCGAACCAGTAGCCAATAAACTCTGGGTATCTTTTCCCTTCTCGGGCTTAATAGCATTATACTAAGCAGGCTAAACCTTTTTTTCTTTTGTCAGCTGGAGTTTTACACAATTTCCTTCTCTTGAATAAACTATGTATGGAAGTAGTAGAAAGAATATTAACTTCATTGAAGCATGCATTGTCTGGTTAACCGTAAATATGGAACTTTTTGTTTTTCCTAACTGTACCACTGCACTTGTTTTCCTGAAAATTACTATTTGTTTGGATCATAGGTTGTGACTCTCTATCCCAAGTTTACTCTAGAGAATAAGATTTTCATGGAGGAAGTTATTGCTTGCTTTTATTAAATTTAAGTTTTCTAGTACCCATTGATTCAAATATAAGTTTTCTTGATAAGAAACAATTTTACCTAACACTAGAATAATTAATGACACATAGCTCTGTAAGTCAAGGCACTTATACAAGAATGTAGCAAAATGATAATCCTATAGCTGATTTAATCAGAGTGCCGTTATTACTGACAGAATTCTATAAGCATAGAATTCTATAAAAGCAAAGATATTTATACAGAGAATTTGATAACTCATACACTACCATTAGAACAAAACATTGCTTTATTTTGTTTAAGTCTCTAAAATAAGAATTACAATGCAATGCAAGTTATGTAAACTAATTATATTGGATTTAGATTTACAGATTTATTGAGCAGATATTAAATTTTAAAACCTGATGAAAGAGTAATCAATGGCCTAAATTTTTTCTAAATGTATATTTTGGAATAAATGTGTGATAGCTAGTATAAGTTAATTGATTCTTATTATTAATTTTATTTACCGTAATTTCAACTAAAATTTATTACTACACATTATAATGTAGCAAAACAAATTTCTTTAGGAAGTAGTTCCTTGCTTTCAAGTTGGAATCCTTAGAAGATATTATTAAACTATATATCAGTGACACAGTGAAATTCACAGGAGACAGCATTTCCCATTAAAAATTCCTGAAACAGCTCATTGAGCAAGCTATATGAGTTAACTTCTGGTAATTTTTAGAAAGTATTCTTGAAGCTCATAGAATTAAAAATTGAAAATGCTGGGGGAAAGGAACTGAAATACTTTCCCCTTCACTTCCACTAGTCCTAAGCTTTCAGTTTGCATCCCGCTGACCTTTTACCCATTTACCCTTTACAGTTAGGAAGGGATAAACAACAACAACAAAATCATATGAAAAGGTGAACAATAAAAGGAAGTGAAGAAGGAGAAGGCAAGAGGCTCTCTTAGAGTAATTAGGACCTGCTTAGAAGCTGTGCTATGGATTGAATGTTTGTGCCCCTCAAAATTCATATGTTGACATTTTATTCCCCAATGTGATATTTGGAGGTGAGGCTTTGGGGTGGTACTCAGATTTAGATGAGATAATGAGAGTGGGACCCCATGATAGGATTAATACCTTCAGAAGAAGAGGAGACCAGAGGCTCCTAGATGGCTCAGTTGGTTAAGCATCTAATTTTGGCTCAGGTCATGATCTCACGGTTTGTGGGTTGGAGCCCTGGGTTGGTCGGGGCTCTCTGCTGTCAGCACAGAGACTGCTTTAGATCCTCTGTCTTCCTCTCTCTCTTCCCCTCCCCAACTCATGCTCGCTCTCTCTCTCTCTCCTCTCAAAAACAAACATTAAAAAAATACTTATATGTGAAAAAAGAAGAGACCAGAGCCTTGTTTCTCCACCATATGTGGACACAGTGAGAAAGTAACCATCTGCATATTAATAACAACTCTGACCAGACGCAGAATCTGTAGACACTGACCTCAGACCTCCTAGGCTCCAGAACTGTGAGAAAAAAATGTTTGTTGTTTAAGATCCCCAGTCTATGGTATTTTTGATATAGTAGCCTAAACTGACTGATATAGGCAGATATCTCGAGGAAGAATGTTCTAGGCAGAGGGAACAAATAGTAAAAATCCCTGAGGGAAGAGCATGCCTGGTGTGTTACGAAACAGAAAGGAGCCTGGTATGAATATAACAGGGTAGAAAAAAGGAGGACACATCAACCAATAAGATATCCTTAAGCTTAATCAACCAAAGTGGCATCATTTAATCTATTTAGCCTATGGCTTAGCATAAACCTATAACCAAGCAAGGGTGTGGCTGTCACTTTGGCAGTAGGAGATTTGGGGATTATCAGGAAAGCTCTATCCACACCATTCCAAGACACTTTCCCTAGAGGACATTATATCTTAATAACAACCACAGTAATTGTAACCTTAGAAGTTACTCTGTTTGTGTAACGTCCTACTCATTCTGAGACTCAACCTCCCCTCTTTTCTCTAGAAGAAGAAATCAATCTCCATAATAGTCCAAACAACATACCATGTATGTAGTTATGAGCTCAACAAACTAATAATATCCATGTGCTTTTACTTTCCCTGGACAGACATACTGTGGCCACTTTTAAAATACACTATCAGCACTCATTGGTATTCCTTTAAATAACTCCAAGTTGGCCAACCCATCACAAGTTAGCATAAATGCCATGATCGGTTTGCTTTGTGACTTGATGTACCTAAAGTAAATCTCTTGATTGCTTCTTGAACATAAACTGCGCATCTAGCAAGTCCCATTAGGGAAGTGAGGTTTGTAGAGAGTCTAGTTGAACTTGTGCGTTGCGTGTCTCTCTCATTCTTGCATCCTTGTCAGTGACAAAGTCCAACTGTAAAATTTGAGTCTGTCATCTTATTTTCCCTGATAATTTGGTGAAGACTTGGGAGGATCATCAGATCCTGAGAGGAGCAGAGGAAACCTTAGGTCGAGGATCAGTGTGAAAAGTAAAACTCCCTGCTTTTTCACTTTCATTTCTACCTCCTAGCTTCCCCTTTACTACCCAGGGCTGTTGAAGCTATTTTCATCCAAGATCTGTTTCTTATTCGATTTAAAGTTTCTGAGCCAAAGCAGGTAAAGAAAAATGACAGAGAAGAAAACGCTCTTTTTTTAAATTATCAGATTTTTAAATATAATTTTATTTAAATCCAAGTTAGTTAACATACAGCGTAATAATAGTTTCAGGAGTAGAATTTAGTGATTCATCACTTACATATAACACCCAGAACTCATCCCAACAAATGGCCTCCTTAATGCCCATCACCCATTTTAGCCCATTGTCTCACCCAACACCCCTCCAGCAACCCTCTAGATTTTGTTAAAAGTTTATTTATTTATTTTGAGAGAGAGAGAGAGAGAGTATACACATGCACATGCAAGTGGGGGAGGGGCACAGACAGAAGGAGAGAGAATCCTGAGCTGTCTTTGTGCTGCCAGCAGGGCTCAATCTTAAGAACTGTGAGATCATGACCTGAGCCAAAATCAAGAGTTGGAGGCTTAACTGACTGAGTCACCCAGGCACCCCTAGATTTTATTTTTTTATGTTTATTTATTTATTTGAGGGGGAGAGGCAGAGGGACAGGGAGAGAGAGAATCCCAAGCAGGCTCCATGTTGTCAGCATGAGATCATGACCTTAGCCAAAATCAAGAGCTGACACTTAACTGACTGAGCCACCCAAGCATCCAAGGAGGAAAAACTCTTTTGTTTTGTTTTGTCTGTTTGTTTATTAAATTTACACCCAAGTTAGTTAGCATATAGTGCAATAATGATTTCAGGAGTAGAATCCAGTGATTCATCCCCTATGTTTGGATTTCCACTCTAATCTTTATTATTTCTCATCTTATGCTGGTTTGGGGTTTTATTTCCTATTCTTTTTCCAGCTCTTTTAGGCTTAAGATTAGGTTGTATAACTGAGACCTTTCTTCCTTCTTTAGGAAAGCCTGGATTGCTATGTACTTCCCTCTTATGACCACCTTAGCTGCGTCCCAGATTTTGGGCTGTGGCTTTATTATTTTCATTGGCTTCCATGTACTTTCTAATTTCCTCTTTAACTTCTTGGTTAACCCATTCATTCTTTAGTAGGATGTTCTTGTTGTCTTTACAAATTTTTTCTTGTGGTTGATTTTGAGTTTCATAGTGTTGTGGTCTGAAAATATGCACAGTATGATCTTGATTTTTTTGTAGCTGTTGAGGGCTGTATGTGACCCCTTACATTCAAACTGAAACTGTCTTTAGATCTAAAATGGGTCTCTTGTAAACAGTATATGGATGGATCTTGTTTTTTTATCCATTCTGTTACCCTATGTCTTTTGATTGGTGCTTTTAGTCCACTGACATTTAGAGTGAGTACTGAAAGATATGAACTTACTGCCATTGTGTTGCCTGTAGAGTTGGAGTTTCTGGTGGTGTTCTCTGGTCCTTCCTAGTATTTGCTGCTTTTGGGTTTTTTTTTTTTGTTGTTGTTGTTTTGTTTTGTCTTTTCTCCCCTCAGAGAGAACCCTTAAGATTTTTTGCAGGACTGGTTTGGTGGTTATAAACTCCTTTAGTTTTTGTTTGCCTCTGAAATTCTTTATCTCTCCTTCTCTTTTGAATGACAGCCTTGCTGGATAAAGAATTCTTGGCTGCATATTCATCCAATTCAGCACATTGAATATATGTTACCACTCCTTTCTGGCCTGCCAGGTTTCTGTGGATAGGTCTGCTGTGAACCTGAGCTGTCCTCCCTTGTAGGTTAAGGACTCTTTTTCCCTTGCTGCTTTTGTAATTCTTTCCTTGTCTGTGTATTTTGTGAATTTGACTTTGATATGCCGGTTGATGGTCATTTTTTGTTGAATCTAATGGGAGTTTTCTGTGCTTCCTGGATTTTGATGTCTGTGTCTTTCTCCGGGTTAGGAAAGTTTTCTACTATGATTTGCTCATATAAACATTCTACTCCTTTTTCTCTCTTTTCTTCTGGGTCCCCTATGATTCGGATATTATTCCTTTTTAAGGAGCCCCTGAGTTCTCTAATTCTTATATTGTGATCTTTTGCCTTAGTTTCCCTCTTTTGTCTACTTTGTTATTCTCCGTAAGTTTGTCTCTATACTGCTGAATCGCTGCTCTGCTTCATCCACCCTTGCTGCCATGGCATCATTTGAGATTGCATCTCGGTTATAGCATTTTTAATTTTGTCCCGACTAGATTTTACTTCTTGTATCTCTGTAGAAAGGGATTCTATGCTTTTTCCAACCCCAGATGGTATTCTTATTATCATGATCCTAAATTCTGCTTCAGACATCTTGCTTGTATCTGTGTTGATTAAGTCCCTGGCTGTTATTACTTTCTGTTCTTTCTTTTGGGGTGAATTCCATTTCATCATTTTGGAGGAAGAAAAACAATTAATAAAAAAATTAAATTAAAAAAAATAATCAAATAAAGGAAGCTAGACTCTAGGTGTGTTTTGGTCTGGTTGTTTGAAGAAGCTTGACAGAATACAGAAAAAAGGAAAAGAAAACTTAAAAAAGGAAACAAAAGTAGGAAAATGTTAAAAATTTTAAAAGATGTATACAATAAAATACAATAAAACAAAATGAAGAAACTAAAATAGACTTAAAAATTTACAAAAAATAAATAGATAGTATAAAAATTAAAGAAAATTTTTTTATAAAAAGGGAAGATAAAAATAACTTTTTTCTTGGGGTACTTGGGTGGCTCAGTTGATTAAGTGTCCAACTTCGGCTCAGGTCATGATCTCACGGTCCATGAGTTTGAGCCCCGCATCGGGCTCTGTGCTGACAGCTCAGAGCCAGGAGCCTGCTTCAGAATCTGTGTCTCCCCCTCTCTCTGTCCCTCCAATGCTCATGCTCTGTTTCTCTCTCTCAATAATAAATAAACGTTAAAAAAATAAAAAAAAAATAATTTTTTCTCTTTTTGTATCCAAGAATAAGAAAAAGAAAAAAAATGAATAGATGGACCAGTGAGCAGAATGAAATCTGAATATTACATCCAGTTTCCCCTAGAAGTCAAACTAGGAAGCACTTTATAGTACATAAACTAAGCACTTTATAGTCTGTAAACTGAGAGACTTGTCATGGTCCTCTAGGACTTGATTAGTGTAGTTGGATGGGGCTTGGTGTAATGGCTCTGCTATTTACTAGGTGGTGCTGTTTAGCTTACTGGGGTGGATTGTTGTGGTTCGTGAACACGTGTATGTGCATGTGTGGGAGAGGTGAAAATGGTGTCACTCAGCTTCCCAGTCTCTAGCATCAGAACTCTGCACTCTCGCCCAGCGTAATCAAGCGCCTCTTCTTTGTCTCCGGCTCTGTCCACTCCCTGCTTGTACACTGTCAGTGATCCAGGCTGTCAGCCTGCCGAGTGGCACCTCTCTCCTGAATTTTATCTCAGATGGGCCTGTGTTTCCAAATCCCTCACATCTTATTTTTTTTTAAGTGCACTTTTTTTTTTTGAGACAGAGAGAGAGAGAGAGAGGGAGAGAGAGCTCAAGTGGGGGGAGGGCAGAGAGAGGGAGACACAGAATCCAAAGTAGGCTCCAGGCTCTGAACTGTCTGCAAAGAGCCCAACACAGAGCTTGAACTCACGAACTACAAGATCATGACCTGAGCTGAAGTTGGACGTCTAACCAAATGAGCCATCCAGGCTCCCCCAAATCCCTCACTTCTGAGGGCCCTGTGGCTTGGACCTGCTCCAATCCTCTGGGGGAAAGTTTTGCACAGCAACGGCAGGGTGCTGGCCTGCCCCAGGGGATGCCCATGCTACCACACTACTGCAGAGGCCCAGAAACTGTGGCCAGGTGCCAGTTTGCCCCAGAAAAATTTTGAGTGATCGTGTAGCAGCAGTGGTTCAAGGACTATGATAAATTACAACATGCATCTGGTGCCTTAGCATCCTTATTCCAACACTAGCAAACGTAGCTGTAATCTGGGGTCCACTGGGACCTCTGCATTTGGGGAGGTTGCATAGCCTCTACCAAATGTCCTCCCAGAAAGGGAACTACTTTTCCCTGTGTGGCCCGAGGACCCCTCGGATCCTGCTGTCTGCTCCTGGGGATTCAGCCTTCCCACCAGAGCACTGCCAGGTTTCAACTCTGCAGAGTTTCTGACTCTGCATTCCCCTGTTTATAGAGTCTTAATGGTACTGAAACCCTCTCCTTTCTCCTTTCTCTTTTCTCCCTTTCTTGTTCAGTTCCTTATGGGTGTTTCCACTATTTCTCTTTCTCTTCAGCTGCTTCTGGGGTGGAGTGGTTTTCCCTCCTGTCTCCATCCTCTCTCTCCACAAAAAAATACAGCTCCCTACCCTCTGTGGCTTCTTTTTCCCTCAGGTAACCTCTTTGCGGTGTGTACCTGCTGAATTCTGTGGCTCAAGTTATGCAGATTATTGTGTTAGTCCTCAGATAAATTTTCTAGGTGTTGAAAATGGTTTGGTGCTGATCTAGCTGCAATTCAAGAATGAGAGAAGCAGTGAACTTCCATGCCGCTCTGCCATCTTGGCCCCACCTCAGGAGGAAAAACTCTTAAGTAGACTATCAACTATTAAATGTTGAAATAATGATGGAGTTTTAAAGTAACTATTTGGCCACAATCAGTTCAGGCAAGAATCATCAAGTGGGTACAAGTGTAATGAGAACTAAGATACAGTATTTACCTAGTCTCAAAGTATCTCCCCCATAGTACTTATTAGTTAAAAGGGAAATATATAATTTTACAATGGAAAAATCTTGCAGCTATTACCTAAACACAAGTGATTAATGTTAATATCAACAGAAATGGGGCAAACCAATATCACGTGTCTCCTGACCTGATGCTTTGTAAGAACTCAACATTAATTTTGTAGTATTCTTGCAAAAAATGTAGAACCTGAATCTAATCATGGAGGAATATCAGACAAGTCCAAATTAAGAATATTCTACAAAATAACTGGCCTATAGTCTTCAAAAATTGTCTAGATCATGCAAGACAGAAGAAAAATAGCACAGAAATTGTTCCATATTAAAAAAGACTAATACATAAGAGTTACACACAACATATGATCCTCGATTATGTTTTTGACTGGAATTTTTTCCTTAGAGATGTTATTAGGACAACTGGGAAAAATGAAAAGGATCTTTTGATAATGTTATTGAATCATTGTTAATTTTCTGATTTTCATAATTGTATTGTAGACATGTAAGAGTGATGTTTTTTTTTTCCGGAAAATAAAGATATCCTGAAGTATTTGGGGCAGAGGGATTCATATCTGTAACTACTTTTAAATTGTTCAAAAAGTATATATATGTATGGTAAGATGTTATCAAATATTAACAATTAGGAAGTCTGAGTGAAGGATAAACTTGAAATATTTCAAAATATAAAGTTATACACAGAAAGTTTGGCTGTCCTATTTTTATTCAAGGCAGAGGAAATTTATTGTCTTGTGGGACCTCTTCGAAGGCCCCAGAAAAGGCTCTTGTGCTGAAATGGTGTGCCATAACAAATTACCAAAATCTTGGTGACTTAAAACCAGAGAAATTTATTGTCTCACCGTCCTGGGGGCCAGAAGTCTGAAATCGAGGTGTTGGCAGGGCCACACTCCCTCTGGAGCCTCTCGGGGAGAATGCTTCCTGCCTCTCTGGCTGCCGGTGGATGTCAGCTTCCTCTATGGCTGCATGCTTCCAGTCTCTGCCTCTCTCTTCACATCATTTTCTTCTCTGTGTCTGGGTCTTCTCTACTCCTAGAAAGATGCTTCTCAGTTGTTTTAGGGCCCACCAGAGTAATCCAGGATGATCTCATCTCGAGATCCTTAATTACATCTGCAAAGACTCTTTTCCCCAGATGAAGTCACATTCACAAGTTTGGGGTTTAGGACACAGCTATATTTTTGGGGAGCCACTAGATGTGGTTACACATTTTTTATATAAAATTTGCAAAAAAAAAAAAAGTTGTTTCAAATGCACTTGGTTAAGACTTATGTCTCTTCCATTTCAGTGTTTGTCATATTTTTTCATGTGTTAGGTGGCTTTGGAGTTGTAAGCAATTCAAGGATCTGATGGGAATTTGAGCTGGACATATATTTAATGTGAATCTAGGAGGATATATTTATGTATTTTGTCACTTTTTAAAAGTTTTTTTTTTTTAATTTTTTAATGTTTTAGTTTATTTTTGAGAGTGAGAGAGACAAAGGGCAAGTGGGGGAGGGGCAGAGAGGAGAGACACAGCACCCAAAGCAGGCTCCAGGCTCCAGAGCTGTCAGCACAGAGCCAGAAGCGCAGTTTGAACTCACAGACCCTGAGATCGTGACCCGAGCTAAAGTCAGATGCTTAACCGACTGAGCCACCCGGGAGCCCCCTTTTGTCACTTGTAAGTACAGTTAAGTTATTGCAAGCATCCAGGTAGGTGTAAGGATGGCTTGTGGGAATTCTTTTGTGCCCACTATAGTGACTCACATAGTGTCATGGTACCAAAGTTCAGGGCCATAAGTATGTCATATATGAATGTGTCCAAGAGCAACCAGCACTGGAAGTATGTAAGTCAAGTAAAAGAGGTGGAGTCTTAAATTTGCGAAACAAGAAGTTAATATGTGGAAACTCCTTCCAATCATTGTAGGCAAAAGATTTAGCTCTCATCAAGGCCTTGTCAAAAACAATTTTTTTTATTATCAGGAATATACTTAATAATGCAAAGTTCAGAATTATAAATGCACAATGTATATTTTTCAACATGGAAATTAAGCTTTCACTTATCAGAATGCCTCTGTATTTAGAGCACCCAATTTTAGTAGTACTATATGTGAAGTTACCCATTTTACACTTTCCAACATATTAGATTGTGTTAAGTCACATTAAGTAAATGTGTGCAGTATTAGAGTAATTTGATTACATATTATATAGCTCTGTACGTGGCAAGTTTAAAATATGCATTTCATTTAATTTCAGGTTAATTTTTTTCCCAGATTTATTGATTCCAGCAAAATTCAAATATGATTGTCAAGAAGTATTCTAGTTGAAGCAAAAGATATAAATAAATAAATGTAAATTGAAACAAAGAAGAAAAGAAGTTTCAAAATGCTGAAAACTCTTTTATTGTCTTACAGTAAGAATCCTGATGGTAAATAAAGGGGATTAAGAGCACACTTATCTTGATGAGCACTGAGAAATTAACAGAATTGTTGAATCATTATCCGGTATACCTGAAATTAATACAACACTGTACATTAATTAACTGAAATAAAAAAAATCCCAATGTTTGAAATCACAAAGGTAAGGAAAAGAATCAGAAAAATCTTAGAAAATATGGAAAATGAATAACATTGAAAAGACAAATGATGAGAAACAGTAAATGTTTAAATAGGAACTTAAAACATTGATTTGAGGAATAATGAAAAAGCAATTTGTATAAACATTAGTGGCAAACTGGTTAATGAGTATTGTCAATATAAATAGCATTTAAGATTAGGAACTACACAGGAAAACGTGAACTTCCCTAAAATCATCAGCTCATTTATGAAATTATAAGCTTGACAGAGGTTTTCTCAAATTTTACAAAAATCCTAAACATTTATATGACATTAGAAATAAAGTGAAGCTATAAGATGTCTATCTATATTAATATTTAAAAAAATAAATTTTGATCAACTTTTTGAGAAGAGATGAAATTATCTTTCTCTTCTTTCTATGGAAACAATATTATAAAATTATCATCGTATAGGGGAGCCTGGATGGCTCAGTCGGTTAAGCGGCCAACTTCGGTTCAGGTCATGATCTCGCGGTTCTTGAGTTCAAGCCCCGCGTCGGGCTCTGTGCTGACAGCTCAGAGCCTGGAGCCTGTTTCAGATTCTGTGTCTCCCTCTCTCTCTGCCCCTCCCCTGATCATGCTCTGTCTCTCTCTGTCTCAAAAATAAATAAACGTTAAAAAAAAAGTTTAAAAAAAATTATCATCGTATAAAAAGTCAATTAGAACCATATACAGCCAAAAATATAGAGAATAAAGAATAATTCAAAGACAGGTCAGACTAATCAATAGAACACATTAGCCCATCTTTTTGGATTTTGTAATATTTGTGATATTTGTCACTTTTTTAAGAATGTAAACTTCAGACTCTTTATTATGAATGAATACTGATTTTTGTATTGAATTTTTATATTTCTATTATTTTTCTTAATGAGGGCCTCCAAACTGTATATACCAGCCCAACTACTCTCAGGGGTATTGAATAGCCACTGACATTTGAAGACGTATAAATGTTAGCGATTCTGGTTTAACACATAAAGTTATCTTTATTTTATAGATGCAGGACTTAATCTCTCAAAAGAGCACTCATACAGTATGATTCTTTTTTTTTAATTTTATTTTTTTAATGTTGATTTTTGAGAGAGAGCAAGAGACAGAGAGAGAGAGAGAGAGAGAGACAACATGAGCAACGGAGGTGCAGAGAGAGAGAGGGAGACACAGAATCCAAAGCAGACTCCAGGCTCTGAGTTGTCAGCACAGACCGCTCAACCATGACATGGCTCGAATTCACAGACCGCAAGATCATGACATGGGCCAAAGTCAGCTGCTTAACTGACTGAACAACCCAGGAGCCCCCTGCACAGTATGATTCTTAAACCATATTTTTAAAATTAAAATGTTGTTCAGAAATTTCGATTTCTCTAATTGTAATTAATTGAAAATGTGCCCTCCAATCAAGCAATTAAAAAGCACTTGATGTTTGGGATGCACGGGAGACTTAGTTAAGTGCCCAACTCTTCATTTCAGCTGGGGTCATGATCTCACGGTGGTGGGATTAAGCCCTGTGTCCAATCTGTGCTGGGCTTGGGGCCTGCTTGACATTCTCTCTCTCCCTCTCCCACTGCCCCTTCCCCAAGCACGCGCACAGGCACAGGCACGTGCTCTCTCTATAACTAAAAAAAAAAAAAAAAAAAAAAAAAATACTTGATTTTTTAAAATGAAACACCTACTTGTAAAAATATAAAAAACTTGACTTTGAATTATTTTTCCTAAATGACCATATGTATACATTTATATGTAGTTAAAATATATATGAATTAAACAGTTTTGATTAAGAACCATATTTTCCAGCATAGTCTTAACCTCAAAAATAAGATTTAATTTTTGGTTTGATTAAGAACAGGCCACAGGCTAAAGAATAAATGAGTAGCTTAATTATCACAAGTTTTTTTAATCCAAGTATTTAAAGATGGCAGTTTTAAATCTTGCCTAATAGCAAAAGCTTTGTATATAAAACAGTAAAAATTATGGGCAGGAGGTTATTCAAACCAACCTTACACCCTTCTTTCCTGCTCCTCTTTATTTTACATAACATTTTGGATGCACTTAATGCTCCTAAATTGTACCCTTAAAAATGGTTAAAACAGTAAATTTCGGGTTATGGATATTTACCATAAAAATGCATGGTTAGTATGTAAATACTTCATTTGAAAAAGCTTAAGAGGTTTCTCCAAGTTTTTTATATGTTTGGAAAAATCTTTTCATAAGTCAGTATCAAAGATGGTGCCATGATCAACATGCTTTATGACATAAAATCCATCATCTTTTTGGTGGATATAAATCATAATCCCTAAGAAAGCCAGTCAAAGAACCTCACTTTATGGCTGCCTCCTTATTCCTTCTTACTTGTAGCTGTAGTAAATGGCAAGGTCTTTTTTGAAATCTTACTGTGTGTGATTTCATTCTCCCTAATGTTTTGCTCCCATTACTTCTGTTACATGGATGTCTGCTTGTATTTTTTTTTTTTTTTTACTAACTGCAGCCTCTTTGTTGCATTCATATTCTCAAAAAGGGAGTCATATGATCACAGTTAGTCTCTTTCCAAATCGCAGCTTCTCTAATTAGTAGAGTTCTTGGAATTTGCTGGGCCACATGTCTCCTTTGGGTCAGGAAATGATCTATTCACCATCCAAAATGCTTTGAGCAGGTTTCCAGGCACATTTGACACATGCTATATGATTGAGCATTAAACAACCATTTTGGAAGGTTAGTGTAGTAGTATACATTGGATACACAGATACATTGCATGTACTGAACTTTTTTATCAGCCACATTAAAATTAAGGCTATCACTAGACACATGCTTAGGCACACATTGTGAAATAATGCACTAACTGAAATAGTCAATCAAAATCCGGTGGGTTGGAAGACAGAGCAGTCTATGATATTGGCTAATATCATATGGCTATGATATTAGATTAGATTCCTAATCCAACTAAAGGCTTGAAGAACAGTGGCAAATTGTGGCCTATCGCATATTTGTGGGATCTCATCTGTCATAATGACTATATCTTATTCTTAATATATTTCATCACCATCAATTGGAGTCATACTTTATCTAAAATGACCAGATAATATCACCACTACCAAGACCCTGGACCATAGCCAGTCTTCTGGCGTTTCAGTGATCCTTGATGCAACCCAACACCACTGTGAACGGGATGTTGAAGCAGCTGTTACAGTAGAGCTGAAAGGGGGTATTTGCAATCATTGAGCAGAAAAAACACACAGCAAATTGTACAAAGCAAGTTCAAGTAATGCAATAATGCCTTGAACAAAACATAATCTTCTTGGGTAAGAGTTTGCTTGTAGAAGCTAAAGCAGAGTTGGAAATATAGTAGTCATTCCCCAATAAAAGTTCCTCCCTTGGTAAAATTAGAGAATTTGTTAATTTATGTATAAATACATTTGTGTCAAAAAGTACCCAACTCAGAATTTTAGCGCATGTGCTTTTTCAAAACACTCCTGTCAATTAAAGAAGAAAGAACTAAGCTTAGGAGTAGAAAAGGAAAGTAAATCAAGCAAGAGGGAGACCACTTTTCTTTCTTGGTTAAGGCTTGGAAAGATAAAGAATGTTAAAAGTAGGAAAACCTCATCCTTAGAAGAGGACTGAGTGAGCTGGGTCCTGTACAAAATAAAGCTGATGGAGATGAACTGGGAAGATGAGGCATGAAAGCAGGGGGAGGGGTTGGCATGCAGATGTCAGCATCTATAAGTCATTAAATCAGAAAGGCGTTAAGCAAAAAATGTCTTCTGGAGGTGAGATGGCAAATTTACTAAACACTGAATGGTGCTGGCTTTTCTCCTCCCCCTGATATACTAAAATAAATTCTGGCTTCATCTAGTCAGTTCCTCGCACCCCCACCCCACATCCCCACTGATCTCCAAAAAAGGTCCTGTCTTCTTCCACTTGTCTTGGGGCTTTTGTGATGAACTATTAGACGAAGGAATGTGGCCTGAATTTGAGTATAAAATGGTTTGAGGATTAAAACTTTCATGGAAGTTTTTCAGAGGAATTTTGAAGAGAGTAGCCCAGAATATGAGAGAGGAGCTGATGAGTGAGGGAAGAGTTCTAAATATTACATTAGAGGGGCGCCTGGGTGGCGCAGTCGGTTAAGCGTCCGACTTCAGCCAGGTCACGATCTCGCGGTCCGTGAGTTCGAGCCCTGCGTCGGGCTCTGGGCTGATGGCTCAGAGCCCGGACCCTGTTTCTGATTCTGTGTCTCCCTCTCTCTCTGCCCCTCCCCCGTTCATGCTCTGTCTCTCTCTGTCCCAAAAAAATAAACGTTAAAAAAAAATTAAAAAAATTAATAAATAAATATTACATTAGAAATACGCTTCCCTCATGGACTTTAAGAAATACGTGTGAAGGACTTAAATTTTTAAAAATTATCTCTTTGGTTGCATTCTGATGATATCGTGGATCTGAGCCTGGACCTCATGGGCTATGACTCTAGAAACATCCAACAGCTGTGTATATGTCTTGTTAAGGCTGCAGCAAAGAGAAGGAGCCTCTATAGTGACTTAGGTGGTAAATCAAAAATAATAGTAGAGAAAAAATTATTAATTGCTTTCATGAGTCAATATTGATCTTATCTTTAACGATAAGAGTTTATTTTCTGCTTTGTGTAGTGACCATAAAGGTGTAACAACTTGAATTGGTTAATTACTGACTTCAGTTATTCTATTCTATTTTTCTCAACTAAATTCTCCCCCACAGGAGTTTTCAAAGACATGACCTCTACAGTTAGGGAGCTATTCTTATAGTTTCAAACCTTTCATTTTTTATACGTTTTATTGCTTACCCAGCCATATAGCTTTGTCTCTCCTTCCACGCATAAATTTCAGATATACCATCAACATACAAATAAACATGTATATAGATGTGCCTTCATGCCCCAGTCTCTCCCTTTCCCCCCACCACCATCTGTTTTTCTCTCTCTCTTACACACACACACACTTCACTTATTTGTTGGCACAGCTAAAAAGGGACCAGGAAATAAGAAAGGATTAATAATGCATGTCCCTTGGCCAAAGTCAAATAATTGATGACAGTTCTGTAAGCCTCATAATTTTAGCCATTATAAAAAGACTCCTGTGGTTTAAAATATAGTTAGTGAAGGCCTAGATGTCCTGGCAAGATGTGACTTGAATATTGCTGTAATCTGAGTTAAGTAAGTTTGACAAGACACCTAGCTATAGCTAAAGAGCCTACCTTCCAATGCTCTATTTATGGCTACATGGATCTCAAATATATAAAGACGATGAATGCCACAAAATGCTGCCAGGGAACCACAGCATTGAGTTAGCATTGGTTGAACCCTGCCAGAGAAGCAACCTTTTGGAGGAGCCTGATCAGGTTCGACCCAGAGTTATTTACAAATTCTGTTCTACAATATCAACGTCTAGTGTAAAACAGCCTTCTCATTAACTAGGTGGTCTTACCAGAGGTAGGATTGTCAAGGAAAAACCAGACTTGGACAATACAGCAGTGAAAGCAGATTTTATTCAGAAAAATTATTGCAATAGGGGAAAGACCTCAGCATAGAACTAGGCTCAATTCTGAGTGTAACAAGAGAAAGCGAGAATTTTTACCCAAGGAGCCAGGCTGAGGGTTGATGCATGGATAATTACCAAAGGAAAGTATCAGGAGTAAGAGAGAATTCAGGCTAAACTGACCTAGTAGGGCTGTTGGTGAAGGCAGACCAGGGTGATCAGATGTCACTTGTGGAGTGGGTATCAGAGGATAAGGAAACTGATTAGATATTGAAGTCACATGATCAGATATCAAGGATGGGGGATTCTGGCTAAAACAACTTAACAGAAATCTTGCTAAAATTGGACAATGCAGAGATGAACACAAAAACCCAAAAGTCAAGGATGCGTTGAATAAGGGCTCAGAAGAGCCTGACTGAGGTTCAGACAAGGGCAGAATCTTTCATCAGGATGAACTGGTTGGGTCGTCTGTATCTGCACCCATGTTCTGTGACTCAAGGGTTCAGAAAGGGTCAATATCAAGGGCAGCTTCAGAGCTTGCCCTTTCCATGGTCCCAGACATAATGTCAACCTCCATGAAGTTTTTTTTTAGCTTTTGATAATAGATATAACATTTTACTCGTATTCTACCTCTAATATATTTATGAACATATAATTTGCTATTTTGAATTTTTGTTTCTTCAATCCTCTAATGAAACAGAACCTAACTGAAGATGGTGATTCTGATTGATTTTCACTATGAGAAGTACTAGGAAAACCTATTCCCCTCAAGTTTTTGTTTTTCTACAAGTGTAAACTAGTCAACTAAGATGAACTCTTTACTCTCCCTGACTATAGTCTTTCTTTACACTCAAATTCCTGCTTCTCCCTGGGAAGTCCTGTAGTAGCCTCCATCAGTAAGCCTCCCTGAGGAAACGCTACAAGTGCAGTTCAATTTTACTCTTCACACACCTTCAAAAATACAATCTTTCACCTCAGCCTTATTTGTAATGAAAAATCACTTTCAATAAGGGACATCTGGGTGGCTCAGTCAGTTGAGCGTCTGACTCTTGGTTTCAGCTCAGGTCATGATCTCACAGGTTCATGGGTTCCAGCTCCCCATGGGGCTCTGTCCTGACAGCATGGAACCTGCTTGGGATTCCCTCTCTCTGGTCCTCTTGCACTGGTGCTCTCTCCTCTCTCAAAATAAATGAATAAATACATTAAAAAATCCCTTTGAGGAGGATGATATTCTATCTTGAGAATTAGGGACTGGTGGAATCACTTTAGACAGAGTTCTAGTTTTCCAGCCTTGGGCGGAGACACAGGACTGACCCCTGTAATGTGCTTAAAGTACCACTCCAGCACTGCCACAGCTTTGAAACCTTTGATGAGGAAGTGATAGAGTATCACAAATGCTCCTTTCCTTCCCTCCTAAGAGTACACAGTTCAAACCCTAGAGGCTTTAGTTTCTCCCAAAAAAACACTTGTTGCACTGTGGGCACCTTTGTCTAGCTAAACTAGAAGCATAATCTCTGATTCTTTGGTCATTTCTCTAAGAATGTGCGTGTGTCTGGCTTCCCTTCTGAAGGCCACTTCAGTTTTCCATCAGCCTTCTCATTTCCTTCTGTATGTGATATTTCTAGGAAGAAAAAGTAAATGCCACCATGACATTTAACTGTGACTCCCATACCTCCATCCATTAGGGAGCCATGCCACTCAGAGGTTCATAGTGTTATCTTACACTGAATTTTGCTGGCCCTCATCAGTATTCTCCAACTCTTGCAAGGATGCAAGGCTATGATATTCTACTTAAGTGGAGTGGGGCTGAAGTATGAGGGCTAAATCTGATGCATGTGTATCTTCCCTGCACCTCTTGAGTTGAGGCAAAGGCCTTCAGACTTTCTCTGCTGTATTAGGACTCCCAAACACTGAGAGACTGAGACATTCCATAGATCTTATCTCCTCAAGTGAGCCAGGAATTACTCAGGACTAAATTTCAGTCACCACTGAGTAAGAGACTGTCTTTTCTGTGATTAACATGGCGTTGATGAGTCACTTACATATATCCTGTTTTCACTACCGTTGTTAAAACAGTTGCGCAGAAAAAGAATATCTGGATCAGCACATTCTCCACTGTCTCCTTAAGAATCATTTCTTAATATTTTACATACCATCCTGTCTTCTCTGCAAAGATTATTAGTAAACAAAGATAACTGAATGTAGGCGCAAAAAGTCCTAAAATGAGAATTAACATTCTTTACAAATTTTTTTAGAGAAATTGAAAATCTCATGAAGTAACTCAATATATATAAGAAATTTTGTTTTATCACATAGGCTAGGATTTGGTGCAGTTCCCTTGCAATCAACTTGCTAATGGACAAACATTCATAATAATTTAACTTGATCTATATTTATTTGAAATGGAATATAAAATTTTTGAAAAATCACAATCAGAAAAAATAAATAAATAAATAAATAAATAAATAAATAAATAAATAAAACTGCATGCCAGCAATATTTTATTTCATTTACCAAGTTAACTCATTGGTAAATTTTTTAAGAACATACACAGAAAAAAAAAAAGATAAATGCATGCCTACGTGAATATCCCTATGAGAAGTCATTAAAGTATTTTTTAGGGTGCTTTGCTATAAAAAAATTATGCAGGATAGAATTTGTTATTAACTGCTCTATATTTGTAAGGATCGAGGCCCTGGCTAGCAAGGGATCACAAAATCAGTTTAAGAAGGAGAGTAACTAGTCAAAAATTCCAGAAATCTAATGAATGTCTATTCTTGACAGCCTCCTTCTATGTTATCTCTTTTTTCTACAGTAATCCTTATATTTTCTTAACAGATTCATCGACCTGGTGCCTTTTATGTATATATCTTTTGCATCGTGTAGCAATTATTTGTATTTTATAATAATTTCTCCTGAAAGATTCATTTTTATGTCACTGAAATTGACATATGTACTTATTTTAAAAACAATTTTTAATTAATTCCCTTATTTTAAAAACCATGACACAACTTATCTTGGTCTTTCTAGTTTCAAAAATATCACTTAAACTAATTATTTAATGGGGTGCCTGGGTGGCTCAATTGGTTAAGCAGCCAACTTTGGCTCAGGTCATGATCTCATAGTTCAAGAGTTCGAGGCCTGTGTCAGGCTCTGTGCTGACAGCTCAGAGCCTGGAGCCTGCTTCGGATTCTGTGTCTCTCTCTGCCCCTCCCCACTCATGCTCTGTCTGTCTCTCTCTCTCTGAAAAATAAACATTAAAAAAATAATAATTATTTAATAAAACTGAAAACGTTTTGCTTCTTCTGACAAAAGAATAGATTTATTTCCCATGTACATCAAATAATGAAAACTGCACAAATGCTAACAGCTGCAAAGCCATTAACTTTCTGCTTATGCCACACAAAACATACATTTTTAAAGAGGCAGACATATGTATATATAGGCATTTGTGAATTAAATGCCAAAGGAAGTTCTGTGCCAAACTATAGTCATCTCTTTCATCTCAGGGAAATCCATAGAAGTTAATGCATCAGGTTTTGTCAGTTATATATTTCTTTTAACCATAGTATGTTTGTAGTTACTAGAAAATATGTTCCTTTTTGTTAGTGGTGGTATTTTTTAATTGATGTATAGTTTACATAGAATGCAAGTCATTCTTTCTGTATTTTGAAAAATGCACCCCAATCAAGGTATAGTACAATTTCATTGATTCTCCCAAATTTACTTATGTCTCTTTTGTCATTATCCTTACTCCTACTCATTATCATACTCAGTCCCTGACATACAAAACCCCTGACTGCATTGTTTCCCATCCTTATAGTTTGCCACTTTCACAAAGCCACACAAACAGAACTGGACACAATGTAACTCTTTGCGTTGGCTGAGCAAATTCTTTTTACTCAGCATAATGCATTTGAGATTCACCAGTGTTGCTGTGTGTATCAGCAGTGTATTCCTTTGAATGGTTAAGTAGTATTCCACTGATGGATGTACAACTGAAGGTCATGTAACTTGTTCCAATTTTTGGCAATTAGATAAAACTGCTAAAAATAACATTTTTATTTTATTCTTACTGTATTCTTAAATCCCATTTAAAGTGAGGATAAATTCATGGCAATGAATTACTTATGGAATGGTGTAACAATTCATTCCTATCAAAGCATTAAATATATTTTGGGGGAGATATTTTCCAGACAAAGCAATGTATTACCTTGGATCAAGGTATAGGTAAGCATTTCTTTGTCATCTAGGAATTTTTTACCACTGAGGTTTAGGCCTAGAGTGTAATCCTCATCCATTTCGGACTCTGTTGTCCTCAGATTACGTGTATATAAATTCCTAAAATGTGAAGTAGTGTATCTTCCTTTATCCTTGTGTAATTTTTGCTTCAGTCAGTTGCTATCATTAGCATGTGTTAGTGTTCTAATTTATAGACATTTGTCAAAATTAAGATCTTAAATTGTTCTCTGGGGAAATATCAGCTTACTATCCCTGCATCTATAGCTCTTCTCCCTGCAGCAAATTCATGATTAATCAAGCAAATGTTCTTAATAGCTGTCTGCCTTTGATAACTTAAGGATCCCCCCTACCTAAAGACACGGAATGAACTAGATGTCCTCTCATGTTCTTTTTGACTCTGTGCATATACTTATGTTCATATATTTATTCATCCATATTAAATTATATAAAACTGTGTGACACATTTTAGCCCCCAAAATTGTTCTCCCATATAACTCTTTCTCTGTAGCGATAGAGAATATTTTACAATGGAATCAAGTGAATGACAGATTTGCAAGATGTTTCAATTAGAAAAGTCTTATGAACTCATTTATGCACAAATTGAGAATCCTTCATACGTATATGTATGCATATATGTTCAAATACCAGAAATATATATATACAATTGAGGTAGAAATAAAGATGATGTGAGAAAATCACATTTTACCGTCTTAAAATGCAGTTACCATTTTAAAGCAATATTGTTTGCTAATCTAGCAAACCATATTTATAACTATTCAATTGGTCTTTGATCTTATCCTTCTGCCCTTTCGGTTATTACATGTAATATTTCCTTTCTACCTCAGAACTTCTAAAGGATTCTAAGCAGCCTCTTTACACTAAAAAATTAATGCTGAGGAAATTAATGGGTTGAGTAATGAATGTCTTCTCTTTCTTTCCTCCTCGGAATGGAATGAGAACGGAAGGCACTAGAGATAATTTTCCATAGCAGTTTTAATTAACTTAAATATGGAATGAAATTAAAATATACAAAGAAAACTAGAGCTGTGTTCTTCTCTTCTCCATTGTACCAGGTGACCACAGCTATACAACAACGACAAAAATCTAGCCTATCTTTCAACCATTTCCCTTCCAAAACTGAGTCTGGAGAGGCAAGGATCAAATCTCTGTATTTCATAAATATTCCTAGTATACTGTCTTCTATACAACCATATTCAATAATCCAATAAATACGGGTTAAAATACCTCCTTGTAAATGTTTTCTGTAAATAATCCAAGAGTTTAATAAACGAATAATTGCTACTTGAGCCCCGAATGACAAAGAGAAAACAAAAGCACCCCCCTCTTCTTCCATTCTTTGATTTCCAGGAAATTTACTGAAACACATATTCTCTATATGTGATATTCTTATATGTACACGTGGGCAATCCATTCATTATGGAGGAATGTGGGATGTGGTCAGTTATTTAGTAGGGATTGAAGGATGGAGCTTGGCATATAAGAAATCAACATAGAACAATCCTGCTAACATACCTCTATAACCACACGACTTAGTAAATTACAGAATGACTTTATGGGCAACACCAATATTGTGATATGGGTACTAGGAATTGGTTAAGGGTGTGGACTTTGCAGTCAAACTTCTTGGGCACCTGTCCTGCTCCACTCATTAGTAGCTAGGGATGTTGATGAGTTAGTTCCTCTAAACTTGGCTTTATCATTCTTGATTGCAGTGTCTACTTCATAGGATCATGAAGATTACATAAAGCATTGCTTGCCAAATGCTTAGCAAAGTGCCTGGCACATAGTCAGTAGTCTATATATGTTAATGATATTATTTTCTGGGCCATTTCTTGCATTCACGGAACCAGAAAAATTATTTTCTTTGTATATTTCTGTTATGCTTTCATTTTCCAGGTACTGCAGTAAATTAACAAACAAACAAACAAATAAATAAAAACATTCAATATAGACCAAGATAAGATAAACAGAAATGTAGCTATTCACAGACCAAGTAAGCCAAGGGAAATTGTGACACTGAAGTAAATGTAATGGAAAATACTCTTTGGAACTGCCATGGATCTTGGAAAGTACTTAAAAGTAACAGCATCAGAGGAAGACAATCCAGAGAAGACGACCTTTGCAGCTTCTGGAGGACAAAAATAGCAATTTCAGGTGACCTAACCAATCTTTAAATTCTTTCTTGAGGGGTGCCAGGGTGGCTCAGTACGTTGAGTGTCTGACTCTTGATTTCGGCTCAGCTCATGACCCCAGGGTCAAGGGATCAAGCCCTGCGTGGGGCTCCATGCTGAGCCTGGAGCCTGCTTGAGATTCTCTCTCTCTCTCTCTCTCTCTCTCTCTCTCTGTCTCTCTGTCTCTCTGCCCCTCTCCCCTGTGCATGTGCTCTCTTTGTCTAAAATAAGAAAAAAAGTTCTCTTTCTTGATATTACCACTATGAGGAGTGTGGATATTTTTATAAAATATATGTATATATTTTTACTTCTGCCTGTAATAGCTGGTTACTGTGACCCAGGGAAAGAGGCAGGAGAGGTGAAAAGATAATAGGAAAGGATGGAAGGGATGAGGAGAAAACTATTACCTTTATATTATTGTAAGCTTATGATAGCATGTTCACTTTTTTAAAAGTGGACAAGATTAGTGCAAAAGATAAGGAAAAGAACCAGCATTTATGAATCAACTGATATGTGCTAAGCACTCAGCTAGGTGTCTTGTTTATATGATTTTACTTAATCCTTTCATTACTTTCACAGGGATATTCCATCAGAACAGGCAACAACTGTGGTAACAACTCTCAGTGCTTAAAACAGCAAGATTTTATTTCTTTATTTTTTTAATGCTGACTTATTTTTGAGAGAGAGACAGAACACGAGTGGGGGAAGGCAGAGAGAAAGAGAGAGACACAGAATCTGAAGCAGGCTCCAGGCTCTGAGCTGTCAGCACAGATGTGGGGCCCGAACTCACGAACCATGAGATCATGACCTGAGCTGAAGCCAGATGCTTAACTGACTGAGCCACCCAGGTGCCCCCCCCCCGCCCCGCCTCCCACACAGCAAGATTTTAGATTTAACTAATTCTCAAAGGCAGCTCTTCTCCATGTGGTGGCTCAGACTTGCAACTCCATATCATATCCATACATATTTCCAAAATTGTCCCAGAAAAGAAATATACGTCTGTAAAGTCTCAGAATGTCAAACAATACTTTTTCCCAGAAATGACATATTACTTCCCCTCATATTTCTTTGGCCAAAGCAAGTTACAGCACCATGCATAATAACCTCAATGGGCGAGAGAATACAACTCCCTCTTGCGCCCCACAAAATTAGAGCCAGAAATTTTGGTGAGGACCATTGATGTCTATCAAAAAAGAAGTCTTCTTATTTTGAAGACGAGGAATTTGAGGTTCAGAGAGATTAACAACTTTGGCAAAATCAGTCTGTTCTTATAATGGGGTATTAGAATGTAAGACTCTTAAATCTATATTCTTTCAACTGCATCATGTTGCTTCACATATGTTCACATTCATATTTACATTAATATGACACACAGAACATATTTTCCACTTAAATCAATGTAGAAGTGAGCATTGTAAGTTATTAGATAGCCAGCTACATGCTAATTACTGCATCTATTATTATAAACTACTAATACCATAATCATGTACTTCGGAGTGAGTTATTTTTACCCACTGATAATTAAATAAAATAGTTTCAATTTTGCAGCGTTGGTATATTTTTTAGTTGTTTTGTTTTTTTGTTTTTTAAAGTATTTTAGCACTCATGTGTCCTGAAGAAACCTCTGTTGTGCACTTACAGCATAATAAAATCCATGGCACGCAGTTCAAAGAAAGTGCACCAATTAGGCTAAGGACATTTTCCAGATTCAAGGAAGCCTTCTCCACATTTGAGCATGGTCTATGGATCAGTGAAGATATTAGTTCAAAGGCACTAGTCAGTTTAGTAAAACAAGTACCTTGGTTACCCATTAAATTTGCCTTTGTAAATAAAGTACAGCGAGTTTCCCTTTGATCTAATGAAGATAGTTCAGCGTGCTATACATAGCACAGACATGAAACTAGACAAACCTGCTTTAAATGAAATATGCCACCGAGTGATATAAAGCTTTCAAACTCTTTTGAGCAGAAGCAGAAGTAATCCTGTAAGTAATGTCCTTTCTTTGCAATATTTTCTGAGGGCATTTGGCACTAATTTCAGGTTATTTTTGATAAATATGAATCAAAAATAGGCACTGCATGGAAAATGTTACAAAACATTAGACATAACTATGATCAATGATTTATGATAGACTGCATGTATCTGTTTCCATTTCTTGAAAATTACATCTACCTCTCATATTATTTCATCAAGAATCCCTTGTCACTGTCCTCTCTGGCCAGAACATCCAGTGTTTTAAATTTAATAAAAATGCCTCTATAACCTTATATTTTATTTTCCCCTGGCTGGTTGGTATGACTTGTCATTATTGATACAGGATCATGCATTTAAAAAATAGAAAATTGGAAAAGTTAGATTGTTGTATTTTCCATTTCAATGAGCCATTCCTAGTTTCTCGTGGAGTTCTGATGCACTTCCCTCTTCAAATGTCAAGTTTTACCCTAGTTTTTAACAAGCTGAGGCCAAGATTTTCGCCAATATTTAGCTTATATTCTGAGAGCTGGCATTATAATAGAGGACTTGAACCCAAAGGAATAAATCCTTCCTGGAAGAATTTTCAGTAAAGGTCATAGATGAGGTGCAAAAAGAGGCCTGAATAGCATGCAGTAAATGGCTCCCACTGGGATCCTTTTTTAATTTAATTTAATTTTTTATTTTTTTAAGAGATCTCTACAGCTAATGTGGGGCTTGCACTCACAGCTCAGAGATCAAGAGTCATGAGCTCTACAGACTGAGCCAGCCAGGTTCCCCTCCCACTGACATTCTTGACACCTGTTTGGGAAGCTGACCCTGGTTGATATATATATATATATATATATATATATATATATATATATATATATAGGATAATTCCTACTCCTGCTTTGTGGCAGTCTGATTTTATAATCTTTTTAAAAACTTGTTGAAGATACCTTATTTTTTGAAACCCTAAATTATTTATAAGGTTTGGGCTTTCAGTATTTACACGACTGCATTTTTATTTGACAATTTGTAAATGTACCTATTTTTCAACTGAATCATTATCATAAACAATGTTTTCCAGTTTTTGTTCAGAAGTTATTTTCAATAAATTGAAATCACATTCATATTTGACAATGTGTTTTTTGAAGATTAAAATGAATTTTCCTCTGTATTTTTTAGAGAAAAATTACATATAGACAAACACAGATTTGTATTTTTGTATCTTTAAGCCAGACATAGTAGGCGGAATAATAGCCACCCCAAGATGTTTCTGTCCTAATTCTTAGAATCTCTGAACATATTATCTTACATGAATAAAGAGACTTTGAAGATATGACTAATCTTAGAGACTTTGAAATGGGGAAATTAACCTAATCATATGAGTCCTTAAAAGAACCCTCCCGGCGGTGGAGAGAATCAGAAGGAAGAATGGATAGAGAGATAGAAGAAGGGGGCCGTAAGCCTACAAGTATGGATGGCCTCTAGAAGCTGTGAAAGCCAAACACACCATCCCCTAGAGGCTCTGGAAAGGAAGCAGTCCTGCAAGCCTCTTGATTTGAACCTAGGGAGACCCGTGCTGGACTTACGAGCTTCAGAACTGTGATAAATGTGTGCCATTTTAAGTCGCTTCATTTGTGGTAATTTGTTACAGCAGCAATAGAAAAATAATGCTGATTTTGGTACCAGCAGTAAGGTTTGAACCCATGCAGCACACAGGATACTAGGTACCACCTTTCCATTAATTAGAGAAGAATAAGTGCGTAGAAATGCAATTGAATAACGAGTTCAAAACACAAAGCTACATATACAATTTCATTTAATAACTTCTTGTGTGCAGCAGTTCTGTTTCTTTTTGGTTTTCAATGAAAATAGCTTTATTGATTTTTCTAATTACATTCATAACATAAGAACATTAATGCCGAAAAAAAAAAAACCCTCAAACACAAACTAACCAAAACAATCTGAAATCTCATTATCTTGAGAAATCTTCCATTAGCATTTTTATGATTGTCATTTCACACGTCTCTATTTTTATACATACATACACACGCATAAAATTTTACATAAATAGAATCATTACACTTGCCATTTTTATCATGGGTGAATTATTTTTTTCTTTGAAATGTATCACTTGTTTACAAACATATGAAGACACATAATTAATGTATATGTGGTAATAATAAACACCTGTGTCCTCACTACTCAGATTAAGGAATAGAACATTCATAGTACTTAGAAAGGCCCTGTGCTCTTTCCCAATCGCATTTCCCTTCCTCTCTTCCCAGTAGGAACTTCACTTTTTACTTTTATACTAAGCTTCCCTTGCTGAAAAAAATAGATGCAGCATCTATGTATTCATTCTTAAGCAATTATTTGTTAGTTTTGAAAAACTGAGCAGCAAACCAGACGTATCCGTAAAAAGAAATCAATTACTGCCATTAAGTGAAGGTTCCCGGGAGGATGTAAACAGAAGAGCATCTCTCCATCTCACAGAGTAGTGTTAGCTCCACAGAATCTATTATGACTTTCCTGGGGACTGGGTCATCCTTCATGAATTTGGAACAGAGAGAATTAAGATTGAGGAATAATGGATCATGGCAGAGACATGCAAAGAGTGTTTAGAAAGGCAGAATAGCTTCCAGGCCCATGGAACTTGACATCAACCTGATTTAATACGTTAACAAAAGATCCTGGCAGTGCCTTTCTTGCCTCCAACAGGGGCTGAAGCGGTCCTGGTCCACGTATGCAAACAACCCTTTCCTGGCACTGTGGCGGATCAGATCTCTCCTTCCTGCGGAGATGGTTATCACCAAGGCTCAGGGAGCATTCATTCCCCAGTCTTTATGTGGAAGGATTCCCTAAGGGAAACACTCCTGGCCTCTCTTTCCCCAGTTTACCCCTTTTGGCAGAAGAGATGTCTTATCTAATAAGTGAAATGTGGAAGAGAGAGATGGCACTCTCTCAATCTCTCCCCTCTTTGGAAACCAGTCTTCCCACAGGATGCATGCATTTTGGTCTCTCTCCTTCCCTGTAGTCAGGGGCCTGTCTATAAGGGTGACTGGGATTGAGCAGTTGTACTTGTGACAAAGTCAGTTGGTCTAATTCAGTGAAGAAATAGCACCAAGGACATTTAGTTGTGTAGCTAAAGCTGTGTCTCTAGCCTTCATTAGTAATAAAGCTGACATTTTGAGCTGTATCTGCTTGACTCCATATTTGCTTTTTAGTTAGTACCAAACTTCTGGGGCAGGAAAGGATGCTATCTATTACGCTCCTTCAAACCCTGGTAGGTAGAGATTATGTCATGCTGATGTTGTTAATTATCCAAGTCATATTTTTAATTTCTCTTATTCTGATTCATACTCACCAGGCAATCTTCAGGTAATAACTCACCTCTTTATGAGCCCTGATTAAAGGAAGATAATGTGTGCACCAGAAGATATTAAGTGCCTGGCTTCCTTACCAGTCCTACTTCTCCTTGTAATTAACACATTGGCATTTTGTTTTGATAATTTATTTTTGTGAGCCTGGTTAGTGTGCATCTGCCCTTAAAAGATGGGTCTGTCAACAGAGTGATGTTAGAAGTTGTGAGCAAAATTGTCAGACAAAGCTCCAAGACATTTCAGAATTCAATCCAATACGGTTTTAATACCAGGAAGAGTTGGGTAGTTTGATTAGTGTGAGAAAATTCAGGACCTCCTTACATTCAAATGTCTGTATACCTAGAGGTGAATATATTTACTTGTCTTAAGAACTAAGGAAAGCAAAATCCAATTAAGAGGCATGGCCACCTGGGTAGGACTCTAACCTGACTTGAAAATTAGATAATGATGTGATTCATTTCTAATGGTTATGAGCCCCATGAATTTTTCTTCTTTCACTTAAAGTCCTTATTATTGTCAGCTATATTGTAAAGGGTTCAGTATGTTCCATCCCTGTCAAAGACAGGATCCAGTCTTATCAGGGGACTGGTCTCAATTCATTGAGAAGCTAAGAAGGCAGTTTCAAAAGTTGTATAGTGATATAACCCCTAAAATTTTGTGAGATGGTATATGTTTCCTTCGTGGAAAAGAATGTTACACATCTAGGAAGATTTAGAATTAATCGTAGAAATGTTTTAGAGATCCAGAAGCTATTATTAATCTTTTCACATTAATTAATGTATGCATACTTGCTTTATTAAATATTTGTAAAGTAGGGGCACCAGGGTGGCTCAGTTGGTTAAGTGGTAGACTCTTGATTTTGGCTCAGGTCATGATCTCATGGGTTCATGAGTTCCAGCTCTGCACTGGGTTCCTTGCACTGACAGTGTGAAGACTTCTTGGGATTCTCTCTCTCTCTCTCTCTCTCTCTCTCTCTTTCTCGAATTCTTTCTGCCCCTCCCATGCAATACTGTCTCAAAGCAAATAAACTTTAAAAAAATCTGTAATGGGGGCACCTGGGTGGCTCAGTCTGTTAAGCGTCCGACTTCGGCTCTGGTCACGATCTCGCGGTTTGTGAGTTCAAGCCCCGCGTTGGGCTCTGTGCTGACAGCTCAGAGCCTGGAGCCTGCTTCTGATTCTGTGTCTCCCTCTCTCTGACCCTCCCCTGTTCATGCTCTGTCTCTCCCTGTCTCAAAAATAAATAAAACATTAAAAAAAATCTGTAATGTATAGGACACTTTTACACCATTTTAAAATGGCTAATTAAAAACCGATTTGTAAATGTGCATCTAGACTGAATATAATTAATTTCATATACAGTATTTGAGCATTTAAGAAAACTTAAAGGAAACCATTTTCAAAGTTTTATTTGTTAATTTTCTAAGTATTGCTTAAATACTTGAAAAGTGTGTTAGATAATTTATGTATGCGTTGAAAGAATTTGAGTGTGTTAAACATATTAATGCAGTTTACAATGTTAAAAGTAGTTTAATTAACAAGGTTTATAACCCATTTTAGATAGTAATTAAAGGCCTCTTTTAAAGTGTGAAAATTTGCTAGCCCTGTACATGGGATAATAAGGTTTATAAAGTGAACTGACAACTGTAAAGAAGAACTAATCTTTTTTTTCCTTATAATGATAATAAATTGAATATTTAAAAAACTAACAACCTATTAATGATTCTTTTCCCCCATGTAAAAACCAGTCTGGAGGAATAAAAACTCTCATTTAATAGAAATAACTTCTAGTATCAGACACAAATCAACCTCCTGATATCAAAAAGTTAAAGCCAGTGCCTCAGTTAGGCCATGGTAAATTCACTAGAGAAGGCCAACCTCAGATGTCCCTTTGGGAGATGGGCAACTGACCTCTCCCATATGGCATTCTGACCACATTATTGGCAATTCCTTTCCTTTTTTGAAACTTCAACAACTTTTGTAGTGCTTTATTAAAGTGAGTTATTTCTTTAGAATAATGAATATCTTTTTATTTATTTTTAATTTTTTAAATGTTTTATTTATTTTTGAGAGAGGGAGCACAAGCAGGGGAAGGGCAGAGAGACAGGGGGACAAAGGATCCAAAGTGCGCTCCGCGTTGACAGCAGTGGCCCAATGTGGGGCTCAAGCCCGCAAACCATGAAATCATGATCTGAGCCAAAGTCAGATGCTCAACGAACTGAGCCACCCAGATGCCCCTAGAATATGGATATTTAAAATACAATGTATCATTGAGATTAAAGCACACACTTTAAAGTAATCGCAGGTTCTTGTGGTTCTCAAGCAAGTCAGCTCTGATAATAAGGAAGATAGGCTTGTAATTTTAATAATAGAATTTACCTAACTTCTTAATGGTTTTTCATGACTTTTCACCTCAAAAGAGCTTTTGTTCTCTCTCCAGGTCCTCTCGTGATGCATGAATAGATCACTAGTTTTTAATGGAAAGAGGGTTTGGGAACCAGACAAATCTTGGTTTGAAATCAGTTAAGCCTTCCACTAGTTCTGAAAACTTGAGCAGATATTCAACCTCTAAGTTCTCATCTGTCCATTGGGAATAGTAATACCTACCTTAGAGGATTGTCGTGAAGCTTAGAGACATTACATGGGAAGAGTTGGCACACAACTGGCCCTCAATGAGTAAGACATGATTCTTATGGGTAGTGTGAAGTCAGGGTATGAATGTATTATTAGGTGAGAAAGGGTTAATTTCTGCAGTGGGTTGAGTGTGTGTGTGTGTGTGTGTGTGTGTGTGTGTACACAGAGGACCAGCTGCCTCAAAAACATGCTGCTGCAGTGAATCATGGCTGGCTGCCAGAGGCTCCAAAGACCCTTGTACAATGTTAGGCAATGATCTTCTTAGTGTAAATGATACCCTGCAGGAACTCTAACTTCAGACTTCATGGGGTTGAAACTCTGGCCTCATACAATCTCCCAGAGATCACATATCCTGTATCCATTGGAGTGAGAAGAATCCCTAGGCCCAACAATTACCATACACTAGATTTGGGGCTGCCTACTTAAGTCCTTAAGGTCTCCTTCATTCACCAGCCGAATACCCTGGTGTTAGTTTTGTTCATCTAACCAATGGATGCTTGAGTTCTTCTTCTTCTTCTTTTTTTGGCCATGATTATTTGCTGCAAAATATGAGACTTTGACACTCTTGTGGAAACTGTAAAAAATGGTTGTTGTCTACATACTGTTGTGGTTGATGAAATTCTGAAAGTGTCATTTTATATCAGGCACCAACGCTAAACAACATTAAAAGAATCAAATACAATGATCTAGGATTCAGAGAGAGCTTGCAAAGATGTTGACAATACTTGGATAACAAAAAGTGAGACTTTTTTAGAGAGCTGTATGAAAGGGAAACAATCCCCTCTATTTCAGCCTTTGCTGAAATTCATTATTCTTCAATGAAGTCTTTGTACATCTAAAGACACCTTCTAAATGGAATTAACAGAGATGAGATCTAGTGAATTACAGAAGAAAACTGAGGACCAACTCCGTGAACTAAAGAACATTGAAATTAAATACTTTGCCATCATCTGAATACACTTTGTTGATATTTTCTCTTTGGTGTGCCAAGAGCCAAAATTTTCCAACTGATAAACTATATCCTTAAACCCTTCCCAGTCTGGTCCAGAGGAAACTGAATCTTTTAGGCATTGAAATATATGTTGATTGACTAACTTTAAATTGCCTTCAAGAGTTAATTATCATGCAGATTTTGATTGGGTGAAACTATTTTTATTATACTATTTTAAAGATGTTCATTAATTTAATTTGAAAAAAAATGTTGACGAAATCCCTACAGACAATTTTTAGACACTGAGGAGATGGACGAGAGAGACTGCCTTTAAGGAGGTTACAATCTAGTGGAGAACATAGACTAACAGGTAATTACGATACACAAGTTATGTGTTAAAAGAAGTTTCACAGGGTGTTATGGAAGCATCAATGAGGGGCACTTAATTCAGCCTGGAGCTGTCAACAAGTTCAGTTTTAGGTGTATGTTGTTGAAAATGTCAGAGTTGTCAATAGAAGATGGATGTACAATGTTGCAATTTTGGAGCAAGTAAAGGTTATAGGTGGAACTCTTGGGGCCATTCACAATTATAAAAACAATCAAAGGGCTCTAAGAAGCACTTGTATGTAAACGCTATGCTATTCCTTATGATTACTTCCAAGTGTACGTGAATATGCCTTTCACCTGTAAGTATTTAGAATGGCTTAAGAATTAAAAGAGAAAGACATTTGATGATAGATTTGGTCAGGAAAATACAGGAAGGAAGCAAAGTCTTAAAAAATTATAACTTCTTATTTCAATTGCAAAGAATCTTTTGACCAATCTGTACAATACAATTTATAAAATTAATAAAAAATAATGAAGTCATAAAATTATGAAAGTAATGAAAATTTGGTCACAAAGTTAATATAAACAGGTCAGATGTTTCAGTTTAATTTAGTTTACTTAAAATCTATATTTTAGTTATATCCAGACCTATTTAAAGCTTTATGGTGATTTTCTGATTATAACAGGTATATGTTATTAGTAGGAAATTTGGGACAATGTAGAAATAGAAAATTATGAAGAAAATTAAGTAATCACAATTTCACCTCTCTGTTACTCCCTTCTTAACATCTCTTAACGTTTTGATATTTTCTACAATATATGTATACACACACACACACACACACACACACACACACGCACACACGTGACTTTCCTGGTCTATTTTAATTTGGGAGCCATAAAAAGGAGTCACTACTCCTTTAAATACAGAGTAACAGTATAACTTAGTAAAAAGAACCCAAATTTGAACTAGCTAGATCCAATTTGTAGTTATATGAAATTGAATAAATTGTTGAACCTTGAGCTGGTTCACCTGGCTTAAAATTCTAATGCTATCCTTCACTGCCATGTAAACTTGGGCAAATGTATTTACCCTCAGAGACTTCAGTTTTCTTATTTGTAACAATAGGACAAGAATTCCTACTGTTTATGGAGAATGAATTGAGAGCAAATATTAATGTGACAAAGGCTGACAAAGCAGTTCAGTTGAGAGCTTGCCATTTTCTTGACTAGTTTGTTGGCGAAGGAGACAGAGAATAAGACGGATTTGAGGTATATTTTGCAATAGAATTAATAGAACTTTCCATCAGAGTGAATTCAATATACGGATAAGAGAGAAATTTGAATCAAGGATAAAATGTAGGTCTCTGGTTGAAAAATGAATGAATGGTGATTCCACTAATACTTATTGAGAAGTGGTATGGTGTTCCATCACTGGGAGCTCCATTTGGCACACATGAAGCTTGAGATATTCTGCAGCTGGTTGAATACTGGCATCTGGAGTTCCCAGTAGAGACAGTCTGGGCTAGGGAGGTACTTTTAGGTGTCATCAAGGTATAAATGTAATTTAAAGCTTGAGAACTAATTGAGATTGTATATGGGAAGGGAGAGACTGTGGAGGGCAAGAAAGGGCTGAAAAATAACTAGAAGGGACAGAAAGGCTCAGGAAAGGCAGCTGCTTCTCATTCCATCATCTCCCAGTGCCCTGCAGGGAGAAAGAGCTCTTGAAATGAATCCCACTGTCTCTTTCTCGGGTTAATTTGGCTGGGTAGGGAGGGGACAGTAAAGACATATATGAAAGTCTTAAATAGAAGCAGCTGTTGACTTTTCTGGGTAGTAATTTGATGACTATTTATTTAGCTTCAGTGAAATAATTTTGTTGGGTAGATAAAACAGTTTAAAATATTTTTATGCTGATTGTATATATCTATATGTCTTACCAATTTTTTTTAATTGCACCAGTAGATTTACAGCAGGACATTCAGATGTTTTTAAGGTGCAAAAAACTTAGATATGCCATATGTTAAGTTTGAGTTAGCTGAATGAACAACATTTTTGCTAAAATTCTAAAGTACTACTTATCTGTTAATGAATGCTCATTTTTAGTTTTGCCTTCCACATTGTAATTACATAAAATGAAAATATATTGGCAATTTACAAA
Organism: Herpailurus yagouaroundi; assembly: GCF_014898765.1. Lineage (NCBI taxonomy): Eukaryota > Metazoa > Chordata > Mammalia > Carnivora > Felidae > Herpailurus > Herpailurus yagouaroundi. The sequence continues at coordinate 24,155,617 of NW_024412391.1, forward strand.
TACTGTGTTGGTGATAGTAAGTGATTTTGGGTTCATATTTAATGAAAACTAGTAATTTAATAAGCCAAATAGAGTTTAAAATTATTATTTTATGAACTAAGAAACTTTTCTTCATTGAACTTGTAAAATTGGGGACTTTTTCCTCCCCCTTTCTTTTTTTTTCCCCTGAGGAATGAAAGAGATGAAAATCTAAAGCATCCCTGTTATGGTTCACACCGAAGTTATTCAGGTAAAAAACAAGTTCAGCAAGTTTTAAAGAAAAGACCTGTTAGTTAAGTAGAAGGCAAATATTTTCATTAGTGCTGAGCGGAAAAGAGAAAGTTTCATGTGACACGTTCAATGTTCGATCACTTCTCACCTGAAGCCCTTTTAACTCTGAGAAAAGGCAGAAAACAAAATAATGAAGTTGAAACGAGGAGAGTTTACGTCAGCAAAATATTTTCTTCTCACCAAATGCTGAAAGAAGAGATGGTGCTCTTTTATTTAGCAATTCTGTAGTTTTTCACGTGAAATAGAAACACACAATTATTTTGGATATGTCTTTGACTAGCATGGAACAATTAAAGATAATAACTAAAAAGATGTTAAATGTAGTAAGGAAGATTGGGAAAGGAAGGACATTCTTATAGCCCACTGTGTGTGTGTGTGTGTGTGTGTGTGTGTGTGTGTGTGGTGAAGATCCAGACAACATTTTATCTCACGAACCTCATCTCACACCAATGTGGCGCCCCGAAGGTTTCATTTACCTCCTGGAAGAGATGTGAAGTCTGGACATGCCAGTGCTGAAATAAAACTTTTGGGATGAGCCTCTAGAGCAGAGAGGGATTTCTCTCAACAGTGGTCCTAGTCCTGGGGAGCTCAATTTGAAAAAGAGAAAAGTAAAGGTGTTTCATTTTAGACCTGAGAATGTAATTATTAGTGAGAAGAGTTGATTTCTTTTGGTTGTGCTACCCACAACCCAGCTCCAAAGGAAGCTTGCCCCACAAAGATAAATCAAGATCTCGCATAAAAAATTTGTACAGGAAAAGCCTGGGGTCCCAAACAACTGTGATCATGAACCTATTAAAAGATCTGTTATGCTGGCTGGAGAAAGACTAGCTCACTCCTCCACATACATATCCTTTTCCTCCTTCACCCAAGAGGGGAGTGGAAAAGACTGTGGGAAGAAAGGAGACACAATGGCAATGCAGTCATGCCATGATTTGCCTACATCTCTAGGGTAGAAATGGGTACTGAAATGGAGATCAACATTGGCAATGGAAGTTGAGCCACTGTACTGGCACCTGTGTCTGTAGAATAAAGTTCTAATGATATCCACAGACTGGGTGAAATAGGCTGGACCATTTCAAAGGAGAGAAGGGTATACAAGCTTACAGTTTAAAAACACAGTAAAAAGAAAAAAAAAACCCTATGGTAATTATATTACTCCTTCCCCCTGAAAACTTAATTCTCTCATTAGACAAAAACTGGCAACACACATTCCATTCAGAGGTTATATATAAAATATCAAATACGATTATGGTTCAGATACAAACAAAGTAGCATGGATGTTCTATAGCCTTGGGACAGAACCTAGAGAGAACATGCTTCCCCAACCTTAATGCTGTATTTTGTAGACAGTGTAAAGATAATGAGAGAGTGGACAGGGTGGTTGGGGAGTCAAAGGCTCAGAGCTGCAGCTATTTACCAAGTAGTTCAGAGCTTTTAATATGTTAATGACGAGTATGGCCATATCAATGCTTTCCAGATGAATGTAAGCTGATGAAATTAAATAACAGTTCTCAAAAGCTTCTCTCCTCTTAAAAACTTGAATCAATGGTATACAGCATATTTTTTGTTTTATTTCAGCGAATGAATCTGAGCATACTTTCTTAATTATTCATCAAGTATTTATTCTAGTAAACATCAATTTTGATGATAGAAAAGATTTTAGAGCCACTTATTCTGAAACTTTCCTTATATATCAGATCTATAATCAAAGCTGAATATTACCAGATGGCTTTTATAGGCCCAAATCAAGATTTCACTCATGTACTGAAACGTTTTAATGTATACATGCATTTAAAATATCTCAGGACCATTACACATAAAGATTTGGGAAGAACTCATTTAGCACAGTCTTTCCAAGCATGGTTTTTAAAAATTTAATCAGCATAGTAAACAAGCTTTACTGATCATAAATTATAAAAGAAAGTACTAGTAGGAAAGATGATTTTTTTTCTTCCATTGATACAAATAGGGGAAGAAAATGACTTGGATACAACTCAATCCTGCCAGCATGTCTAGATGGAGTGCTGCCTTGGCTATCCACAAAGAGGCATGCACATTAGGTTGCTTTCCATCACTGAACTGAAGTTTGTTCCTATCATCTTAGGAGCTCTCTGTTGATTAAGGGGGCAGCAAGAACTTGTGATCCTAAGAATCAAGACTGACTTGAATCAGAATCAAGAATCAAGCCATTTAAGTGGCTGAAAGTTTCCTTGGTTATGGAAGAAATGGAAAAATGTTACTAGGGAACTTGGAGAATTTTCTTTTTTGGAGAATCATAGGCAGAATGTAGTCTTCTCTTCCTGTGCTTTTTCCCAGAGAAAGAAGGATTGTTTTTTAAATCCATTGCCAAGTAGAAGTGGATAGATAGATAGATAGATAGATGATAGGTAGGTAGATAGATAGATAGATAGATAGATAGATAGATAGACACACAGGTAATTTTTAAACATCACAATGTGATCACCAATGAGTGATGAGTTCAGTCTTTGCCTTCTTGCTTCTATTTCAGCCACCTCGGTAACCCTTCCTTTTCTGATTCATCCTTCCTTCTTTATTTCAGTCTTCTCCTTCCCTCCCCTTTCCTGGTCTTCCTTCCTTTGTCAAAATCTCTCTTCCATCTTATCCCTTCCCTTTCCCGCTTTCTCCCCCACCTCATTCTTTCTGCTCCAACTCTAGCCACACAATGCTTCCTTAATCCTTCCCCTCCTCCTGTAGCCCTTCAGCACACATAACCAAGTACAATGTTGGAAATTTGTCTGAGGAAGTTTTGTGGAGTGTACAAGAAACATTTTATGATGTGGATATTGTAAAAAGTTTAAAGTGGTAGGGTATTCAGCTTTTCTGTAGTTAAGATCCTTGGAACAAAGTATATAAAAAGGATACAGATTAAACTAAATGCGCCTTAGTGCTGCTAACTAATTAAACTAAGTGAATACTCATGATTTGTTTTATCATTTTTGCATTAAGAAAATTTCTCAAATGGAGGATAATTACAGCAAGAGCCTAATTAGATGCTAACAGACCATACTCTTCTGTTCTGATGCATTAATGATTTCTTTTGTGTTATAATTGTTGCATTCATCAGGGTGAGTGAAGTGTTTCTTTTTCAGTATTCATGTAGAGGATGCCTGGTGCAAAGTGGGGAGTCTGACTTCAGAACAAGCCAGTTATATGAAATGAGTTTGATATTTCTAGTCCAATTCACTGCAGTTTTATTATCTGCATTGCAAAAATTTCTAAAACACTTGGCACTACTGTTAGTTTTAGCAGAAAACATGTCTTTTGAAAACCACCTTTCCCCCCATTCTATTCAATTGAGAATCTCAACTGTACTTGTACTGAGCTATCACTGATTACTAATGTACTAATTATTTTGTGATGACTGTCAAGTCATAAAAATCATATCACATTGTCATTTTTATCCTATACATGAAAGAATGGTAGGTTAAATGCATCATGATTTATGGTCTTGAATCTGAATTAACAGAGGAAATTAGTAGCTACCAATTAACACAGATTTATAAAGTACAATTATGTCTACTATGAATATCCAATGAACAAAACATTACAGGACTAAGTATGAATGTGGATACATAATACAACTGTATGGTTCAATCACAGCCATCTTCCAAGTTGAAAGACAAAAGAAGAATAAGAAAGAAAGCAAATTTAACATCGATAAAGCCTAAATACACCTAGAGGAGGCGTGAGTATTTGGTTTATATAACACAAAGACTGTTTCTAAAGATCTCTTACAAACAGGAGATTATTTTTGTTTTTTTTAATTAAAAATAGTATGTAAACTAATATCGTAAACCTAACTTTGAACCTTAACAACTAGGATGCGATTTGTCATAATAATATCAAATTGCTCAACAATTGCTGTCAACAGAATTGAGGGACATCCACCCATATCAGCACTTAGTGTTTAGGTTTAAGAAAGGGATGTAAGGTCATGAATGTTTTGCCTCTAAAAAATTTACTATGGGTAGTAACTTTTGTCAGAAGTAGGAAGGACAGAAATGTGGTTGAACTGTTCAAAGTTGGAACTATGACATTAAAATTAACTAGGTTAAATTTTTTCTTATCTCTCTAGATGGAGAACCATTAAACAACTCTAGGTTTCCTGGCTCAGGAAGAATCTGGATTTGAACCTCAGTCTTCTACTTCCCAGTTCAGTGGTCATTTCACCCACTACATAAGTGTGTAGTAAGCTCAGATACAAAATTAGACAGAAATATTGTAATCTGCTAAAAGTAAAATTCCCTTCACATATTTTCCCAGAGTCTTTTTTTCCCCCAAAAGTTAATGTAGTAGTACTTTCATGACCAGAAGCCACTGATCTTAGAACCTTAACTGTCCAGAACACAGATGAGTAAAAACATGAAAATACACAACCATACATACGATGCTTGCATTAAATCCTCATGCAAACACAGACATCACAAAATCCTTACACTTAAGCTCTCAGGGACTTTTCTAGAGTCTCATTGGAGTATATTTCCTCTGATTCTGAGTTCGGTTGGTTCTTCTGATTTTCTGCCCAGAGTAAATTAGAAAATTTGTTCCTTTGCTTTTGGTAAGAAAGAGAGCAGGGGATGGGCGGGGGGGAGGGAGGGCTATGCAGCTTGTTGCAGGCACACATTGACTAGCAAAAAATAACAAACGAACCAGCAAAAACCAGTCTGACAGTGAGGCGACAGGAAGTTATGTTACAAACTCACCTAGCAGAGAAGCTAATAACCTGCTTATTTACATAAGCTGTGACATCAGCGCTGAGGACACTTTAGTGCATTCACTGTTAAAAGTCAAAGGTGTTTAGGCAAAACAAATACAGACACAAAACCATAGCAATCCCTACAGGCCAGTATAGGAAAGGGCTGAGACAGTGCCCCAGCTCTTGGACTTGAGGTACATGTCTGAAGGGTCAGGCAGGAAACTTCCTGCCTGGTTTTTGTAACTAAGAAGCTCCAACATCTTGTGTGTGTGTGTGTGTGTGTGTGTGTGTGTGTGTGTGTGTGTGTATGTAAGTATGGAGGGTGGTGGGGTGGGGCTGATGGTGCACAACATCAAGAAAACCCCAAGTTAAGCAGGATGTAACACTGTGATGGTTTAAGGGTCCGATCCCAACAGGTCCCAGAAAAGTAAGAAAGCAAATGAAACATAGGGAGCAAGATCTAGCCTCTGGAAGGAGAGGTTAAGAAGAGTACTAAGGCCTAACCAAGAAGATGGGGTTTGGGGAAGGATTTCTGATTCTAAATATAATTCTAAATTGCAATGTCAGGTAGGAAACGCAGAAGCCAGAACCCATAGTTAGTACTGGAGCAATAGAGCCAATAAGGATAGGCTGCAACTGGGGGACAGAGGGACTCTTGGAAGCCCTGGCAGCAAATAGGCTCTTCTGTCTTGTTGTGGCATCTGGATCGCAGTATCAGGGTTGTCTCTGCACCAGACTTGGGTTGAGCCTGCAGAAGAGGGGCATCAGGCATATAGCGAGCATCTGCTAAAGATTAAGATAGGAGTTGGCATCATTGTCTTTGATGAGGCAGATGGGGAATTCTCTTCTCCCTCTCTCCTTCCCCCCTTCCCTCCCTCCTTCCTACCTTCCTTCCTTCCTTCCTTCTTTCCTTCCTTCCTTCCTTCTTTCCTTCCCTCCTCCCTTTCTTTCTTTCTCTTCCTTTTTCTATTTTATATAATTATTGCTTTATCACCTATAGTCATTTCCTGTAGCCCATTATAGCTTTGCTCCTACCCACCTCCTTTGTGGTGTCATTGACCAGTATATTACAATTATATGACGTTTCTGTGTGTTCTAGGCCCAACAATACACTTTACACACATATAATTATACATACTGAATGGTTTTGTATATATACATACATACATATAACTGTTTATATAAAATGCTCTTATAAATATAAATTGTGTTATTGGGTCTAGCACATACAGCAACATTGGGTTATTTTTTATAATTTGGATCTTTTTACTCATATTATCTATGTGATGTGATACCGCCATCATGCCTTCCTTTTCTTCTTCAGTCATACTTTCTTTGGTGCTGTGAACATATTTATAAGGTCTACTTTGAACTCTTTTCCTGTGAGATCCGGCATCAGGTCACTGTCAGGCAGCTGCTGTTGTCTGCTTTTTTTTCTGGTATGTGAGTCATACCTTCCGGTTTCTTTTCAGGCCTCAATTTTTTTGGTCGGAAACCAGACATTTTAGATAATATATTGGAGCCACTCTAGGTACTGGCTGCTCCCTCCCACTTTGGGGCATGTTATTGTTATTCGGTTGTTTATTTGTTTAGTGATCGGCTGGATTATTTTGGTGAAATCCCATTTCCCCCACTTGGTGTTAAGCCTCCGATATTATTCCTCAAGGAGGCACAGTGTGGGGTGTGCCACAGCCACCCTGGGGTGACTGTGGCACTGGTAGAGTTCTCTTCTACTCTTTCCCTGACCGCAGCCAGCTGGTAAATTCCACTAAGTGCCTGCCAGTTCTGGTATTGTTTTCAACAATGTCCCTGGGCAGATATTCCTCTACAAAGGCATCCAATCAAAATGTGATTTCTTGAAAGGAATAGTTTCTGAGGTCAGTGTTTGATATTTGTTCCGATCCCAAAATGACTCCCCAAAACTGTCATCATCGTGGGTTCTCTTCCGAAAACTAGCTGTCCACAGTCCACTGTATCTTCATTAGATCCATGAATCTCTTCACACTTGCCTCACACCAGAATGTCGCTCAGGGAGAGAATTGTGTGAAAGCTGAGACATCTGGGGCATAGTTTCAAAGTCGACTGTAAAACAAAATAGATAGCTTTGTCGTCTGCACGAGAAGTTACCAGGAATTTGAGGCTGGAGCATAAGCAGTGAGAGAGAAGAACAGGTAAGAGGAGTATCAGTCAACGTGAAAACTTCAGAGAAAGGCAACAAGGAACAAATAAGTGGTTCTAGAGTAACCAGACAATTGCTAATATTTGTTTTTGAGTTGTACGTGGTGCTCCTACAGAAATCCCTTCCCACTCTCTGAGATTTCAGTCAAAGGCAACTACGAGTGTAGGCTTGTGCTGGCCATACTTTGAGAGGGAAGGAATCTTTTCTTGAAGGCTGCCGTCCTTCAGAGAAAAGAATAGCATGCATGGGATGACGAGATGATCCATAAATTGATTCAGAACTCTAGAAGAAGTGTGTCCCCTTCTTTTTCATCCAAATAATCCTCAGCAGGATTGCGAGAGGAGAACAAGTTTATCCACTGAATGCGGGAAGGAGGCTCAACCTATTCTATTTAAACATCAAAGGACAGTGTGACCCCCGCTAAATTTAGGTCACTCACACCTTACATAATGCTCATGACCATTTTAAGAGGAAGGTACACAGATAAGGAAACTGAGGCTTATGGAGGTAAGGACATCTGCTCATTATCACATTACCAGCATACGGTGAAGGGAGCATTCAAATCCAGGGCTGACTTCAAAACCCCTGAGGTAGGTTCCTTCTGTTGTTCTTCTGCCCATATCAAAATCCTTTTGTGGCTGTCATTGCTTCCGAATTAAGTGCAAACTCCTCTGCCCAGCATTTAGGATCTTCCTTAATCTGGAAACCACAAACTTTTCTAATCTTCACATGATGACTCTTAAAACTAGGGACTAGAGGCATTTCTCTGGGACTGTGGTTCTTGCTCTCGAATCTTGCGTTTCTAAGAACTGCATTCATCGGCCTGGACCAGCCTCCCTGCCTGGGCCTTGGCAGAGAAGGATTAAATCACCTTGACAGGGAGGGCAGCTTTCCTTGATTTTTGTGAAGCTTTCCATGCTTTTTTGCTGCCCAACTCCTGTGCCCCTGACTTCCGTTTGTTTGCCAGGGCACCTGCCTCTTCCCATTTGCTGGGCTTCTCCGATGCTGCCATCTGTATTCCTGCTAGATTTCCACCTCGCGCTTGCCAGCACATTCCCCTCATACTTAGTTCCGCTCGGCTGCCTGAATTTACATTGCCTTTTGATGGATCTTCACTCCAGTTCCAGTCACACCCTAATTGATTGCTCTAGTTTTAAGGTTCTGGCCATCCCTGCCCACTCCCATAACTGAATGAGGCACGTTTGTAAGACTGTGGATGTGTAACAAACATGATCAGTTCATGGGATAGCTGGCAACACTAGCCTGAATAGGGAGGTTGTGGAAGGGAGGGAAGAGGGGACGTGATTTATGATGCTGCTGGTATATGTGCAAGTTGGGAACAGTAAAAGAAAGTAAAGATCAAGAAACAGAGTACACCTAAGTAATGTAAGGTTTTGGCTGCTATGGGCTCAGCTTTTACGTCTGATCCAAGGAATGGCTGTTGGGACCTAGTTAATTAAGTTAACATATGGTCACCCTTGCAACCTACGTTGGCTGCTGCTATGTTTTAGGCCACCTTCCCTGGAGAGGGAACCAACTTGTCTCCACTTTGGCAGGCCTAGAAACATTCTTCCCCATGACCCAGTGCTAATGTGATGGTGGATCATAAAACACCATCAATGTAAAACTTACACCAAAAAACCCCACATAATTTCATTCCTGCAAGTCATTTGGGAAAATACATGTAAGTTTGCTAAATCAAACATATTATCTTCCGAATCTTTTTTTTTTTAAGTCAGTTGTGATGATAGACTAAGAAAGGCATTAAAATGATAGAGATGCTTGTATGTTTAAAAAACTAACTGTATACGTTATACATGGATGTTTTATGTCCCTGACATGGTATCTCTTCCTTTATTATCACCATGAATAGAAGTCATTTAATACTGCTGCTTAAGAAAGAATACTGACAATGCAAATATAATAAAACATAATGGCAATTGTCAGTTCTTTGCAATGAACAAAATGGATCACCATCGAAGCGGAGACATTAGTTTTTTTTTTATTATTCATTGGTCAATCCTCTATGCGTTCATGCTATTAAATATGAAATGAAAAATTACTACATCTCTAGTGTGCCATATACAGTTATACCCAATACACATACATACAAATAATAACATAGGAATAGAAAGTCCTAGTTGCAATGTAACCTTTTGTAAAAGCTGAATTCTAACCACAAAATCACATTTTTTTTTTTTTTTTGGTTACATAAAATGGTTGGTCTATACATGGTAGGATGAGGTCATTAGTGAGTTTGTATTAGCTCATTATTTTAGAAAATAATTTCTAAAATTAAACACTTTTACCTAGTGTAAATAAATAAAGGTTTTATTAATGCACTTTTGGGCAAACCTGAAAGCTTTAAAGCACCGCCAGTGGCTTAGAAGGGGCAGCAGATGAAGACAAATGTCTAATATTCATGGTAACTATCTTCCTCCTAGTTGTTACATTGTGGGCATTGCCAGGAGCTAATGTGGAACAATAGAATATTTCCTGGGGGATCTTTGTAAGAAAGGTAGGCTTTAGCAGCTGTTTGTAAATGGAACCTGTACAGCGTGTTTCAAAGAACTGTGAATTAAGACTTCTTGCAAAGGCAAAGAGTTCTTAAATTGTATAAATTCTGCTTTCTGAACAGGAAGTATGCTAATGAAGTTGTAAATTCTTTGAGAGTCAAAATTACATTAGGACTCCCATCAGAGTTCTCAGTTTGCAGTAACAATTCAATAAATATTTATCGAATAGGAATGGATTCTTTGCACCAATGCTGGCTGGTGAAATGTATCCAAATCTCTGAACTTTGTACAGAGGCTGGGTTTGGATAAACTTTCAGAGGAAAGTCTTCTAGGGGTTTTTATGAGGGTTCTGACTGAGGCAATCCTTTAATCAATAGTGTGGTGTACAAAGGCAAGTATGGGTGCAGGATGTAAGATTTCGTCATGAGATGGAAATGATGCGATGGAGTTTTCTTAAGATCCTTTGCTGTTGCCGATATGTTCCTGATTCGGTGGTTCTCTCAGTAACCAAGGGCTTTGCCGAGTAGTGCCAAGAAACAGTTGGCTGACAGCTGGGTTGTTTTAGTACTGAACAGGAAAGAAGATGGTAGCATCCATTCTTTTCTCCACTCAAAGTTCAGGCAGAAATCTGCCCCTGTTCAGTTATCTGTCCTCTGTTGGGCCATGTGCTTCAGAGAAGAGTTGCCCCAGACACAGGGAGTGCATTCCAACTGCTTTAAATCAGCCACAGCAGATTCATAGACCTTGCCAATAATTGATGCATACATGAGTATGACACGGGGTTCTAGGCAATGAATCACCAGGGATGACCTCCTACAAAATTTTTGGGAGAGGATTTCTTGATCCTAAGGGAGACCCATGGAACGGGATAGTTTCTTCCTCCTCTAGAAGAAGTAGTAACTGAATACAATGCCTGGATTTGCACAGCCATCTTGCAATCATGAGAAAAAGAAGCCAAAGGACAGGAGCTTACATCTTGCGTGGATCAGAAGAGCAAGGTGGAAAAAGAATTTATTCTTTGATATCATTGTCGAGTGGACAATGCTACTTTTGGTCTTATTGTTATGTGAAATAATGAATTTACTTATATCCTTAGTCTTGTGGCACTTTTGGTTGAATTTTCTAGCTTGCAGAGGGTTGCCAGTTAGCAAATAAAAATGTAGCTTGCAGAGTTAAGTTTGAATTTCAGATAAATGATGAATAATTTTTCAGTATATATATGCTTAATGTGGTTTGTCCCATGCAATATTTGGGACATCCTTTGTCATGATTTGTTGTTTATCTGAAATTCTGATCTAACTGGACACCTTGTATTTTTTTTTTTAATTTTTAACGTTTATTTATTATTTTTGGGACAGAGAGAGACAGAGCATGAACGGGGGAGGGGCAGAGAGAGAGGGAGACACAGAATCGGAAACAGGCTCCAGGCTCTGAGCCATCAGCCCAGAGCCTGACGCGGGGCTCAAACTCACGGACCGCGAGATCGTGACCTGGCTGAAGTCGGATGCTTAACCGACTGCGCCACCCAGGCGCCCCCCACCTTGTATTTTATTTGTCAGCATTAAACTTGCTGCTGAGAGCAGTTTACCTGGTTCGGTGATGAAAGGCTTTCCTCGGGTCCTATTGGCTATGCTCTTTCAGAGGTAAAAATGTGAAATAGAGTGACGAGTTATACTTTGAGTATACATATTTGGAATTCAGGCTCATATTCTCCAGAACTAGTAAAAGTGTCTAAAATACTTTTTTCTTGAGTCTTGTCAATGAAACCTTACCATGATTTGAAATATTATTTTAATGCAGATCAACTGTAGAAAGAGATCCTAAAGTCTCCATTTCTTTACTTACCACCTATTTGGGGTAATAGAAATCTACCATCTGAGTTTCAGTATTTCAGTATGTAGTTATGAAGAATTAATATACATTTTGAGAAGCACCATTCATGTCAGGTACATATTACTTCAAACATATTAACTCTCTTTCTTGTATTGATTGCTAAGAACTCTCTTAGGTGCACTTGTAAGAATATTATACTAAGAAGCAATAGAAACTCATTCATCCAAACAAGTACTGATGCTGCTTCTTCCCTCTGCACAAACCTGAGCAGAGTGAGTGCAGTAAGATGTGGACAAATGAGATGCTTTGTGGTGTGAGAACCTTGTACTGTATAGGTGAGTGGTTTTCTTCAATATATTTTTTAAAAATTTTAATGTTTATTTTTGAGACAGATAGAGAGAGAGAGACAGACAGACAGAATGTGAGCAGGGGAGGGACAGAGGGAGAAGGAGACACAGAATCTGAAGCAGACTGCAAGCTCTGAGCTGTCAGCGCAGAGCCCAATGTGGGGCTCGAACCCACACATCCTGATATCATGACCTGAGCCAAAGTCGGACGCTTAACTGACTGAGCTACCAAGGTGCTGTTAAAATTCTTTTTAAATACTTGGTTTTTTTTGAGAGAGAGAGAGAGAGAGAGCACATGCGCACGCGTGCGCGCACACACACACACACACACACACGCGCACGCAGGGGTGTGCGCAACTGGGAGAGGGGCAAAGAAAGAGGGAAACAGAGGATCTGAAGCAGGCTCTGTGCTGACAGCAGAGAGCCCAATGTGGGGCTCTAACTAACGCACTGTGAAATCATAACCTGGGCGGAAGTTGAAAGTCGGATGCTTAACAGACTGAGCCACCCAGCTGCCCCTAGCTGAGTTTTACTCCTGACTCTGAAACTGGCACATATTAGATTGTTCATAAATTATAGCTGTTGTTAGTACCTAAACTAAGAAGAATAATTTTGCCTTTCCTTGGAGGATAGAGACCCATCTCCTTTTTAGTATCTTCAGCATGTGGCACAGTGCATTCCACACACCCAAAAGGTATACAATGAGCATAAATGGCCACGGAATTGGGTTCCTACCTCATGGGCAATGCATAGACCATACAATCTTTCTAATGGGTTATTCTGTATTCAAGTCGTCATGCCATTTTCTATCTTCCTTTTCGTGCGCAAAAGAAGTTATTCTCCCAGAGAAAAATATAGAGCCCACAGAATGGCAGCTGTGATGTCAAGTCTTACCGTGCTCCTATAATCCTGATGAAGAAAATATTTGGAGAAGGAGGGAAGAGCCGCTGCCCTTAAGAAGCTGACGGCTGCCAGATGGAAGGACTGCTCATTCTGTGGACACTACAAAGCAGAACTAAAGTTGAGGGATATAAGATAAAGGGAGGTGGGGTCAGGTTTAAACAGTCAGAACTGCCTAGGACCGCAATGCCTCAAAGGTATTGAGGACTCCTCTCCTGAAGTATTGACTCCCAGACTGATGACCATTTACCAGGAATATTATAGCAGCTCTGTTTTCTACCTAACTTGAAAAATGGGGATATTAACCCCAATTTATCAGCTCACAGATGAGGGATTTCGTCCAACAAAACCTGAAGAGACTCCTTTGCTGGTTTTCAGGCATCTGTAAATCACTAGTCACAATGGTTTTCAAACTTGACTGCAGAGTAAAATTAACTTGGGAACTTTGAAAAGTCTAGATGCTTAGGCCACATCTGCAGAGATTCTGATTTAATTGGTATGGGATAAGGCTTAAACATTAAGGATTTTTTCAAAGCTCTCCAACTGATTCAAAGGTACAGCACTTTTGAGAATCGCTGAACTAGCGTGCTCAAAAATTATGATTCTGGATTGTAGTTTGGAATTTGATTTAGCCTGAGGTGTAACACTAAGCAGTTTCCTTAACTTCTCTTGGTTCCATATTCCTTATTTATCAAAAGGAGGTGGGGTGTATATACTTCTAAGGCACTGTCCTCCAAAATTTTATTATTCTAGGGCCCTTAAAAGTTTATGAATTATGAAAAGGCAACCTTACTGCTTTCTCAAAATAGAGGGGGAGCTGTGTTCAGTGACATGGGAATTCTTTGCACTCCTTTTTGTTAGTTATAATGGCAGTCATAGACGCCCCTCAACGTGGGGATGGTTCTGCCTCTCACAGGAACGTGTGACACCAACAGTGTTCAGATGGCAAGATTCTCAGTAGTCCCCTGCTGAGGACTGGGGTCCATCCTGATTTGCACAGAAACTGTTAGAGGATAAAAAAATAGGTTTCTTTCCTCTTATCCACGATTCCAGGAGATACTTTATTGCCAGAGTAGAGTCATCTGATGGACTACTGCATGTTTTTCTTCGTCTTTTGTGTGGATGGCTATTTTGTGCTCTTTTGGGCTTGCTACCTTACATTTGGTTTAGTGACTTGCTTACCAAGAATTTTCCTGACCCTAACCTGGAACTCTCAGCTTCTCTTTTAGTCTTGGTTTTACTTCTACCCAAATGAGAGCATGTGTCTCATCGTCACTCTGGTCATGTGGCTACTGACTCCAGACAGGAGATGATAGACACAGCACTGCAAACTTCTTCTTTTTCCCCTAAAGAAATTTAAGGAGGGCTTCCATTATGAGGTTTCCCCCCAAAATGTTGCTTGTGTTTCATGGAGTTTGTATTTGTTAGTCTAGTTTTATTTGCCACACAATGTGCACAAAAGTAATCATAGAAATGTGAACTATCATGGGGCACAAAACATCAACGTTTTATATGGAAACTATGATTGAGTGATTTTTTTTTTTTTAAGTGTGAAACTTCTTACTTCCCAAAGGAAAGGTACTTTGGAAAGATAGTCTCCTATTATTACTTTAATACTTCCTGAATTTCTAGTTTAAAAACAAATTTAAAGACCCGTTACTCTGCACACAATTCAAGATAAATCACCCAGGGGCTCCTGGGTGGCTCAGTGGGTTAAGCATCCCACTTCAGCTCAGGTCACGATCTCACAGTCCATGGGTTCAAGCCCCACATCGGGCTCTGTGCTGACAGCTCTGAGCCTGGATCCTGCTTCGGATTCTGTGTCTCCCTCTCTCTCTGCCCCTCCCCTGCTCATGCTCTGTTTCTCTCTGTCTCAACAATAAATAAAAACATTAAAAAAGTAAATAAAAAGATACAACACCCGGTTAAAACTCAGACAATCTTATTGGGAGAAAATTTTGGAACCTTTGGGTTACTTGTGAAAGAGTTAAAAATGTTCTTTCTTTCTATTCTGGATATCAGATCCGGACACGTTTACTCTGGTGTTTACATAAATGCTGTCAGGGCACCATGGAAGTTGGAAAGAAGTCTTTTTATTTTTGTCAATTTTATTTTTATTTTTATTTTTATTTGTTAAATTTTAAATCAGGAGGGCAACAAAGCAATAAGAAGGATCATAGGGCACCATGTTAGTGACAAATCACAGGAGGTGGTTCCAGAAAGGTTGTGAAAACTAGTTTCTCATTGCAGGAATTGGGTTGGGCCACTCCTTCGCCCCCCCTTCTCAAACACAAATATTTTCATATAATAAAAGCCTGTTTCCCTATGGTTATAACCCAGCCTCCCCTCCTCGGACACCACCATTTTAAAGGGGGTTACTGCGCGGACTTCCCCGCAGTGCATAGGTTTTCCCTCTTTCTGGGCCGCGTCTCATAGAGGTGAGGCGTCCCTTCGAGGGGCTCACGCCGGGTGAAGGGACAAGAAACACCCCCTCGGATCCAACCCGGGCAGCCAGCGGCCGGAGCATGCGCTGAGAGTTTGTGCAGCTGGCCCTGGCTGCCGCCGCTGCCTCGTCCGGACTTGGCGAGGACTTGGGAGGGACAGAGGCGCTGGGAGGTGGCTTAACAGAGACTTTCCAGCAACTGCTGCCCAGGACTCTTTTTTTTTTTTTTTTTTTTTCTTTTTCCCAGGAGGCGGCGACGGCGGCGGCGGGGGAGAGGAAGAGAAGGAAGCGTCTCCTCCTTGAGCCAATGCAGCCCTCTGGCTCTCCGGGAGGAGCGTCCCTGCCCCGATGAGCCCCCGCAGTGCGTCCCGGCGGGAGTGGGGCGCGGAGCCCAGCGCCGACGGTGAGTGGCCGCACGTCTCCCGTCTCCCCAGCCGGCCGTCCCGCCAGCCCGCCGGCGGCTGTCCCCGGCGCTGTGTGCTAAACTACTTAGAGGCTGGCGGTGGGGCTCCCCCGCCGCCGGCGCTCCCCCCACCCCCCACCCGCGCCCTGCCGGGGGCGCGCGGACGCGGTGGCGGGGCGGGGGACCGCGCTCGGCTTTGTGCTGCTCCGGCGGCGCGGGGTCGCGGCCGCGGCCGGGGGAGGGGGCCGTGAGTGACTAACCCGGCGTCTGCACAGCTGCACCGGCCCTAATTCCCCCGCGCCCCTCCCCGCCCCCGCCCCCGGCTAATCCATCATTCCCGGCCGGAGCACCATTTCTCACGTTCTCCCCGAGAAACCCTAGTCGCGGGGCGGAATCCCAGCTCAGCGCCTCGCCCCCCCCCCCCCCCGCCCCCCCGTTCACACTCGCGCGGGGGGGGGGGGTGGGGGGTGCGGAGAGCTGGGGGGCCCGGGAGCTGTCCTAATGCGGGGGACGCTCGCACCCGCGGACTCGCCGGCGGCGCCGGTGACGTCTCCCGGGGGTAGTGCGGTTTCCAACCTTCGGGACGGTTCCGAGCTGAGCTGTCCCCCCCCCCCGGGAGGGGCGCGGACTGAGGGACGTTTTCCAGAGCGTCTCATCAGAATGCAGAGGACACCGCCGCGCGTCCCCCGAGAACGAGAGTTTACTGTGTGCCTTCATTCATCCGGGAGTCAATCTTTTCTCTTCTCAGCAGGTGTTATCTGAAGCCGGTTTGGAACTTTAGGGGAGTTGAGGTTACAGTTACAACTTTAACAAATGATTTTCGATGAAGCGATGTCTCAAATGACCTAGGCTTCGCGCCGGACTCGGGACCCAGCTGAGAGCTGCAGAGGAGGGGTGGGCTGCGGGGCGGGGGGGTGGCGGGGGCGTGGAGCGCGGTGATGTGAAGTGCCCTGTTCTCCCCGCCCCCTGCAGACCGCAGCTACTTTGCCGGTGAGAGTAGGATGTGGTGAAAGGATGGGGCTTCTCCCATACGGGGCTCACAATGGCCAGAGAAGATTCCGTGAAGTGCCTGCGCTGCCTTCTCTATGCCCTCAATCTGCTCTTTTGGGTAAGTCAAACAGTTCCACTGCACCAACAGGTGGGGACGGCTGGACTCGGTCTCCTCCAGCCACCACTTAATGCGCCAAAGGGCATGGCTAAACATTAATTAATTACAGAGGATCACACCCTCTATTTTTCAGAGAAGTCCATTTTGACCTTAAAATGCCTTTGATCTAGCTGAAGTGCCATTTGCAATTAGAAAAAAGACATCGACGCCTGGATACTGGTGGCAGTAAAATTAGACTTGAAATTAAGCTAGGGATATAAATAAATGCACGTGCTTGTGCTTGTAGATAAGAAAATTATGGCACACTACTTAGGGAACTGCTTGTTTTCAGGAATTTCAGATAACTGTCCAAGCCATAAATTGTTTCCTTACGTCATCCTAGCCTATAAAATCTGGTTGGCGTAAAGCAGTCTTTCTATGTTTTCGTGAGAATTCATACATAGACAGCCTATCGAAAGACTGGGTAGATTTTTCTACCGGTAGAGATTCCATCCAGGCTGAAAAGGTGGTTTTCATGTAACTATTTCTAAGTTGGCAAAGTTTTAAGGAATTTTGTGTATGCTTTTGGAAAATCCCATAACCATTTAAGGAAATAAAATACATAAAATTTAACAAGCTCATGGAAATCTTTATGCTGTATGAGCTAGTGACTTTCTATGCTTTGCGCCCAGGCATAAGTTTTCATTAAGTGTTATTAATAAATCACATTATTATTTATAAAATTTATGAGGAAAATATAAAAATTAAAACTTTTAATGTTGCTTCAAGAAGTTGTCATCCTTAAGCAAGTACATTTTTGCCAATTTTGTATTCTATTAATAACTTATATTCAAAATTTTCTGTTAGAAATTTTAATGTGTGATTTATCTGGCCGACTGGCTGGCATTGACCAGCCTCCTTTCATAAGGCTAGTGCAAGTGGTCTCTAGAGGATGACATTTTGGTTTCAACTAGTCCCTGCGGGTGGCTCCATTTTGAAGTGACAAATTAAGCCTTCCTTCCGTGAGTAATCTGAAAAGATATCTAAATTGGCAACTTTTTTTTTTCTACATGAGAATTAAAAATCATTGCATAGTTAAATTCACCACTTGGGAACGTAAAATCACTAATTGATCTCATTGCAGATGTTAATTCTAAATATGTTCGTTTTTTCAATGGATCATTAAATCACCTACTTAGCTATAAAGTTACTAAGATTTTGAACTTTGTGTTTTTTTTTTAATGTGTGGTAATTATCACTTCAATTTACTGGTTTTTCACTTTTCTACTTTATGCTTTTTAATTATAGAATCATCACACTTTTATAACTAAAAGGGAATTTAAAGATGACTTGGTTGAACTTCCTTACTTTGTGAATGAGAAAACTAAGTGTAGGTTAGAGTAGTGTAGGTCAGAGGTCAGATGGCCTGATGGTAACAGTTCCTGTAGCAGAACTCAGCTTTCTTGCTCCCGGAGAGTGCCTTTACGTGAATGATTACTGTGTTCTCAGTCTTGAAATTACTAGGACTTTTGTTGTTGTCCAAAGAACAATGATTTGGAAATTTTCTTAATAATCTCTATTATGTGGGAGGAAAAAAACCTCAATCATTGAACAAAAATATTGCTCTTCCGACTACTAAATTTGCTTCAAAAAACCTATTTCTTAAATTCCTCCAGGGCTCTTTCTAGCGCCCCAAAATGTAAAATGTCATGTCTTTGCTGTTATCCTGTACCTCAGCCTTCTCATTTTCTGTGGGTGTATTTTATCTATTTATTGAGATCCCTTCCCCCTTTCTCCAGCCCTCTTCTTCTGCCAACTTCCCCTCCAACAAAATAATCCGTGTTAACCTCTGTATCTTTTAAAATTCTGTACAAAGATGTATTTACTCATACCTGTCCGCATATACCCATTCGTGTACATTTATATGTATATTCACAATATTTTTTTGTTAAAATGTTTTTTTTCTCATGCGGGTTCAAGTGGCAGGAGTGGGATTGCTTTGTGGGAGGATATGTGATACAGACGACAACAAAAGAGCTAATCTTTATACAGTTCTTCTTCCGTTTGCCAGTCACATTTAGTGCTTCAGTCTCCTAGCCCGTGAAATAGGAATGATAGTTCCTCTTGTCTAGCGTTGTCCTGAGGATTAGAGTTAATGTACACAAGGGGTTTGAACAGTGGTGCCTAAATGTGCTATCTATGTGGTGGCAGTAACAGTAGGTAGTAGTACTTGTGTTTGTTACCGCTGTTACTACAGTAATGACGCTCAAGTAGATTATCAGGAGGTGGAGTGCTCACTCAAAGGAACCCCCGTGGTGGTAATAGCAGCAATGGTTATTCCTGGGATTAATACTGCTATCACTACTACATTTCCTTGACCCAGAAATCCTGCCCCGGGAATTTGTTCCCTAGAAAGAAGAACACCGATACACCCCATTATATGCACACAAATATTTATTGCTATCTTGTTGGTGTTAGGGCACTTTGAAATTTTTGTCGGTTTGAAAGGTTTAAAGTGTTATTTTACTGTTGCTTTGTTTTTTATTTCCTCTCTTCTCCAATGAGCATGAGCATCATTTTCTTTAGACACGTATATATTTCATATATGTTATTTCATTTTATCATTCATATTCAGTAAGTATGTCATATTTACCATTTAGGTTTGTCTTATTGTTTGTCCATTGATTTCATTTATGCTGTTACTATACAACAGTTCAACAAATTTTTATAGGCTGTTTTAAATAAGATTTTATATACTCTTTCTTCTGTTCTTCTGTTCTTCCAAAGCCCCTGCCTTTCTTGTTTTAGTCAGGGTTTCTTTTTCCCAGTGGACTTTAAGCTTATTTGATATAATTAAAATTATCTGTTGGGATTTTTGTTGGAATTGTATGCGATGTATATCAACTTTGGGAGAATCGGCATTATTCTTTCAGTGCTAAAACAATGTTTGCAAATCTTGTGTTTTCTTACTGAGTCAGATGTAGTTTTCAGCCTTGTGCTGGGCACATTCCTGGGCATTCTTGCACTACTGTCTCATCTAATTCTCACAACGGCTTTGGAAAATTGTTTGTTTCTTTTTTTGGGTAGAGAGAGGTTGTTCAGGGAAGTTCAGTAACTTGCTAGTGAGTGGCAGAACAGGGACTCAAAGTTCAAACTTCTTCTCCAAGTGTGATAGAAGTTGTAGGACTGGAAATGGGGGTGAATGTATTTGCAGTGGAGAGGTAAACGCCCTCAGTAGGAAGGGATAAGCTATCCAACTCCTAACAAGTCCTCCAGAGCAGCGTTTCTCACCTGCGTGTGCCTACGAATCCCCCCGGCGTCTTGTTAGAATACAGAGTCTGATTGAGTGTGGCAGGGGCTTCACGTATTGAGGAGCAAGGCTTTAGTCCTTGTGTTCAGCTCTCATTGAGATTAGAAGCAGAACAAACCAGTGTAGCATATGAGCCCAACTTCTTACATCACACTTCACATCCTGAGTATGGAGAGGGGATTATTCTTGCCTCTAGTTTTGCAGGATTGAGAAACCTGCCCTCTTTACCTCTGGGCTCCAAGCTGAAGCCTTTTACTCCTCATTTTACATTTTAAATAGTCCCCCCACGCCCCACCTTCCCTATTTCTACTATGTTGCTACCATCTTTCCTCCTGTATCCAGAAGGATTTTAGGGAAAAGAAAACGAAAATCTTAACTGAGGACGTATAGAATTTTGCTTTGCTGTTCTGAGAGTTGGAAATCAGAGTGCTTTGTGTGTGTGTTTTTAAAGTACATCCTGAGTATTTTTCTAAATGTGAGGCAGAGATATGTCTAAGAGGAAACAATTCAAGATCACAAATGCACTGCTTCTCTCCATTGCCATGGATCCAGTCACTTCGAAGTGTCATCTGTTGAGTGGCCCTTCCACATTCTGAAGAAGCGCAATCCCAGTATAGCTGTAGGGGAGCTGGCACACAGATATTGGACCTTCTAGGTTTGTCATGAGTGTTGTGGGTTTGTAATGGGAGAGGTCACATGGGACACGGTGCACGTGGGTGAACTGCCCCAAGAGCTCTTTTGAAACCATGATTCACATTCTGGCCACAAAGGAGCAAGGAAATGAGCTATTTTCACTTCAGTTTTATCCCACTTTTACTATTTAAATGGCATATTATTTGAGTAAATGAAAGCTTTCCTCCATTTTAAAGACAACTTCTGTGGCTTTATGATATGAATGCTTGCCATTCATAGATGATAATTTTCTGCTATTACAACTATGGATAAATATGGTTGTCTTTGGAAGTTCTTGAAGTTGGTGAGCACTTAACATTTATCAAATATGTTTGCTTATTATTTCTAAAAATATAATTTCCCATCTGTAGTTTTTAAGCCCCATTTCTCACTGGCAGATAAGAGCCATTGTTTTTCACCTACCATTACTAAAGATAGTAGCAACAGAGAGGAACTACTCTAGTGTACTAAGAAAAGAAACTTATAAACGAAAACCTTAAAAGTGGACAGGGAATCCAGTTCATACTTTTGGGATATATGCAGGGCAAATGAAATAACAGAAGGTTAATGTCCTGTTTCTTTTTCCTTGGCCATATGTAGTGAACCTTAGGTGTTTGACCCATGGCAGACCCTACAGAGACTCTTGGCAAGTAGACATTTGTATTCACATGGCATTTATGTAGTCATATAAAAATACAACTTTTTAAATTGTTACCCCTAACTTTATACTCTGAAAGTCCTTGAAGTTTTCTTTAATTCTAGTGACTAGGGGAGAGCTTTCTGACAAACGTTAGTTCTTTTTAAAAATAAATATTAAATAAGCTTTAGTCTCAGGGGCAAAGCCGGTACATGTTTTTCATACAGTGTGGCCCCAACTGAGCAAAGATGAGCCATCGCATGGTTCATAAGGACCACACTTTGGAGAGGGGTGTGGGGGATTTTTCGGGACATGTCCTTGTGGCAGAGCAGAATAGTACTGACCTTGGCCTGCCAGCCTCCAAATAATCAAGACTTGATTTAACTTCATGTTTCAGTAAATAACTATTTCAAACCTTTTTTTAAGACTAAGGCAATTAAAAAAAATTTTTAGTGTTTATTTATGTTTGAGAGAGAGAGAGAGACAGAGTGCAAGCAGGTGAGGGGCAGAGGGAAAGGAGACACAGAATCCGAAGCAGGCCCCAGGCTCCGAGCTGTCAGCACAGAGCCCAACGCGGAACTTGAACCCACAAACCGTGAGATTATGACCTGAGCTGAAGGTGGACACTTAACCCACCGGCTGAGCCACCCAGACGCCCCAAGACAAAGGGAATTTTAAAAGCACCTAGTTCAATTCTCCATTTTCAGGATAAACAAAGGTTCCAGAAGTTTGAATTACTTGTCCAAGTTCTCTGCAGAGATAGAACTGTAACTAAATTCCCCATCTCTCTCCTGCATTCTGCTCTTTGCTACCAGATTTGACATAAAAAGTAAAGTTAAGGTGGATGGTTTTAAACATCTGTCAGCCTTAAACTTCTGCAAGAGAGCCTTGAACTGCTCTCTTAAATGAGACTATAGATTATGGATGGCAGACAGTTGAAGGAATTAGAAAGTCTGTCTTATGACTAGGCCCTTATTATTTGGTGGAAACCAAAGGCATACATTTCATAATAAGTTTAGGGACTCTGCATACATGTAAAATTCTGATTGAGAAAACAACTTGATTCAATACTTATTTCTACATAATTAGATTTGAACAAACCCAGAATATATCTCCAGCAATAGCAAATTTCATATGTACAAGTATTTGTTGAAAGCTAGCATTTTCTAAATGTTTTTCAAGACAGAATGTGGCAAATGTCCTGCTAAGTAGTAGATCAAGCATATTTCTCTAGAGTAATGTTTGGGTTATTTTCTAAGCATTTTCTTCAACTACAAATGATATTTTGCAATATTGGAGAAAATGTAAGGAGCTATATGCCTAGTTACATATGATAATTATAGTGCTCCTAGGAATTTAATCATAATGAATGACAGTTGAAGAATTATTTTATTTTTATTTGGAAACCTAGTAGAAAATGCTGTTATTAGGAAGGGGTCCTGAATTGCTTGCACTATTTGTACTTGTAGATTTAATAGCACGATTTGTATTGAGGTGACCTCATCTCCTTTTAGCTTTGTTCCTTGCTACAGCATGCACTCTATGTTGTACACTGCTATGATTTTCTCAACCCCAGTGAGTAAAAATCACTCTTTGAGAATGAAACTGTTTCCAGACATTTAATGCAGCTAGAAATAATGTCATAATAAAAAAGCAGTTTTATTCTCAGAGTTGCTTGTTCGCCATAAGATAGGGCTTTGTATTGATATTATTTATTTTGACTAATGTTCTGGGCACAGCTGCAATGCTTGGGTAACTACTGTGCAAAAGAACAGTAGAGTCAAGTAGAAGCTTGTAGTTTAAAGGACGCTTGAGAACACTTAAACCAGCTTCTGACCTGATATATAAATCTTTGATCTTGTAATTCAGCAGGCATCTCTCTACTGGAAAACTTCCAGTGGTAGAAAGCTTAGTTCTTCTTGAAGCATCTCCTAATTTTGCTTAGCTCATCTAGCAAGTTGAAATTGCCTCCCTTTAGTTTAATCATTGTCACATTCATTTCATCTAATATCTGTTGGGCCTCACTGCTGGGCCTGGTACTGGGCTGTGTGGTTGGGCTCTAGGCAGTGGTCTGTGGAATGAGATGGGTGGATGAAAATAGGAAACAATAGATAATTGCTCTGTGAAGTCTGTCCCAGAGGGTAAGGAGGGAGTTGGGAGAACATCTTTATATGCTAGCTGTTTGAGCTGGTCTCAAAGGGTAAGGTTGAGTTGCTCTGCTGGGGAGGTTGGGAAGGCTGGGGCAGGGTGCATTGGGAGGGAACTTCATGGGCAAAGACATAGAGGCTTGGGGGGATCTGCATGGTGCATTGCTGGAGAAGCACAGGCAGCTTTTTGTATCTGAGTACAGAATGTGTGTGGGAAGGAGCAGGCAGGGAACGGATTGAAGAGATCCTTTAAAGGTGACTGAAGAGGGCCTCTGTGCCCTGCTGAAGCGTTTAAACTTGACTCTCTAGGAAAGAGTGGGGGGTAGTGGGAGCCAGAGCTGGGAAGGCCCCCCTCAGGGCAGCTGTGGGAGCTGTATAAGCAGAAGAACTCAATCTGTGTTTCCTAAAGCTAACTGAAGGGTGAGTATGAGGTGGACTCTGTGAGCTGGAAAGTTCATTAGAAGGTGATTGTAATTACCTGGCAAGAGATTGAGGCCCTGAACTAGCCAGAAGTGGCAGGAAGGGGGGAGGAATTCACCAGCCATGGTGCAGGAACTATCTGTAGGACTTGAAAATAATTAGATGGAGAACTGAGGAAGAGGGAGAGGTTCAGGCTGTCTGCCCAGTTGCCAGTTTATGTGATTGAAGCGTTGATTATACAATTTACTGAGATAGGAAACACAGTGGGAGGGACACGCAGGTTTCGAGAGCAATGGAAATGAGTACCTTCTCAGAGATGTCAAAACTGAGAATGGCCATGCAATGCAATAGATAGCTGTATCACAGAGCTTTCTTCCTCATCCGTGTGCTAGACCTTCAAATATCTGAAGATTCTACTTCTGAACTAATCTAGGCATTGCCTTTTCTCTTAAGCTGACTGAGAAAGATTAAGAGAAAGCCCTGAGGTCAAAAGTGACTTGAGATAGTAGTAGGTAATATATATAAGAATCCTAGTCTGTCTTTTCATTGCATAAATCCTCTGTGAAGTCGGTCTTGTTTTCCTAACAGTTTGTATGTGAGGAAATAGGCTTAGGAAAGATTCAGTGACACCCAAAGTCATATAACTGAAAAGGAGCACAGGTGGAATTCAAACCAAAGCTTTTTGATTCAATGGCTTCTTATAGCCATTATGGCCAAGACTGTGTGCCTTAAATGGCCTCTGAGACCATGTATTCTGGTCCCTGCTTGGCTTTCCATTCTTACCACACGCCAGTTTCCTTCCCTTGAACATGTCGTGCAGCCTTCCATCCTGGGATCTTCGCTGTTCCTTCTGGCTGGAATGTACTTTCCAACTGCTCTTTCTGTAATGAACTTGTGTAATTCTCCTTCAGATCTCAGCTTTCTGAGAGAAGTCCCTTTGACTCCATGGAATAGGTCAGGCACTACAAATAGGATTCTTATAGCAACCAGTATTATTCCTTCCCAGAATTTATTACAGTTTGCAGCTACACATTTATGTCTTTGATGGGTTGATTAAGGTGTGTTCTCTTAGTAAATTTCACCACAGAATAGAGATGATGCCTTTTCCTGCCCATCCATGTGTCTCTACCACATCACAAAGGACCTGGCCAAGAGCAGTTGATCAATATGTATTTTTGAATGGAAGAATTACTTCAAAACCCATGCACTTAACCAAATCTACCCTGTTAGAAATGTTTTGGAATATGCCACTTAAAAGATATACACATTTTTTTGTTATAAATGGAAGAATGTGTATGATGACAACCACTGATGATACACTATACCAAAATGAAGAATCTGATAATTTATTGACACCTGTCTCAGAGCTTAGACACTGAAAATTGGCTAAACAGCCAGTAAGAAATTCAAAGATGGAAAAACCAAGATCAGTTATTACTTTAAAGAATGATAAAGAGAGGAGAGAATTATTTGTAATTGCACAAGAATTTGATGTAAATCAACTATCACATTAATAGAACTTTCTGGCTCCCATGAAACTTACAAGGTATTTAAAAGGCCACATACAAGTCAAGTAGAGGAAGAGCATGCAGCCTTAGATATAATCAAGTAGTCCATGGTGCCCTGCTAGCCCTGTGTGTTTTAATAGGTTCTATTATTATTTAGCTATGGAGAAGTCAAAAGATCAGATGACTACCACTGAAAAGATAGTTTATTGTACTTACAGATCCTGAGAGAGAGAGAGTACATGCCTCATCACGAGGGCCAAGGGGGAAGTAATGGGGTCCATCACAAGGCAGAGAGAAAGGGACTGGGCAAGTACTTTCATTGTGGCTACATCAAGAAGAAATGGGCAAGACAAAGTAAGTAGGGTCTGGATTGGCTACTTTAACTGATTTCAGCAGCCTCTGGAGTATAGGGTCCTGGTTGTCTGGCACCTGGACCTTGGCATGTTTATGGCAGGTGTAGAGTGGCCCAGAGTGAGAGAGAGAGCAATAAAAGAGGTGTTTGGGGTGTGGGGTCTGGAATGGTTGGTTTTTATTTGAAAATGACAAGTGTGAACCTGGGAGAAGACCTCTTCTCAAGGGTGGTGGAGGGCAGAAGGCCAAGGCAAGGTGGCTCAGGCACATTATCAGTTTGTTCCGACCAAGGTGTGTCTGGCTTGAACATGTAGAACAGATGTTAAAGCATCAAATTCACAGAAGCTAGAAGCATGATTAATAAACTGTGGCTGACCCACGGGGTAACTTTTATTAGTTTTTACTTTTACAGTCTTTTTATTCCTAACAGAAAAGAGGATAGTAATAACTAACCTCATTCTTTGCTGAGCTGTGGTCCCAGGGTTCATAATCTGTTTTAGGCCATGACTCCTGAGACTCTATTCCCCAAAGGACATAGTTAAGACATTCAGACTTAGCCTGGCAAGTACAGACTGACCCCCATGTTATCCCTCCCTTTAAAAAAAAAGATCCCTGCATGCTGTGCAGGCTAGTCTCCTCACTGTGGAAATAGATACATTCATTTTTTAAATGTTTATTTATTTTTGAGAGAGAGAGAGAGAGAGTGAGCGCACACATGTGCACACACACCAGTAAGGAAGGGGCAGAGAGAGAGAAGGAGACAGAGAATCTGAAGCAGCCTCAGGCTGGAACTCAAGAACCGTGAGATCATGACCTGAGCCTATTGGACACTGAACCCACTGAGCCACCCGGGTGCCCTGATATGGTCATTTCTAAATTTGGAAGGCAGTTGGTGCCTAAGCCTTAAGTTCCAAAGACCAATGGCCTGAATTTGAATCTTGGTTCTGCCACTGAGAACCTGTAAGACCTTGAACAGGTTACTTCATTTTTCTGTGCTTCATGGTGCTCTTCATAGTCTTTATTATCTGCTTTATCTGTTTATTCCTCGTGTCCCACAAGAAGCTTCACAAAGGCTGGGATCTCGCATCTCTTATTTATTGTGGGATCTCTAAATCTAGCACAAATAGTATGAGGCAGATAGTAGGTATTGAGTCAGTGTTCAGTCACTGAATGTATTCAGTCACTTCAGTATTCAGTCACTGAATGAAGAATGAGCAAATTCACTACCTGATTTTCCGAGCAGGTAGCCATACTTCCCTGTACCAGAGGTCATAGAGCTCTACATGTTCTGTTTGCCTTTGAGCCTTTATCCAGAAAGCATTTTCATGACCACTGCTTGACTCAGTCAGTACAGACTCATTCCTGTCTTATATATTCATTATTTAATGAATTTAAAGCTAAATCTATGATGCATAATGGTAATCGATGTTCACTAAGATGACAGAAATTATTAAAAATCAAATTAAGTTAATTTTCACTATATGGTGCTTAAGAACATAAGTAGAAGGCACACTTTAGAAAAATAAATCCATCTAAATAGGAGAGGGTTAGGGGTTAACCTTCAACTTTTTGAAAAGTTGAAGACTTTTCCTAGGAAGACTCGTTTTGAACATGTTCTATATAGTTGCTTTAAAAAAAAACCTGTGGACAATTTAAAATATAAACAAAAGTCAAAAACACAATATAAGTAATCCTTAATTACCTATTACCCAATTGTCAACGTAATCTCCACTTCCCAACTAAATCCTATGCATTATGATTATTTATTTAACCATTCAGCATATATCTCTAAAAGATAAGGATCCTTTAAAAAATCTTCATACCACTGTCATATCTAAAACAATAATTTCTTAACATTTTCAAATATCCAGTCAGTGAAAATATCCCCAGCCATCTCATGGATGTCTCTCTGTGATTGTTTGTTTGAATCAGGATCAGGTCAACATATTGCATTGGGTAATCCCTTAAATTTCTTTTAATTTATAATAGTTTCTCCTTCCTTCTTTTTTTCCACTTGGCCAGTTTTTTTTAATTGAAGAAATTGGATCATTTGTCCTGTGAAATTGCTCATATTCTCAATTTTGCTGATTGCATCCCCATGGTGGTGTTTAACAAATTTAAATCCAGTCCCTGTATTTCCTATAAACTGATAATTAGAGGTGGAGGCTGGGTTAGATTCAGGTTGACTTTTCGGTAAAAATACTTCAAAGTCATCTCTGTGTGCTTCCGATTGTATCACGTTGGGGGACACATTGTCTTTTCTTTATGACACTAAAACTAAGCAGTGGGGTATGGCATTTTTTTCTTCCACTTGATTTCTCCTTTCTAGAAGCTAGCCTTTCACGTGTCACAGTTTGCACTCCTAACTACATATTAGAACATTTGTGGAACCTTACACATTTCTCGTGCCTCCGCCCCACTTTCAAGAATTTTTCCAGGGTGGTTCTGGGCTCAGTACTTTTTTTTTTTAAGAGTCTTAAGTGATTTTGATGTACAGACAGGACTGAGAACTACTAACCTGATAATTTGGGCAGTTGCTGAGGATCTTTGCCTAGAGATCCATTATTTCAGTGAGGTTGTTAAATAGTGATACTCTATTATGCTTTCTGCATGTATTAGCAGAAATTCTTCTATAAGAACTTTCATGAAGTCTTCAGTTCTTTCCTTTGTACAGGATAGGTAGGATAAATGTTTAATTCTTACCACTTTTCTGAATAATGAGTATCCACCATCCTTACAAAGGTGACAGGTGAGTTTTAAGTATTATATGAATTCATAGATTTTAGCATGTGATATTTCAAAGCATTGCATTTATCATTATCATCATCATTATTATTATTATTATTATTATTATTTTGGTGCTCAAATTGTTCGACTTTAGCTAATGGAAGCCCTTTCAAGTTAGCTCCTGTGACTTTCTTGGCAATATCAGTCCTATGGATTTCATTGCTTCCTTGCTATTGCATATGACGTGTTTTAGGCTCATCTTGTACATCTGATAGTTTAGTCATTCAGTGGCCTCTTTATCCTGTGCAAATCCTGTCTTGAACCCGGAATCAGCCATGTAGGGAAAAAAGCATAATGGTTATGTAACAAAAAAATCCTTAATTTTTAAAATTGTTAATCTTGCAGAGAATGTTGCATAAATCCTTGGTAACCAATTTGTTTTTTTTTTCTTTCCAGTTAATGTCCATCAGTGTGTTGGCAGTTTCTGCTTGGATGAGGGACTACCTAAATAATGTTCTGACGTTAACTGCAGAAACAAGGTAAGATTTATAATTAATGATTGATTTCTTTCATCAGGTTTTCTTAGACGCTAGTTTCTAAGTAACTTTGCCCCTGTTTAGACGGTAGTACTCTTCCACAATCAATAAACTTTGTTACATCTTCTAGCATTCTCATTAAGGTATGCCACTTGTCCCAGAGAAAACTTCTGGGTATGCTAATATCAGTTTGCTGTCCTCTGGAGAGTGGGTCATCTGTGTCACATTTGCATGAAAAGGACAGCGTAGCTATTTTTCTGTAGGAAAATCACTGCCAACACCTTCCTACCTTCATATCCCTCAGCTAAGGAAAACCAAACTCAGCATTGCCATTGTCTTCTCAAATTTCAAAAGGTTGATCCAGTAACATCACAAAAAGCAAGTTACTTAACTTCTCCCAGTCTCCATTTCTTCATCTCTGAATGGGGACTGTCGCGTATACCACTCTGAAATGTCAGAAGGATTAACTGAGATAGATTTTGTGAAGTCCTAAACAAAGTGGAGCTTAGTATACAGTAATGTCTAATTTTTTGTTATTATTACTCTTACTAGTATGGTTCTAGTTAATGATTTTTTTCATAGCAATAAAGTTTTCTAGCAAAAATCATCTTCCTTCCTCTTTCTTTTAATATAGATTAATTTCCTTTTACATAGCAGTGTTTCACATTGGGGGGAAAGATTAGTTGCCGAGCAGAGAAAGTGCTGCATGTGGATTTCCAGATCAGAGAAGAGGAGGGAGATTCTTCTCAGTGGGGCCTGTGTGTTTTCCTCAGGCTAAAGCTTCAGAGCAAATAATAGATTGACTTCTTATTGGGGACCTCTTTTTTTTTTTTTTTTTTAAGTAGGCTTCATGCCCACTATAGAACCCAGCGCAAGACTTGAACTCATTACCCTGAGATCAAGACCTGAGCTGAGATCAAGAGTCAGATGCTTAACTGACTGAGCCAACCAAGTGCCCCTGGGGACCCCTATCTTATGTTTTAAATGAGTGGAGGTAGAAGTGCTACCACTTGTATAAAAAACTAAACAAAACATAACAAAAATAAGACAAGCAAGCAAGTCAGTGGTACTGCAGTGATTTTGAAAATAGCGATACAGTCATCAGCTTTGAGACATGATGATTTAAAGGATTATTAACACGAATCTCAGTTCTGTCTTGTACTATGTCTTGGGTGCATTTTGGTTCTATTTTATGTATAACGTGGCATTATTGTTCTTCTTTCAGGGTAGAGGAGGCTGTCATCTTGACTTATTTTCCTGTGGTTCATCCAGTCATGATTGCTGTTTGCTGTTTCCTTATCATTGTGGGGATGTTAGGATACTGTGGAACAGTGAAAAGAAATCTGTTACTTCTTGCATGGGTATGGTGTTTATATCTTCTCTTTATTATGGGTAAAAAGACCAACCAGGGCTGCATTATTTTTTCATCAGTGTACAAGATTACGTGCTTAGGGAACCGTGATAGCAGTACTCTAATCTGTGGTAATTGTTCAACATCCTGTGAGAAAGGAAGCGTTCTTTCCATGGGGGATGACTTCAGCACAAGTATTTGTTGTCCTCAAATGATGAGGTATGGAAATATGGATGCTATTTAATTATTTCACTCAGGCTAGGTGTTGACATTTTCATTTGAAAGTACGAGTTTTTTCTTGTGTCATGAGCCTTATTACCACCCAAACAGGCTCCTTGGGACTAGAATGAAGAAGACATGACAAAACTTTGTTTCTCTCTCTCTTCCTTTTTTAAAAACAAACCTGTCAAAAAACCTATGTGGAAATTCAGGTGATGAAATAGCAGACAGATATTAAAATCCCAGCACCGCCTTTACAGAGGTTAGTGGATAAAAATGAGTCTTCGTTTCCATAATCTTAGTGGCTTTTGTTTTGTTTTGTTTTGATTCTGAAAGAGTTGGACTAGGCGACTTCTCAAATTCCCTTCAGCACGCAAAATCTATGATTCTAAAATCTATGATTAAACTTTCAGTTCAAAAAATTAGTCAACTCTCTTTTAACATTAAAAATTTGAGTCAGTTTAAACTATAGCATATATATATATATACACACACACACATATATATATACACACACATATACACACACACACACACACACACACACACAGCTTTTTTTTGAAGCACGTTGCATGTATAAAATATTGCTTGTTAGTGGCACTAGGTAGTGAGGCTGCTAACATGTAATTGCAGACATCTCAGATTTTGGAAGAATTAATTCATTGGATATATGCCCTTCTTTGCAGTAGGATTCAGTATTAGCTGTGCATTAATTTCTTGTAGGGAACTTAAAAAAAAAGTTTTAATGGTGTGTTGATACGCCAGATACCTGAGGAGAAAAAAATCCTGATTTGTAGCATTTGAAGATCTCCATGGGTTGAATACTTGCAGCATCGTGGATTTCAGGCCACCAGAGTGGTGTCCCTGAATGCAGAGAGGGGAGAGATGAGCACAAGTGGCTGTCAGGAGCCACTCCCGCACGCCAGGGCTCGACCGGATCCCATCCCAAGCCAATTAAAACAGAATCTTAGTGCAAAACTGAACTAAAGCTTTGAATTTCACAGGAACAACCTGTGTTGATGTATTAGATAACTCTTGGCTTCATGGATTCTTCAGGTCCATGATTGGAAAACAGAAAATGCTGCAGAAAATAAATTACACTCAGAGAAGGGAAACATGCCCATTACCTTACTTTTCTCCCCTTTCGTATATAGTGAGGAGAATGGTAGAAGGGTTTGGAATCTTACTTTGTCATTTAAGACATTTGGACAATAGTTTAAACATAAATTCAAGGACTTACTTTGTATGAAACCCGTAGCTTAAAGGACGGAGGAGGTATTTTGAACTTAAAAAAAAAAATCTCAGAATCCTTTTTTAAAACCACAATCTTAGAATGATGTCCCATTACACAACAATTTAAGAATGACTAGTCTTCCCCCTGTCTCCAACTTGTGTGACTCTGGGTGGTCCCTGGACTGTGTGTTTGGGGAGGGTGGGATAGCATATTTCATGGAACCTCAAAGATTTTTAGGAACCCATTTTGAAAACCATTTATGCATTCCATTAGGCTGTTTGAGTGCTCATAAAGCAAGTTGACAAAGAACTAAGTAATTTGGTCGCTACTTGAGGCAGGATGAGTCACAGAGAATTGTGATGAGAGGCTGGAAAGAACCTTATGATGCAAAGGTGACACAGAGGACTGGAATCATAATAATGACAAAGATGCTGATGTTAAAGTAGTTAACATTTCTCAGGTGCTTACAGATGTTGTAGAGGTTTATGTGAATTTTTTTTACATGAAGAGTTTTACATGAATTAATCAATGTCGTCCTCTCCACAATTCTAATGAAATGGATACTGTTATTTCTATAATATGGATGAGGAAATGAGGCACAGATTGGCTGATTTGTCTAGGTTTGCATGGCTAGTAAATGGAGAATCTGCTATATTCAGACCATAGCTGTCCAGTATGACATATATGTGACAACTTCACTATATTACTCTGCTGCCTTTTCCTAAGTGCTTATAAATGTTTCTCACATTCTATAAAATACTTTCTCTATGATCTTTCACTTCTTCAACTTGACAACAATCGTCTAAGGTAGAGAATTATAAATGAGGTTCAGAGTCCAAAGTCACTCAACAATAATGGGTGTTGCTTTGATTCAAACCTCAATATGTCTGGCTGCCAAGCCCATTCTCATTGGGTCTTTACTGATGTCTCTAGTAGATGTGTCTCAACCTTTGAAGCCCGGCACATTTACCTTATTATAAATTTCCTTGTTTTGTAACCAGCCCAAACTACCAGACTACAAACAGCTTGATAATATGAACTGTTCACTTTGCCTATAGCTTCAGTAAATGTTTATCAAATTGAATAATGGACAGGACATTAGAACAGCGCAAGTAGCGGTCAGCACCTCAGAAGGAAGATGGAACCAGGAAGACAATGAGGAGAGTGAGATTTTAAAGGAGGAGTCTGACCCACTAAACTGTAATGATGCTGGAATTGAATCAAAGCAGATCTTCATTTGGGGGCAGCAAATAAACTGCCATCCTTGCCACCTTATCTTTGGATGTTATTTGAACATCAGGGTTGATTCCAAGCAGGTTTATTGCTTAAACTTATATTGTGAAATTGGTAAAACACCATATAAAATGATCATCTTTAAAAAACAATAATAAAATAAGATAAAATAAAGAAGGAGCCTATTGGATAGGATTCTACTACAAGGGGTATGGCTTCTTAAAGGAGGGGAGGGGTACTAATGCAAAATAGGACAGGATTTGGCAAATATTTGCAAGGGAACTCTCATGTTTTCTTCCTTTGTGCCCTTTAGCTTTTTATCCTAATTAATATTTAAAGAAGTTGAATGCATTCAACCCAACTTTTGAATTCATTTCCCTGTATTCAAAATCTTGTTTCACTTTTAAGAACTGTAAATGATTGGGGCGCCTGGGTGGTGCAGTCGGTTAAGCGTCCGACTTCAGCCAGGTCACGATCTCGCGGTCCGTGAGTTCGATCCCCGTGTCGGGCTCTGGGCTGGTGGCTCGGAGCCTGGGGCCTGTTTCCGATTCTGTGTCTCCCTCTCTCTCTGCCCCTCGCCCGTTCATGCTCTGTCTCTCTCTGTCCCAAAAATAAATAAAAACGTTGAAAAAAAAATTTAAAAAAAGAACTGTAAATGAGATTAGTAGGAAGAGGCTTTTTATTTTTATTTATTTATTATTTATTTATTTTAAGACAACCAGTATCTCTGAGAGCTGCCATATCTTTTGAATGATTATCAAAAGAGAAACAAAAAAACAAAAAACAAAAAGAGCTGGCAACTGGGCTACGGTGCTGTTAAGCAAAAGTCAGAATGCCATTATTTATCAGACTGATCAAGAAAAAATGGGAGACTCTCAAAACAGGTCTTTATAACCAACCTGCCCTCTCCTTACACCACCTCCTTAAAATACCAACAACTGGGCAGGCTAAGAGGCCACCCATAGGAAAACATTTCTGGTGAACTTTAGTCATGAATTTCACCCTTCTATTGAGTTATAGATACAAGTTGTTAAAATACCCTAATTTAGGGTTCCTATATAAAGTGTAGGGCAGCTAAGTAAATTTGGATTTCAGATAAGCAACAAATAATATTTTAGTATAAGTATGTCCCATGCAATATTTGGGATATACATCCACAAAGCATTATTCATTGTTTATCTGGAACTCAGATTTAAATGGGCATCCTGTAATTTCATTTGCTAAATCTGGCAACCCTACTCTAACTAGATTTGTTCTTAATACATGTGAGATTGTCATAGAACAGAAACTTTTATATCTTTGTAAGAATATATTTTGTATATTTATAAAAATAACTAAATTCTAATTATGTTAGGAAAACAAACCAAAACGACTAGGAAAATAAACTTGCATATGCCATGACTTTCAAAGTGATTTTAGTAACAGAAATTCCTTCTCGTTTTTAAAGAGAAATTGCAGCTACATGGAAATTGGTTTTAAGCCTTAGATGGGTACTCCCAAGGCTTTTAGTTGTAGACTAAATGAAATTCATTTGTTATTGCAATTCTACCTTGCTATTAACACAGGCATTAGGAAAGCCGTGGCCGCTCAGGGGAATGTAAACAGATTGAGCGGACATGTTTACAGTATCGACAACAGCTGAATGTCACCATCAGGAGATCGTCACTTGTCAGAGCATGATGCTAATATACATCCAACCACCAGCAAATCACAAGTAGTCAGGCACTGGTCAGAACTGAAGTTGGATGCACCTAACAAGTTCAAGACCAAGTACCTTGTGTTTCAAATGGAAGGTTTTCTTTTTTTTTTTTTTTCCCATTTTTATTACTCCAGAGAATTTGCATAAAGCTAGTGATTATATGGAAGCGCTTGTAAAGCTTTCTTAAAATATACAGTGATTGAACCGGATTTTTAATGATGCTCTTAATGGAAATCAAGTAAATTTCAGTGGCCACAAGGACATTAACCATCCTTGAGTATTTTGTTGGTTGAAATCATAATGCAAAACCGGAATATCTTAAATGGTAATTTTCTACAGACTCTCTGTTTAAGGCCTGCTTTCAAGCAGTTATAAATGTTATAATTATATAGCTAGTTATAAGCCATTAAGTTAAAATTAAACTATTGAGTTAAATATCTTTATTATTTTCTGGTTATGATTTTGGTTGGTAGCCTAGCATCTATGTTTCCCAATTAAGGTCCATCATATTATTGACCACATATTCAGCATCTGCCCAGTGTTTTACTTTGTTTCCTCAGAAAATACAGCAACTTTTTGTGGTTTGATTTATTGTACAGATGAGGGAAGGAAGGGTGCCCAAAGATTCAGGGCTGCTAGTTGCCATCATTAGCCTTCAAATAGAGTCCTTGCTCAAGCCCATGCAGGGTTCACTAACTACACCACACTACTGTTAAAATACATTAATTAATTATTGGCATTATTTCTCTAAGACTTAAATATGCTTCATTTATAATTCCAAGGCATTCAGTGGTCATTTAGCCTTTAAAAATATAATCTTTTAATACCCGTATCATAAAAATTCTACCATAGTTCCCTCTTCTTTTATCACAGAATCCAGCCATTTATCCTTTCCTCTCTCCTCCTTTCCTTCCCACTCCCTGTTTCTTTCCTTTTTCCCTCTTTATAAAATTTTTTTTTTTCAACGTTTATTTATTTTTGGGACAGAGAGAGACAGAGCATGAACGGGCGAGGGGCAGAGAGAGAGGGAGACACAGAATCGGAAACAGGCTCCAGGCTCTGAGCCATCAGCCCAGAGCCCGACGCGGGGCTCGAACTCACGGACTGTGAGATCGTGACCTGGTTGAAG
The DNA here is from genome assembly GCF_014898765.1 of Herpailurus yagouaroundi. NCBI lineage: Eukaryota > Metazoa > Chordata > Mammalia > Carnivora > Felidae > Herpailurus > Herpailurus yagouaroundi. The sequence continues at coordinate 24,191,485 of NW_024412391.1, forward strand.
TCGGACGCTTAACCGACTGCGCCACCCAGGCGCCCCAACCTTTTTCCCTCTTTAGACAGATGTCCTTTGACCAGCGTGTGGTAGACACTTGAGATACAAAGATGAAAGGGGAATAGAAAGAAAATAACAAAATTTAATACAATATTAAAGTTAGAAGTAAATAAGTGTGGGAACACAGAATAAGGAGCGACTGGAGACTTATGACAGGTTTCGAAGGAGGGTCTTTATTTGAGCTATTGAAAAGATATTGAATGCATCAGAGTTTTCTGGTGGAGAAGGGGAGGGAGGGGCTCTAGAACAACATGAAAAGTGTGCAAAGACACAGACGAATAACTTAGAAATTTTGTGTGGCTGTAGTGTCACTGCACTGAGAAAAACACATGAAGTAGCCCAGTTGTGAAGGTCTTTGTAGGAGAGAGTCTGATGTTGTCCCTTGGGCTATGAAGAGCCAGTGGATTTTTCTAGTACTTAGGGTTGGAGGCATTGGGAAGCCCTGTTAGTGATCACACAGTAGTCTTCAAAGCCATGGCTGGGGTCAGAACCAAGACTTTGGGGATGGAAAGTGGATGAATTCAGTAGACCTTGCTGAAGTGGAATTATGAATAAAGAATTGTACATGACAGTACAATTTGTATTACTTGACATCAGAAAATGAGGTATTATTCTACACTGATGCACTTTTCATATGATCAAAACACATCTCTGCAATACAGGCATATTATTGTGACCTTTCTACTAGAACTCTTTAAAAGCTATAGTTTTCAAACTTAGTTGTTAAACTCACAAAGGGTCTCAGGTCTTTGGAGGAAACTGAAGATGATGTAGGCATTTCTGGATTCAGAGGCTCTCAGTTTGCACAACTTGCTTTTGTATGCACAAAAGCCCAGCACAGAGTTCCGTGACCTCTTCTGTTTCTTAAGTCATGTTGGTTTGACTACCTCTGATTATGCCCCAGAAAAGCACATAAGCAGATGTTTTTAAAAGTAAATGTGTCCAAGACAGGGGCTTGGAACAATTGTGTGATATTCATGCCCTTAGTGTTGGGTCTTTGTGACGGGATTTTGAGCGCTCATTGGACTTTCTGCTTACTTTGGGGTTTGAAGTGTGAATAGTTTTTATATTTCTGACCTTTGCATAATTTAGGTGTACTCTATCATAGTAAACGTTTTAAGCTTTATTGTGTGTTGTTTCTTAATATATATGATGAGATAGCTTTGGCTAAATATAAGCCATGTAAATCTATATCCATTAATTTGGTGAACGTCTTTAGTCTGCGTAGCATTTAAAGCCAGGTATTTCTCTGCCAGCATGTTCCATTGAAAGGTTCGTTCCAGCTGTGAATGCTGGTTACCGGTTCAGCAAATGCTCCCTTGAGGTCATTTCAGCAATTGTGCTGTGGTTTTGCTTTGTCCTCTGCTTCCACATTGTCAATCTGTTGGCTTCCTTTGGCAAATGTAAAACAGTAGGCATTTATGTAAAATCATATAGCTGTAAGACTGACTCAGGAATCAGTGTCCCTAGAGTACAGAGTTCAAGCAAGAGGGCAAATGACACACATAAAAGGTGAGAGAATTAAGTCATTTCAGCCATTGAGGAAATAGCTTTCAGGTAAACTTGTTAGAAAATGATGCTTAGTATTTACTCTCTATGCAGTGTCTCATGAAGTTAATGATGAAATAATAGCTTATTAATTAAATTTAAGTTTTTTCCCATGAAATTTCATAAATTCAAAACCCTTTGTGATCCATAGAATTTTCCCTTTTTTCAGATAAAGGGTGATAACGGGTCCTGGTTATGTGCTCAGATTAAGATGAATCTTCTCAGTTCACATGACAAACACTGCTTTAAATTTTGTTTGAAATGTATAAGCATTGTTATATCACTATTTCTGTTGAGCAGTATATTTGGGTTATTCTAAAATAAGTGGTTATCCCTGAATTTTCTTTAGATTACCATTCTTTTAGTTTTAGAACTTTAAAATTTTGAAACTACACGTTTCATCAAAGTGATCACAGCTATAAAGACATTGTAGAAATATTGTCCTTAAGAAGATAGCATTTATGAAATGATATTTGCCAGTGTAACAGTTACTTCTCATTAAGTACAAAGATGATTTTTTTCAGCGTCTCTTCGAGGAAACTAGCATTGAAAATATTTTTGGATTTCATGTTCTGTGCACGCTTTACAAACTGAGTCGAAGGCATGGGCTGACGTTTGTCTTTTATAATTAGAATATTTTAATTCTGTACGTTTTCTCTTTGTATTATTAAAGTACTTTTCTAAAAGAGCTCTAAGGAACAATAACCTTGTTCTGTTGAGACCGTTTAATACACGTTTAATACACGGACAGGAAAAGGAGATGATGGGAGAATGGGGGCAGAGGTGGGAGGTGGCTTACAGAAAGGTCCTTGCTGGGGGGGAAGGTACTCTGGAGGAACTGAAAGGCTGGTGGACAGAGCAATTGTAGTAAAACATTTGGAAGCTCCTGGTGTGTGTGGAGAAGGGTATGCGTCAGTCATATGGGAAATGTGGGCCAGATATGCAGGGTAGAGAGGTGGCTCTGTGAGCTTTCAAGCCACATTATGGAGAGTCTTGAATGTTGTGTGTGCTTACTCTGCAGTTGGAAGTTCTGTGAGCCTAAGAGTCATGTGATCTATCTTTTGCAGTGTCCTTTCCTGCTTGCCCTGGGCTTTCTGCTCATTTACCCGGGAGAAAATAGTACCTGGTTTTGCCACTCTGGGATAAGGGGGCTTCACATTTTTTTAATGATGAGCCTTCTTTTTTTTAAAAAAAAAATTTTTTTTTTCAACGTTTATTTATTTTTGGGACAGAGAGAGACAGAGCATGAACGGGGGAGGGGCAGAGAGAGAGGGAGACACAGAATCGGAAACAGGCTCCAGGCTCTGAGCCATCAACCCAGAGCCCGACGCGGGGCTCGAACTCACAGACCGTGAGATCGTGACCTGGCTGAAGTCGGACGCTTAACCGACTGCGCCACCCAGGCGCCCCATGATGAGCCTTCTTTAATGATACAAGAGAGAATGGAAGACAAACTTTATTCTAACAATGTGCCTTTACTGATGAAGAAATGAAGGTACTGAGGTGGGGAAGTCTAATGTCTTAGAATTTTCTTTTCAGATGTACATTATAAAAAAAGTTCCGTGAATCTGGGTGTGTTTAGTTCAGGTGTCACAGCAAAAATATGGTTATCAGGTTAAAGTAGTAACCAGGAAACTGGGTGCAGGGCTAAAGTGTCCTTAGGGAGACAAGCCAGGTTCAAGGACTCTTGTGGAAGGGTCAGAACAGTAGTTCTTTGAAGTGCTGCAGCAATTTTCCAGCCTCAGGGGGAAAAAAAAACAGTTCCATAAATAACTAACTGGTGTCAGAGGATTGTTGTAGAACTGCTTAACTTGTTGGAGAATAAACTTTCCAAGCGTGTTAGAAGCATTTACCCATAGATAATGGATATACTCCATTCAAATGATTGTTGGTCTGTTGATAAAAGCAGGTCTTGGAGGATTTCTACTTTTCTTTTTTTTTTTTTAATTTTTTTTTTCAACGTTTTTATTTATTTTTGGGACAGAGAGAGACAGAGCATGAACGGGGGAGGGGCAGAGAGAGAGGGAGACACAGAATCGGAAACAGGCTCCAGGCTCTGAGCCATCAGCCCAGAGCCTGACGCGGGGCTCGAACTCACGGACCACGAGATCGTGACCTGGCTGAAGTTGGACGCTTAACCGACTGCGCCACCCAGGCGCCCCGGATTTCTACTTTTCAACATTGGTGTAGCTCAAATATTTGTTGTGACAAGGGTGCATTTCTTTAAAATAGTTCTGTAATTCATGCTGTTTAAATTTTTTTTTTAACGTTTATTTTTGACACAGAGAGAGACAGAGCATGAATGGGGGGAGGGTCAGAAAGAGAGGGAGACACAGAATTTGAAACAGGCTCCAGGCTCTGAGCCATCAGCACAGAGCCTGATATGGGGCTCGAACTCACGGACCACGAGTTCACGACCTGAGCTGAAGTCGGACGTTTAACCGACTGAGCCACCCAGACGCCCCTCATGCTGTTTAATTTACACGATTCCTTTATCACTTAGGCTGAAATATTGATGTTTGAACAACTTTGGTGAGAATTTAATGATTTTTCTCTCCCTGAACATTAAGCATGACTTTCTTCTTTAAAGGAAGAAAGTATATTTTTGGCTTAGGAAGAATGTTTTTTTGCTTGAATAGATTTATCAAAACAAGAAAGAAAGAAAGAAAGAAAGAAAGAAAGAAAGAAAGAAAGAAAGAAAGAAAGAAAGAAAGAAAGAAA